>NW_027210603.1:5252500-5852500 GCF_029030835.1 Brachyistius frenatus
ATTCACACAAGCACAAAGAGAACAACCTGCTCCGTCCTGTTTGTCCAATGACGTCCAACTTCTTACAGTTTAGTAGCAGAAAAACAGGAGTTTTGGTTTTTGGCTTCGGAGTATATTAAAGAGCGTTTAACCACTTGCACACCAGCCAGGTCCCTAACATCAGCTGATCAAAAACTTTAAGCCGTCCCACCGACCAAACTGAAATTAAGGGTGACAGTGCGTTTTCGGTTATGGCCCCTTGTCTTTGAAACAACCTTCCTCTCAGTGTGAGACCATTAGACTCCCCTGCAGCTTTTAAGTGTCTCATTAACACTCACCTTTACAAGATGGCCAACAAGTAACAATGTCTTCCTCCTTTATTCTTGTACAACTTTTGCATTTGCTCTTTCTATTACTAATTCATGGTGTTGATTTAATTTAATTTGCAAATTTTATATGTGCTTGTCTTAGTATTATCATTTCTGTTTTTTTTTTTATGTGAACTTCTACATATTTTGCAACTTTTGTGTATTTGTAATTTTTTCATTGGCATTGTATTTGCTTTAATTGAGACTAATATATTCCCTATGCGTGATCTCTTTTGTTTATACGTTGTTTGTCTGGACATGTAGTTTTCCTTCATTTCAATTTCACCTGCTTAATAGGAGCTTCTTATTTCATTTAACTATTTAACCAACGAGTTCTTATATATTGCACTTGCACGTCTATTTGTTGTTGTGGGTGCCGTTTGACATGTGTTCTTATGTTCCTAAACTTGGTGTATGCGTGTGAGTGAGTGAGAGTGTGAGTGTGTGTGTGTGTGTGTGTGTGTGTGTGTGTGTGTGTGTGTGTGTGTGTGTGTGTGTGTGTGTGTGTGTGTGTGTGTGTGTGTGTGTGTGTGTGTGTGTGTGTGTGTGTGTGTGTGTTGGGGGGGAGGGTACTTTTTACTTGTAGCATATTATGTGCTTCAGCTTCAAAAGTGCTATATAAATAAAAACAGTATTACTGCTGCTCAATGAGCAATCAACTCTTTTGCCCAGCACTCAGGCTCTACTCAACCATACAGGCTGTTTTTCTGAGAACTAATGTTACTACATGAACCGAAATGTTTGTTTCCGTCCTGCTGTTTATCCAGCATAATAAAGCATACAGAGCTTATTAACCCTCAATGAAATTACAAAAAAAACAACGATTAAAATAACTAGTACATGTTTACCAAAGGTTTCACTGTTTTTCAGTGAAGATGTGTTACCTGGGCTCCGGGGTCTTTTGAATTGCAGACACTGAAGTGGGCTTACTGGGGTTCGCAGGGGACTTTACTGGAGATGTGGCCATGTCTCTCCTGGACGGCTCTAAGGGATTAAAAAAATGATATAAACACGAGTTGTACGGCTGAGAGCAATGCAAACAAAATAGTTTCAAAAAGTACTTTTACATGCATATGAAAGTGCTAAAATACAACGCTGTTACATGAAAATGAAGCTTTTGACAGGCTTGAGTATGATCCATTTTGAGCTCCTCTATCTGTACATCACTAAGGACGTGACTCTTTGATTATTTGAAAACACAAGCTTACCATTGTCATTGTCCAGAGGAGCATGTACGGTCTGGGAGTGTTTTTCATGCAAACTCTGTCCTGCAGGATGTGTCTCTGCATCTTCACACACTCTGTGGACCATCGACACAAAATATTAAGATGATTGTCATGTGTGTTTTTGATTTCCATTTTTAATTCAATTGTATTTATATAGAGACAAATCCCAACATAAGTTATCCCAAAACGCTTAGTATATTCAAGTTTAAATGTAGAGGAATAGCCCAACAACTCAATAATTCCCACATGGACAAATATTTGGTGACAGTAGGGGGAAATAAATGTAAAACCTCAAGTGTGTGTGAGAGTTTGCGTGTATCTGACTAAATCAGTTGCATTTTGAGAGTCTGTCTTTCTGTCTACTGGTGTTACTTGGTTTACCTGGAGGGTAAATTTTGGTTGGAAGGACTTTCTGGCTCTGGACATCCTTTCATGGGGTTTGAGCGGCTGAGCTCAGCTTCAGTAGCTTGTTGAAACCTAGCAAAATCAAAAAAAATCAAAAAAGAGAAATGACAGGTTATACTCGTCTATAATAATAGACAGTGAAGTACAAGGAAACAGCAAAAAGGGACTCACCATGGATGGGTATTTAATTCTGTCAACGTATGCGTCCAAACATGACCTAACAATGTCACCATATGTGGTTCATTTTTCTGAGCTCAGTATTTTACCTGCTGTAATCGAGACGTGACTGGCGTAGCTGCTGATTCTGTCTGTTGAGCATCTCTTCCTGCTCAGCCAGCCGTGCATGCAGCCTCTCTCTCTCCATCTCCAACTGCATCTTCTGCAGCAGCAGCTGGTGCCTCTTCTCCTCCCAGTCCTCATGACCCAGCAGAGGCCTGATCAGGGCTTCATTAGCCTCTGCGCTCACGGTATTCCTGCGATGAAACCTAGGTGTAAATATGTGTTCCGTATTTAATATTATTCTTTGTGTCTTGACACATAATAGTGATGTAATCATGTGGGTTGATAGAGTATGACTGTAAGGAGTACTACTGCACCTTTCACACTCGTCTTGGTTAAAGGCTTCCTGGTGACCATTCACTAGGCAAGAACCATTGTCCCTTCTGCGTTGCTGTATTCCATAGCCAGAGTCATGACCACTTCCTGGGCAGTGCGCACATCTGTGGCCTGATTGTAGTTCTCTGCACTCCCTTTTCTGACTCATCTGTTGTTTGATAGACTCATCGTTTGGGCTTAACTCACTAGCACAAGACAGAGAGGCAGGGTTTCTTAATGTTTGTGCAGCTCCTTTTCTTCCATCAACACTCCTGTACACATGAGGTTGTTGTGCTCCAGTAGCAGCGAGGCTGAGGTATGAGCCATCAAAGAGGGAGCCATTAGCTCTGCTTGTAGATGTCCTGCTGGGCGCTTCCTCGCTGCTGAGCACCTGGACAGAGAACAAAGAGGACAATGAGTGCATTTGGCCAATTTAGGAGGCCTCTGAAAAACTGATGGAGTTTTTCCGCCAAAAACATTAGACCGCTCCATAAAACTTTAATTTAGAGCTGGGCTACAAACTGAAATTCACCGATACTCAATTAGGACTCGCACACCAACCTAATTTGCTCATGTTGCTACGTATGGTAAAAGCTCCCTTTTAGCCTCTCTACAAGAGCTCACATTTCACTTGCACTATGCAACTCCAAGCCTCTCTTTTTGGTCTAGTTCCCTCCATTTGTGCTCATAACTACAGTGGTTGTGTGTTGCGCTCCAAGTACTGCCAAAGCACAGGTTACTTAAATAGCCGTGCCTGAACACATCCTGTGCAGACGCTGATGCAGGACTCAAGCTGCTGCTGTGCCAACGCGTCGCTTCATGACGGACCTTGCATAGATATGGGGTTAGAGCAGCACTGGGCTTTACCGCGGCACAAATGCAAATCATCCTTCAAAACTGTGAACTGGACAGTGGCCACAGGATTAAGAGGACAATTTTCAACTGAGCATAAGTGGCAGGTAAGCCAAGGTCAAGAACATTATGAGATAAACATAAGGAGAAAAGCCCATCTTTTAGTTGACTGGGGAAGAGGCTGTGACTAATTTGCTGAGGGTCAGAGAGCAGGCAAACACACATTATTCAGAGCCACTGCGGGACAATGAGGTTAGCCAAGTCATCTATTCTTACAGAGGCTGAAGCCAGAGAGGCGTCTTCGCTCCTGAAGAGTCACCTTGAGAGAGTTTTCACTATGTTGTAGTTATATTGTAGTGACTGAAGTGGACAATAATGATTTGTTATGAATTATTACGGCACTTGGCCATGAGACAATGTGCTGTTGCATGCGTCTCCACGGGATGTTTTTGTGCCCGGGTGCGTGACGGATGGCAAACAGGCCTGTTCCCCCAATGTGGCTCCCGCAGGAGCATCGCCATTACTGTACATATTCCACTGCATGTGCACCGGCCACACCAACACTAATTGTATGAACAACCTAACACACACTAACAGTCCTGTATTTTACCTTGCTGTGGGTTGGTGGTTGGCTGAGCTGGGCGATGGACTGGTTCAGCTTCACCTGTTGCTGAGAAAGGTATTGTTGGTAGAGGCCAAGCAGCTCCTGGCACTCTCTGTACTGTTGCTGCAGGCCTGGAGGACCAAGGGTTAAGTAACTAACAAAGTAAAACAACAGCTGACCTGAAACAACAGAACCCTTAGCCTGAAACACAAGCCTCTCCCCGGATTCAGCCGAGCAAAATTACCCTGTGGGTCCCATGAAATGAAATGTCTGAAAGAGATGCAGGCTTAAACAATTCAGTGAAATGGAAAACAGTTTCCATTTTTACTTTGTAAAACTATCAGAACTAAAGTAAATTCTAGAGGTGAAATCAGTGTAGCACCACTGAAATGGTACATTTGTGGGTAAATAAAATGTTCTCTTAAATGGAAAAAAAGACAGATTCTGGATTTAGATTGACAAGCTGAATTAAAACCTTGTTTCTGCAATCAATTACACGTTGGACCAGAAAAGCAGAGAGAACAGCAAAGCTGAAAACAGACAGGGAGAAGAGTCCAGCAAAATCAAAGTTGTTGTTGTGGCGCAGAGCTTTCACCATCTGGGTCGAGCCAAGCTGTGTTGAGCTGAGCAGGGTAGTGCCGCGCCAGGCTATCTGCCAGACAGAGAGCTGGCAGTCACAAGAAAACTAATCTGGAGCGGGACTACTGCTGCGCCTCAGGAGTCCACTAATGACAGTGGCAGCACCACACCACACCAGCACATACAAAGATAATGAGCATGAGAATGGAGAGACTACACACAGACACGCTCGCACACATTCAATAAATCAAGCTCAGTGTGACTTTCTAGTACACACACAAAAACAGCAAGACGTGAGAGTGCAAATTCCCCATCTGCACTGTAAACAGCCCACACACAAACATGACAATAAAGGAAGTAGTACACACACTCCCACAAAATCTGACCATAAAGTGTGTTCCTCCAGACCATATCTTTTTATGATGGTGTTCCTGCTCCTCCAGCTGATGAGTTTCTCAGCATCCATTTGAGAAAAAAAAGCCCCCATTTTAAGAGAAAATCAAAGTTCGAAGTAGAGTCTTATTGAAGGAATAGTTGGCGGAACACTCCATAAGAAAACACTTTGGTTGTTAGAAGACTTCAATCAGGCTGTGGAAATGAAACAGAGGGAAAGAGAAGAGAGCGGGGACGACTTTGAATTGAAGACCAGACACCAGACAAATGCAATGCAGCAGCTTCCATAAACACTGGGAGAGAGTGGGGAAACACTGTGATTGAACCCTGTGTCTAACTAAGGCTCCTCTGCCGCTGCACTGATGTCCATGAAAGCAGCTCTATATGGAAAACTTAAGGACATCACAAGGACATCACATCATGTAAACCTGTGCAGGGAGGTGTATTTATGCAGCATGAAAATAGGTCCTAAAGGGAAGATAGTGAATATGCTTATATGGCGACACCTCATCTCAATCCAAGATAGAAAGCAGTGTTTGTTGAAATGCATTCTGCTCATATTTGAAAAAAAAAAAATATCACATAAAACACCGACTACATAATTTCTCGTGCCTAAAACAACAGACATATAGATATACAAAGCTCCAACACAAATCCGCTATGATGGGGACCACATACAATCCAAAACACACAAAGTCTATCTGTGCTATAACCAGTCTGCAGCTTCAAAGCATCCCAATGCATAAATGAAGGCAACATGTGCTAATGTGTTGACAGGGTGACACAGTCCCTGGACAGCAAGCACTAGGTAATCTGAACCGAGTGGAGCAACGCTGATAAGATTCCACCTCTCAGCCCGTCGCTACACTAAACATGCTTCCTCCACAGCCTTGGACATCAGCCAATGGGGGCCAAGCACTCGGCAAGCCCCTAGTTTACATGGGAGCTGCAAAGAGCCAACAATGACTTACTCCTCCCCCCTGCTCCAAAAATACTCCGAATCAAGGGCTTGGGTTGAAGAGGCTTCAGACGGGGCCTGTCAAAATGATTCACTTCCCTGTCAGGCTGAGGCTCAAATGAAATAATGAAATCCACTTCAAGGTGGAACAAATTTGCACAGGAGGGGGGAATATTTTAAAGCCTGCTTTTGCACACTGTGCCAAACAGATTGAGCCTGAGCAGGAATGTGAGAGGAATGGAGGCGGAGGATGATGTGTGAGTGTATGAATGTGTGTGAGAAGGGAATGGCAGGGAATTAATAGAAAAAGACGGCTTACATAACTGTTTCAATACTACTGAATCTGGAGGGGTGACATGAGCACAAGTCACACAATAAATAAACCAATAAATAACCCCCAACATCAGATAACAATTATGTTGAAAATGGCTATAGATTTCTGAGAGGATCAAAATACTGATGACAACTGAAAACAACATGTTTGAGCCGCAGACTAAGTTGCATTATACTGAATGATCAGACATGACATCTGTACAAACTATCTTATGTTCATGGAATATGTCCATTGCACAACAACCAAGGATGGACAAGCCCACAAAAAAATCCACACTATTCTAAATGATGGTGTGCCGACAACAGCTGGATCCAATTTTGACCATTTTACCAAAGTTTTAATGTATTATGCATTATGCATTTCATATTAATCGCACAACTGGTTCAGTCCAATTTCATTATACTCAGTTAAGCTGGTTGCTCGATATACACCTTACACCAAGACTAATCTTTAGTCTCAAATAGCAGCAGCGCAGTGTTATACATTTTATAGTATATGTATACAGAGCTGCAGAAAGCTCACAAAAAAGTTCTCAGTTCAAATGTCTGATCACATTTAGCAGTCAGTAGGTCACACCTTTAATCAAAGTAATCTGATTACATTTTTGTTGTGTAGCACACCTGACACAGCACATGGTTTAAACCAATACACTCATTCAAACAATAAAAGGTAAAACACACAACACCAAGATCAGATAATGACAACATCTACAATGTTGAGCGCAAGAAAACAATGATCTTGTAATTATAAACGCCAGCTTGTATGCTTATCACAAAAAGCAGCCTTGATAGAGCCAGATTCCAAATTGTAAATGTCATACATCCAAAAGTTGGAAGGGTGAAAATGGATTTAGCTCTGGCATTCCTCTATGTTAGCATTTTTTCCAAAAGCATGTAATAGGGCTGTTATGCCCCTCTCTCTCTGGTTTCACCTCAATATGTGGCATTAGCTGTAGCGCCTGCTGTGCTTTGGTCTGGATACAGCAAGTAGAACAGTATCCTGTGTTAGTAACGCCACCTTGACTTCTGCCCATGCCAACATGCCTTGAAGTACAAAAGGCCTCCTTCCTATCTCAAACAAAAATTCAGTCTTGTGTGCAGGTCGGTTCCAAATGTCAACTGAACATCCCAAATATCAAGTGTACTTTTCCCTCTCATCCGAGGTGGCTTGGGGCTAAAGTATAGCCCTACATTCTTTATACCTCTGACAACCCTGAATCTTGGTGAGATAAGATAAGCTGACGCGTAATGGAATTAAACTTGACAAGACTCTCATTCAGCATGTTTGCCTTTGGTGTCTCCTTAACCTTTCGGAGAAGTGCTGGAACTTTCTGCCTGAGAGGAGCCTTCATGACTCTTGCACACACTTTAAAAGACTACGCTATCCCCCCTGAGGTGTTTGGATCCGAACACTTTTTTCTCTCAAATATCTTTTTAATGGAGTTTAGAAGTTTGGTGTAAATGCCAAGTCTCCAAGCCAAAGTGCCTTTAATTGAGTTGTGCTTGCCTAATTTTCCCCGCCGCCGTTGCCAATCATGCAATTTACCAGCCGGGTCAATTACTCTTCATATTTTGCAGTTTTTTTTTTAACCTAAATTGACTCCTGGCCATGCTCTGATATGACCTGAGCTGAATATTTATGAAGACAGTAGGTGGATTGTGGCGTTATAACTCATTTTAGACAATGAAAAATCAAGTTTTGACCCAGCTGATCTTATTTTTTTAAAGAAATAGCTGAGAGATATTCAACATTTATCAATCAGGGAGTTACAAAAACACATTGTAAAAGCAAACACTGCAGTCTTCACAGTAAATATCAAAATTCATCTTTGGATGGTAAGATGATTTAGATGGTTGGGGCCACCGCTCCAACCATGAAATGAATTCTGTACACAACAGCGTATAAGTTACAAGCAGTTGCAAAAAGAAAACTGCAGCAGGCATCAAATAATTTAAATGCATCTGCTCTAGTTCTCTGCCTTTTGTATCAGCTTGAGGGGTCTTGCCCAAATGGCCTTACCTAAAACAACACTGCCCCCTGCTGACTTTCTATTAGAATAGCATATGCATCTATAGAACCATATAGTTCAATGACATGATTACAGGAATAGGCCATCATGTCCCACAGTGTGCTGGCAACTAGTTATCTGAAGTTCTGACAATCCGTTATTGTTAAACCTTTTTGCACCACCTTGTTAACTTTCTTCTAGTTAAACCATTTTTTTTCCCTCTTATCATGCAATTCTAGCATACAATACTGAAACATCATGCCTTGGAATTATGAAGAGATCTTTACCACAAGATTTTGCAAAGGCCTTTGCATGTCAGGATGCTAGAGTCATAAAAAGCCATCAACGCATCTAGAAGCACATTAAACATCATCAAAGCTGAAGTCCTCTGACGATTACTCAAAGACAACTTTTAACCCCATCTGCTTCAGCCAAACTGCATTACTTCACTGGTCAACATGAAACCACTGCTGCAGCTATTTGCAAAAGCACATTAACAGCCCTATCATTTCCTTTGGAAAAAAAAATTACAAATTCAACAAATCACCTCATGATCTGCAGCAACGTTTTTTTTGTTGTTGTTTTTTATTATTTTGAAAGGATACTTTCCCGCTCCTCTGCTATGATCAGATTCTGTTGCTCCAGCTGCTGGATCTTGCGTTCAAAATTTTCCTGTTCGTTTTTCAGACGCTGCACTGACTCTTCTTTCTCCTCGCTCACTCTGTACAACAGGAAATAAACACGTTAGAGGATTGTCTCTAGTATGTATTCCAAAAGTGCAAAATTAAATTGTTCTAATCATACAAACACATTGACAGTAACACTATCTCAGAGTTCACTGTCATGTCCTTTTGTCTACCTTGCAAGCTCTTCGATGAGGTTTGCAATTCGGCGCTTATCTTCAGGACAGAGGTCCTTCAAACAGACCTCACTCTTTACCCTGCTGGTCTCAGAGATACCCTGTGTGAAAAGTAGTTAACAAGCAGAATTATGAATTAGAATAGTAGTAAAATGCCGTCTGATTCAATACCCTTTATGCTCTAGCCTACATATTCAAACATTTCATACATAGAGGGAAGAGAAAAATAGCTGATTTACCTGTGACAAAGGCACAAAAGTACCAGAGGGTGGGGACAGGGTGGTGGCACTGTGGTGGACTGACACCTTCTCTGTATTATAAGCCCCAGACGGATCACTTTGGACTTGTCCCGGCCTTTTGCCTCCTGTCTTCTGCGTGGCCTGATTTTTGCAGTCAGAAGCACGCCTAACTCGCATCTTAGTGCCTCTTTTGTTGGATGCACTGGTGCTGCCTGGTCCCGAGTTGAAAGGGGTCCGAGTCTTCACCTCTCCATCCACTCCTGAGCCAGTTTGTGGGAAGACATTGAACATGAGATACATATAATTATTATTTTTTTTATATCAAAAAATGACCAAACAATGAGACCGAGACTCACCAGGAACAAACACCACAGGCTGCTCCTCATCTGACACTGGGAGCATCACAGAGAGAGGACAAGCGCTTAAATTAACGTTTAGTCAAATTAAACTAGTGGTGAGACATGTGCCTCCACCGGCTGTGTAATCCGAAGAAAACAAACAGTTGTGGGGGAAATCAAAGAGCTAGCTTTCTACTAAAACTGGTTTTGAGTTGTTATGTGTAGTGCTAAGAAAGCTAAAAGGCTTGATCAATATAAACAACAGACGTGAATAACGTCACCTCTAAGTTCCAATATAAAATATGCAACGTTACCGTAACTTGTAAGGCGTAGTTAGTACTTTTTAACTTAATCACGGGTACTTAGCTGACAAGCTGTCACACTTCCTCAGGGGAAACAACTTTCAAATGGAAGCACAGAAGTGCCATGTGTGAGTTTCACGTGCCTCTATGAGATATGAACGGTTGGAAATTGGACAATAAGGCGAATGCAGTTTAATAAAAGAGTATGTTTACCGCCATTCATCCAAAATATTCCCGAATTTCCACTTCTTTTCGCTGCTGCCGCCATGTTGAAACAACCGCCACCACTCCCAGGGAACCAAGCAAGCGTTGCTTAGGATTAGTAGCCCCGCCTTTCTCTAACAAGCGAAGAGGCTATTGGTTGAGCCGTAGAAAGACAGCCTGCTATTGGCTCAATTGTAAGTCAATTTCCGCCAAAGCTGATTCTGTCGTTTCCGGGGTGTACGTTGGCAACCTAACCATTAGAGAGCAAGGTGAAAGATGCAGTGCCGATAGCTGCAGAGGATGTGAGCAGGGTTTTGTACAAATGTGTGACTCCAATCCTCCAAATGGAAGAGACAAAAGACAGCTTGGCGTTTAAAGTTGTTGCTGAGAGACTGACACTTGGCATTACCCGAACACTCGGTGTGTGTTATGGTATTTGCATTGAAACTAGCAATAATGTTAACATTCAAGTTAGCTTGCTTAAAAATTGACGCGTGAATGAAAACAGAGTTTTGATAAATGTCCTGGATGTGTCTTTGTTTGGCCAGAACACATGCCTGGTGTGGTCGACGTGCGTTTCGCAGAGAGGGAGCCTGCAGAGAAGAGGAGCCTGCTGTCATGGGAACAGGTGACAAAATAGCATCTTATTGGTGTCATATTTAGGTCTGCTGTTACATTTATGAATCCATGTTATTTATCCCACAGAAAAACACGTGTATTTTACCTGAGGACCTGCGAGACTTCTATCTGACAACTGATGGATTCACACTGACCTGGAGTGTTAAACTAGACAGTAGGTGTCCTCATATGGTTTAGAAGTAATAACATGAAGCAAACAAAAGTCAACATTATTTTAAGGGATATTATTAAAATACTTCTTAAGCTTTTCTTCATACACAGTCCTAACAGTGTGCATGTATCTGTCTTTCAGATGAGTGTGTTCCCTTAGGGTGCATGATGATAAACAGTGTGACCAGGCTTTGCCCACTGCTCCAACCGGTAGCCCTCTTTTCTCTCCCCAATGCACCCTCACTGGCTGACCTGGACTGGGAGGAGAGCAGCACAGAAAGTGGTAAATAACTCACCTGTCAGATCCTCATGTGGGCTTAACTCAACAATTACAGCATGTCAAGTTCAATTATGACTGTTTATGTGTGCTCAGTTGTGCAGAAAGCAGCCTAATGAATGAACTGTTGATTGGACAGTAAATATTTATTCAAGATTCATTAATGCTATCTGTCAGGGCTGGAGCATGCACCCGCTGCACCCCGTTTTGATTCCCGGAGTCGCATCTTCGAGCTGGATTCCTGTGGTGGAAATGGCAAAGTGTGCCTCGTCTACAAAAACTGCACCTCAGGTCTTGTTTATAGTTTATATTTTAGTAATTCCTAACCTAGACCGTAAAAAACAAGTAGTAAAGACATAAATATGTGTTGCATCATTTAATTGTCTGTCTTGGTATTTTCAAGGTGTGGTAGCCCAGCAGAGTGAAATCTGGTTCCTAGACCGCTCACTCTTTTGGCATTTTCTGACGGCCACCTTTACCTCCTACTACCGCCTGATGATAACGCACCTGGGTCTGCCTGAGTGGCAGTATGCCTTCACCCCGTATGGCCCAAGTCCTCAGGCAAAGGTAGCAAATGGCTTAGTGTCTAATCCGTTTTTTCATGTGATGTAAATGGAATCTGTAACATTTGGTAATAATATTAACAACACTTGAAGTTATTGCAGATATATAAAATACATTTTATTCAGTATGTTCCCTTTTCAATACACTGCAGTTCTGGCTGATTTAACATTTTAGCAAGATTACACAACACTAAAGATTAGTCTTCTAACACAACGCATAGAACTGTTTTACTTAAACATCAGAGGTAAATTGCAGACTAGGCTTCTAGGTATCACCACCAAGGCCAAACAATCCTGCGAATGAAACTTTTCATTGCTTGAACATACAGAAACAAAATTTCTCTTTCACACACATTTTGTAATGTGGGAGGCTGTAGCTCAGTCGGTAGAGAGGGTTGCACACTAATTGGAAGGTTGGTGGTTCAATCCCAGCTCCTCCTGTCCAAACGCCTAAGTGTCCTTGAGCAAGACAATAAACCCTAAAATTGCTCCCAATGGTGTACCATCAGTGTGTTGTAAGTCGCTTTGGATAAAAGCATCAGCTGCAATGTACATGTTTTTGTCCACGCATTATATTAAACTATCAATATCCTTTGCAGCAGTGGGCATCCCTGTACCAGCCCCTAACTCTCAGCTGTGAGCTCAGCCTGGCAGATCTTGCTGGAGATTCCTATCTCAACAAGCTGGATCCCATCAAGGCCTTCAAAGGCAGAGCCAAGGCACCCGCCCCAAAGAAGAAGCAGCCGACACAGTGCAGCATAGGGGGGGCTAACAAGGGCCAAGGCAACACAGGAGGAAGACACAGTGGGACAAAGCGGTGAGAAGGACACCATCTAAGAGAGACATTTCTGTCCACTTTACTGTCTATATGACCAACATGACTTATAAGAGCAGCCTGCAGTTCCTTCATTGGCTTGAATTTGTTTGCTGCTCTATGCAACATGAATGCATGTTGTTCAAGATTGAGTTGCATGTCTTAAGAGATACATAATCAGGGTTTTTTTCTGGCTCAAAACATAGCTAAGGTGTTACCTGTCTGATACGGGGAATGTGGAAGCTAAACAGTTGTTTCTAATCTTGATTAAAAAAAAAAAGAAAAGAGAATTGATTAGCTTGCCAAACATTTAGAAACACAAAGAATCCTGATTTGATATGTACTTTAAATTCCTGTCCTTCTTAAGTGATGGAGAAATTAGTCTTTGGATCAGTATCCTATTGCAACACTAACACATTATGTTACATTCCAACACAGTACTCTCAAACTCATTGATACAGTGTTCACTCATGACACCTTTTGCTAAAAATAATTCAAAGCAGTCTATTCATAAAAAAAAGTCATGTGCTGCCTTGATGGTAAAAATAATACTGACATGTAGTTTCCCATTGTACCACTCCGGTACCAGCAGTGGGTGGTGCCATAGCAGTGGTACTAGAGGCTAAGGACACTATACGTTTATAACTGCAGTTTTTATCAGTAGGCTTAATTTGCTACCCATTTTTGAATGCATTATGTAATAATAATATGCTATATACATTATTAATATAATGAGTAAATATTTAAATCACGTTTGGTAATGTGTAAAATGACGCATATATTTATGCTTAAGTGGCCATACAATTTTAAGAAAAAGGAAGTCTGAATGTAACACTGTTTAGTTTTCAGCATATATGACTGGAAATTAGTAACTACAGTTTGAACCTGAAAATGAAATGATCAGGTGATTTTACAAAAAGTAACTATCATGCGTTTCACTGAAAATGTCTATGTCAAAATACCAAGTGTTAGCAGGAACTGCTGTGTGTAACTAACGAACGCCTCTGAGCTCCAGTATCAAACATGACATCTCTGAAGTGTATATGCACACCGAAAGCATGTTGTGTTTTATATCATCTGAGACTGGCAGTAATGCATCAAGCTTTAAGTTACTCACTGGCCATTGTATCACTGCAGTGCCTCACACATGCTGTGCTTTAATGTAAACTTCTCAAATGTAAAAAAGGAATATGTGTAAGAATTTAGAATCACTGCTGTTTTGATAATGTCATCTACACTAATTATTTCATATCGATGATCTCATGTGAGGTGGTTATTGTCCAGCATTTATATCCATCTTTATGCCAAAAGTAGACACCCAAGGAGACCTGATCAGACACCAGGGATGAAGTTTTTGGTTCAAGTCCTTTGAAGCTGTAGAAGACACACATACACTTTTAGTCTTTAGGCTGCTGTGCACCAGATTGGTGGAAAGACGAACATCTCTATTATCTTTGGTTGTGCTGCTGCCCTTTCAAGCTGTGAGGAGCCAGCTCCCGCTGCTTCTATTTATTTTAAATTCGGAAAGATACATGTTTTTTTATGTAATGTATGGAGGCTGTTTACTTCTCTTTACCCTGAAATTTCCACGATCATGTAAGTGGTCCCCTGTTGGCTCGTATAATGATGGATGTTTGTGGTGTCTTCCAAGGTTACATCAGCTGATATTCCCTCAATAGTATAAACACAAAATCAAAGCCAATGTGTGTGTGTGTGTATGTGTGTTTTTCTTCATCTTTCACTTATATAGTGGCCCTAGTGTTGTTTTTAATGTAGTTTATACCTAGAACGGATAGCAGCAGTAAGCCACACATGTATCAGTATGATGATACAAAATGTCTAATAGTCTATATATCATATGTGCTTCAGTCTCTCTTAAATAGATTAGTAATAGTGTAACTAAAGGGGAGGATAAAATGTTTTTGTTTTTTTAAACAGACTTAACATTTTAGATTAATAAACAAAACCTATTTTCAGCCTGTCTGCTTTTTTTCTAAAAGTGCTTTAACCTTTCTTCGTCGTGGAATTTTTCAACAGCATACAAATGTCCACATAGCCACACGTGCGTTTAGATGTTTGCGTAGGTGGGGAGGTCACACACATACATTAGCACAGATGTTTTGCTCTTTCTCCAGAGGGAAAGACTCCTCCTCCACCAGCCCCCCGCCCTGCTCAGAGAAGGGCGGGTGGTGTAGCTCCACGAAGGCTTTGTATACCCCTGCTCCCAGAACGCCTCCAATCAGGGGAGCAACTAGGGGCACCCACCACCACCCATTTCCAGACCTACGCAGATAAAGATAGAAAAGCAAAAACGTATGGGTCGATCAAAAAGCAAACTATGTATTTAATCATTAACAGGGGTGTTTTGCCTTTGACTGACCCCAAGTTAAGACGTGGCAACAGGGAACCCTCCACCAAAAAAACAAAGAATCTGCTCTGTATACCTGAACACATCGGCTCCCCAGCCTGCGATGGCGGTGAAGACCCTGGGTGCAATGTCTCTGGTGGGGTTGATAGCATAGCCGCTGTTGCTGCCCAGAGAAATTCCAATGAGCAGAACCAGGAGGCCCACTGCAACAGGCTCGCTGCCCACTGCGGCTGGTTTGTTCTTCTGGTCGGATAGAGCCATCAGGCACAGCAGCAGCATCGCCGTGCCGAACACCTGGCGCACACACACAGCACACACATCAGGGTAGAAACAAGACAACTGCGTGTAAAACTACCACAAAGGGTTAGTGCAGAATGTGTCAGATGATAGTGATTTGAAGCTGTAATCCTTTAATCCAGTTTTATGGCTACCTGGTCGACAAATCCAGCCATCAAAGAGAGGTATGGTGCAGGATAGGTGGCAAAGATACCAGCTGTGGCTTTTACACCAGTTACAGTCAGGTTTCCTCCACAATAGTCATAAATGGCCTCTGCAAATGAAAACAGTAGATGAACACACAAAGATGTTTAACTGCCAACAAAAATACAATACCACTGAGCATTAGTGTATTTGCACATGTACAGTAGTGTATCCTCACCATAGTAGACAGCATAAATGGTCCCTGCTGCCAGAAATGAGCCTAATAGCTGTGCAAAAATATACAAAGGTAGCATCGTCCACGCAAGGCGGCCAAACACACACATTGTGAAGGACACTGCTGCATTCATATGAGCTCCTGATAGATTAACAATAATAAAAAAGCATGAGATATATGTCACTTAAACAGTGAATGGAAACCCATTTAAGCATTTTTAATGGTGTCATTTTTTAGGCTCATACCCGAGACCTTCCCACCAACGTGAACTCCCATCGCAACACCCAGTCCAAACCCCAGGTTGATGCTGAGGTACTGTCCGAACACCCCCTGTCCGGTCACTACCTGGGCCACAGACCCCAGGCCAAACACCTGGAAACATAATTCACAGTTACACATGAGGTTTACAGAGAAGGAAAGTACAAAGGAAACTTTTCAAACGGTCTAACGGGAAGCCTTTCAACAAACAGGATATCTAAACTAAGACAAAGAAAACATGCACAATAATTAATGATTTAGCCCAGAGTTGTGCCAAGGTATTGTTTCAGTCAGAGAGTCTGAGTGTACGTAAAGGATTTGTGTTTTTTTAGACAAAAAATAACCTACAGTACTGAATTTACAAGTATACAAGAAGCTAAACAGAAGACTTTCCTTGTTTTCACTCAACTTACAGTGGGTACGGAAAGTATTCAGACCCCTTTAAATTTTTCACTCTTTGTTTCATTGCAGCCATTTGCTAAAATCAAAAAAGTTCATTTTATTTCTCATTAATGTACACTCAGCACCCCATGTTGACAGAAAAAAACAGAAATGTAGAAATTTGTGCAAATTTATTAAAAAAGAAAAACTGACATATCACATGGTCATAAGTATTCAGACCCTTTGCTGTGACACTCATATTTAACTCACATGCTGTCCATTTCTTCTGATCCTCCTTGAGATGGTTCTACTCCTTCATTGGAGTCCAGCTGTGTTTAATTAAACTGATTGGACTTGATTAGGAAAGGCACACACCTGTCTATATAAGACCTTACAGCTCACAGTGCATGTCAGAGCAAATGAGAATCATGAGGTCGAAGGAACTGTCCAAGGAGCTCAGAGACAGAATTGTGGCAAGGCACAGATCTGGCCAAGGTTACAAAATAATTTCTGCAGCACTCAAGGTTCCTAAGAGCACAGTGGCCTCTATAATCCTTAAATGGAAGAAGTTTGGGACAACCAGAACTCTTCCTAGACCTGGCCGTCCAGCCAAACTGAGCAATCGTGGGAGAAGAGCCTTGGTGAGAGAGGTAAAGAAGAACCCAAAGATCACTGTGGCTGAGCTCCAGAGATGCAGTAGGGAGATGGGAGAAAGTTCCACAAAGTCAACTATCACTGCAGCCCTCCACCAGTCGGGGCTTTATGGCAGAGTGGCCCGACGGAAGCCTCTCCTCAGTGCAAGACATATGAAAGCCCGCATAGAGTTTGCCAAAAAACACATGAAGGACTCACATGCTATGAGAAATAAGATTCTCTGGTCTGATGAGACCAAGATTGAACTTTTTGGCGTTAATTCTAAGCGGTATGTGTGGAGAAAACCAGGCACTGCTCATCACCTGCCCAATTGGGCGGCACGGTGGTAGTGGTTAGCATTGTCGCCTCACAGCAAAAAGGTTCCAGGTTCGAATCTGGTCCTGGGCCTTTCTGTGCGGAGTTTGCATGTTCTCCCTGTGCTTGCGTGGGTTCTCTCCGGGTTCTCCGGCTTCCTCCCATCATCCAAAAACATGCACCTCAGGTCAGGTTACCTGGCGCCGCGCTAGTGGCAGCCTGTTGCAGCAGCTCCCCCCTGAGAGCCCCCTTGCTGCAGCGAAGAAATTTCCCCTCGGGGATTAATAAAGTGAAATAAAAAAAATTAAAAAAATACAATCCCAACAGTGAAACATGGTGGTGGCAGCACCATGCTATGGGGTGTTTTTCAGCTGCAGGGACAGGACGACTGGTTGCAATTGAAGGAAAGATGAATGCGGCCAAGTACAGAGATATCCTGGAAGAAAACCTCTTCCAGAGTGCTCTGGACCTCAGACTGGGCCGAAGGTTCACCTTCCAACAAGACAATGACCCAAAGCACACAGCTAAAATAACAAAGGAGTGGCTTCGGAACAACTCTGTGACCATTCTTGACTGGCCCAGCCAGAGCCCTGACCTAAACCCAATTGAGCATCTCTGGAGAGACCTGAAAATGGCTGTCCACCAACGTTCACCATCCAACCTGACGGAACTGGAGAGGATCTGCAAGGAAGAATGGCAGAGGATCCCCAAATCCAGGTGTGAAAAGCTTGTTGCATCATTCCCAAGAAGACTCATGGCTGTACTAGCTCAAAAGGGTGCTTCTACTCAATACTGAGCAAAGGGTCTGAATACTTATGACCATGTGATATTTCAGTTTTTCTTTTTTAATAAATTTGCACAAATTTCTACATTTCTGTTTTTTTCTGTCAACATGGGGTGCTGAGTGTACATTAATGAGAAATAAAATGAACTTTTTTGATTTTAGCAAATGGCTGCAATGAAACAAAGAGTGAAAAATTTAAAGGGGTCTGAATACTTTCCGTACCCACTGTATAACTCAGTGACACAAGAGACAGGAGAGACTGTGGTTTCAGTTTTTTTTAAAAAGCTCTCTGAAAAAACTGCAGCGACTAATTCAGGAAACAGGAAAAGTGTGGTCCTTCCTTCAGCAGTCATGTTGTTTTTAGGTCAAGAGGAAGTCTGGTTTCCCACTTACAAGCACAGCAGATTCAAATCTTTGTATAAAGTACAAAATGTACAAGTTTGTCTGCAGTATATGCCGTGTTCAGCATGTGTTCCCTGTGTGTGTTTCTTCGGTTCTAAGTATAGTGTGTCTTGTAACAGCTAACAGATAACATGTGACTTTTGTACCCCTCTCCACGTGCCTGACCATTCCTCTGGTAACACTAGATTTCCTGGTTCACCCACTGGCTCCCACCAATGCCAATGCACCACCACTGCCATGTGACTGTGAAAAGGGCTTGTGTGTGTGTGTGTGTGTGTGTGTGTGTGTGTGTGTGTGTGTGTGTGTGTGTGTGTGTGTGTGTGTGTGTGTGTGTGTTTGTGTTTGGGAGTGTGTACAAGTCATCAGGTTCAAGAGCATGACATTAATAATTAATGGTACATGGTTGGTACAGATAAGAAGGCAGAAATGGTAAAAACAAACAGAGGAGCTCAGAAATGAGAAGTGAAAGACGGATTTTGGCAGTTTGAAATTGCACATCATTATAATAAGCACTGTGAAAGCAGCACTTTAGAAAGCTTTTGTAATTAATCGATGCTTACCATCATGACATATGTGCAAAGGGATTCAGCAAGTCCCACTCGAACGAGTTCATTCTTTACCCAAACTTTGGGTCGAGTTACATGAACTCCCCTCCGCTGAGAAACCCCTAGTTCTACTGAATATACCAAGTTCTTCATTTCCTCTTCTCTCCTTGGAAACTCTTTTTGTTTTGGCTCAAGTTATCGTTTAAATTAGCAAAAATAACGACCAATGAAGCTCAGACTAAACCTGAATAATTTATGATGTGTTTCCCACTTCATAGTGTAGTCCACAAACAAGTCTGGTACTGATTATTGCCCTCCTCCCCTCTACTCGCTCACTCTTTGTGTCTGTCTGTCACACATTGGGATTTGCCAACAATTTATAGTCTTAGCTCCCCCTCCTCTCTCTCTCTCCCAGATTTGCTCAAATACAAACAGTTACACACATGCTCCAATAGCTTTTGCATTATGATGATTGTGATGGTACTTGGCCAATGAGGGAAAATCAACCTGATTCACACGTGTGTAAATGAGGTCCTTTAAGCGGAAATACTACATCCTGAGTGAAAAACATCCTCCATAATGAGAGGAACACTTTAAGATAGGAACCTTTTGTTTTCATTTTTAGTGATCTGCAAGATATACAGGTTTTACTGCTCACAGAGGCCAATGTGCTTCTGTAAAATGAAACATTTAGATGTTATTATAAGTATTATCAATTTGCTAACTGATTTCATGTGTGGAGACTGTTTAATTAATGCCTTTTCTGTGTCTTTAAGTCCTTTGTAGGTTCTGATTCATATTGTTTTGTACATGTTCTGAAAGTTTTAGTGTTTGAACTGTACTGTTACTGTGTTGAAACCTTTTCCCTTTAAATAATTAGATCAGTCAGGACAGGAGAAAAAAAAAACACAGAAAGTATTGGTTAATTGAAGGGCTCCATAAATCACATACTATCCGGACTTCACAGTGTAAACTACACAGTTCGTAAATGCTAATCCCAGATCACAAAATCTAATACATAAGGACATTATGACCTCTACGACAAAAGACACTTCAAGGTGACAATAAAAGCTCACAAATACCAAGAATCCATTTCTAACTTTTTGATTGCAGGATTCTGATGTTAGGGGATGTCGGTTAAATGTCCCTTATAATATTCTAATTAAACTGTATTGGCCCGACACGGATTTTCACCATATGGTGAATCTTATTTACTCCCGTGACTTTTCCTCTGGTGCCCCCTAGAGGTGGATGTTTGGACACCACTGGTTGGACAGCGGTTGACTCTAAAGCAGGGGTCTCAAACTCGCGGCCCGCGGGCCAATTGCGGCCCGCGAGACGATATTTTGTGGCCCCCACCTTAATATGAAAGTTTAATGTTAGTGCGGCCCGCGAGTTTTATATGAATGGCACTTTCCAGTGTTGTGTGCGGAGCTGAACGAACCGACCAATCACGGTGGGTATATGGCTCTCGGGGGCGGGACATCGACCGGGCTTGATGCAAGCAGAGAAACATTTCTCAATGAGTGAAAGTGACAGCAGCGTTGCCATGGAGAGTTTTCTTCCGGGCCTGGCTGGCTGCCTCGTTTCTATCCGGTAAACGTGGACATCCGTCCCAGCGCGCTGCGTTCACAACACTTCCAAAAAAAAAGTTTTTTAAGTTGCTGCCCAGCGGGACATTATACGTATATATGTCTCTCTCTGACAAAATAAATCAAAGTGATGCGTACGCGGCGAGATAAAAGAAAGGAAATAATGTAGTCTAACGTGGTCTGCAGTCACATACCGACACCTGTCCGTCGGCAATAACAGTCCCCGATAACCCGGACCAATTATAGGGTCGCACCGTTATTTGGGGGTCATTATTTTGTTATTTGCATTGCCTCACACGATGAACACTACATCTATTTCTAGATGATGTCATAAACACGGCTAAACACGACAGTGACACCAAGTGGAATTAAAATATATTCCACAGCCTCAAACATGTCTTTTTCAAAGCCTGCAGTGAAGAGAAAGGTTGGTGATGAGCACAGACAATCCCAGGGAAAGTGGGAGATGCAATATTTCTTTGTTGAGCACAGGGGCACCCCGACGTGTCTTATTTGTACAGAGAAAGTTGCGGTGCACAAGGAATACAATTTGAAACGTCATTACACAACTAGACATGCTGAGGAGTATGCAAAATACCAGGGAGATGAGAGAGCCAACCGGGTTGCAAATCTTAAAACATGTCTACTGAGGCAACAAGATTTCTTCAAGAAAGCAACCAAAGAGAATAATGCAGCAGTCGAAGCTCGCTACGTGGTTAGTGAGATGATTGCTAAGGCGGGAAAGCCATTCACAGAAGGTGAATTCGTCAAAAAGTGCATATTACAGGCTGCAAGTATAGTCTGTCCGGAAAAGAAAGGTCAGTTTAGCAACATCAGCCTTTCTGCCAACACCGTAGCAGAGCGCATTTCTGACCTGTCAAGTAACATTTATGATCAACTGTGTGAGAAAGCCAAATATTTCAGTGTATACTCAGTCGCTCTTGATGAGACCACAGACATCAGAGACACTGCCCAGCTCGCAATGTATGTCCGTGGTATCGATGACAATTTTGAAGTGATAGAGGAGTTGCTCACAGTAATCCCAATGCATGGCCAGACCACTGCTCAGGAGATATTTCACCAGCTGTGTGATGCCATTGAGAATGCCGGTTTGCCATGGAAGAGGTTTGTTGGAATAACAAGCGATGGAGCGCCATCAATGACAGGGAGGAAAAATGGACTGGTGGCACTTGTTCAAAAAAAAACTGGAAGAGGAGGGTGTAGAGGAGGCCATTGCTCTGCACTGCATTATCCATCAGCAGGCCCTTTGCAGCAAATGCCTGAAGTTTGACAATGTGATGTCTGTCGTGAAATGCATCAACCAAATCAGATCCAGGGGCTTAAAGCACCGAAGGTTCTGTGCTTTTTTAGAGGAAATAGAGTCAGAATATGGGGATGTGCTCTACTTCACCGAGGTACGTTGGCTCAGCAGGGAAACGCCTTGAAGAGATTTTTTTGAGTTGAGAGCAGAAGTGAAAGCCTTCATGGAGAAGGATGGGGTGGCTGTTCCTGTGCTAAGTGATCCCAAATGGCTCATGGACTTAGCTTTTCTTGTTGATATCACACATGAGCTTAATGTACTGAACAAGAGTTTACAAGGCCAGGGGCAACTCGTCAGTGCTGCCTATGACAACGTGAGAGCATTCTCCACAAAACTGGTGTTATGGAAAGCCCAGCTCTCTCAGACAAACCTTTGCCATTTCCCAGCATGCAAGGCACTCGTGGATGCAGGCACACCATTCAGTGGTGAGAAGTATGTTGATGCCATTTTGAAGCTACAGGAGGAATTTGATTACAGATTTGCAGACTTCAAGACGCACAGAGCCACATTTCAAATTTTTGCGGACCCCTTCTCCTTTGATGTGCAAGATGCCCCTCCTGTGCTTCAAATGGAGCTCATTGACCTGCAGTGCAACTCTGACCTCAAAGCCAAGTTCAGGGAGGTGAGTGGAAAAGCAGACAAGCTTGGGCAATTTTTGAGAGAATTGACCCCCAGCTTCCCTGAGCTTTCCCGAGTGTTCAAGCGGACCATGTGCCTTTTTGGGAGCACATACTTGTGCGAAAAGCTCTTCTCCACCTTGAACTTCAATAAGTCCAAATACAGGTCCAGACTTACTGATGATCATCTTCAAGCCATACTGAGGGTCTCAACTGCTTCCTCCCTCAAGACAAATGTGGCTCAGCTATGCGAGAGGAAGCGCTGCCAGGTCTCTAGCAGCAAGGAGTAGGCAAGAGAAGCCATGTTCAGAAGAACAGTTCATGTTCTTCAATGTTCCATTCATGTTCAGGACAATTCATGTTCAGAAGAACCCATTGAGGTTAAAGAACTGTTAATAAAGACGTGTAAATCTGAATACAGCAGATGTAGAAGACTGAAGAAACCACACAGTTGCTGACTAGAGAAATCTAATTATTATTATTTTATTTATTACTGATTTATTTACTTATTTACTTATTAATTCTTAATTTGTTTATTTATTTTTTCATCTTATTTTGTGTTAAAAAAATAAAAATAAAGACATTTGAGAAGATTGGAATTTTTTTAACAAAGCTTTTCTTGTGGAATACCCGATGCGGCCCAGACTCTGCCTCCAGCGGCCCCCAAGTAAATTAAGTTTGAGACCCCTGAAGCTTCTTTTCATGTGACACACTGTTGAGATAAGATTATCTAATATCGTTTATCTTTTTTTCTTGTGTTTGAATAGAGCCCCTTGATTTTACAAATACATCACCTGTAGAGCAACCGACACAGTGATGCTGATGCCGAAAATGAAACCCTACTTACGCCACAACCTAAACACTGAAATTATTGCAGTTGTTTTCAGTGAGGTGAAATACAGAAAGGACTTTTTGTTTCATTACAGCGGTTATAGCTCTTACATCTGTGCACTTTTAATCTTGCTTACACTTTCTCTTTTGTTTGTACTGCAAACTTAGTCCTTCAACTCCCTGTGGAGCAGTGATGTCAAAACCAGCACAACTGTCTATCCTCAAGTTAATTATAAGAAAAAGACTCAGTTACCCCCCGGGGTAAGACTCAAAATGAATTTATTCAAAGATGCAGACTTGGTATGTATCAGATAAGAACTTCCAGGCTGCCTCTCCTGAAACAACTCTAAGCTTTTGACATTGTACTGTATATAGGCTTATTTGTTGCTATTCCATGAAGGGATACAACTGACCCTTTTTTCTGCTTTCAGTAATTTCCAAAGTTTACAGAGCACTGATAACATCAAAACCAATTAGGAAGTTTCATGAAATGCAGCTATCAAGCGATTTCCAGAAAGCACAGCCCCTCTGGCCAAACGACATTATGCCACTGCGTCAAAGTCCTACTCTATGGTCCTACCAGGCAGCTGCTCCTTGCATTTGGGCACACCTACTTGGAGCTGCAACCCGTGAGGCGCACGGCGGAAAGCTGTTCCTGAACTTCCAGCATCATTTCCTTCCAGCAGACTATTTGCTCGGACAGGAAAATGGTTTTCTTGGACATACTTTGTTATCCTGTTTGGGCCGTTTCAACGGCGGTGCTGGCTCTCGTTGTGCGTTTTCAGCGGAAAGCTAACTGGGCTCCGCAGGCGTGCGCAGTACGGCTTACAGGGAAGACGGCTATAGTGACAGGAGCCAATACAGGTTAGTTGAGTACAATAGCTTTCATACGGGCTTAATATACAGCAATAGGTGGAAGAAACTTTTAGCTTTTTTCACATGGCAGTTTAATAGCCCTAATTATTTAGGGGTTATTATCCACCTTTAAAGTCCTTATAGTTTATCCTTAACAGCCGTGTTAGATTTTATGTGAAATGCTGTTACCGGGAGAGATTGGATATTATAGCATTTTTGTGACCATGAATGTTTTTCTTAACCCTGTTGTGTTCTCATTAATACCTCATAAATTGGGTAGCCCTTTTCTTAAACAGAAGCTATAGTGAAATTTGAAAAAACACACCTTTTGTGTACAAGAATGTAGTGGTGAAAGAAGTATTCAGGTCCTTTACTTTGGTTTAAGCACCAATAGGCTACAGCATTATAAACACTCCATTACAGGTAAAAGTTCTGCATGAAAAAACAGTCTTAAGTAAAAGTACAGAAATATTAGCTACAAAATATAGTTAAAGTATTTAAGTAAAAGTTGGGTCTCTCGATATATTATTATATTACATTTTGCTGACGCTTTTATCCAAAACGACCTACAACACAACGATCAGGAGCAATTTAGGGTTCAGTGTCTTGCTGAAGGATACTTAGGTATGTGGACAGGAGGAGCTTGGGATCGAACCACCAACCTTCCAATTAGTGTGCAACACACTTTGCCGACTGAGCCACAGCCTCCCGTATTATACTATTACATATTATATCATTATATATTATACTGGCATTGCTATAAGTAAATAAAAAAGCAGGAACACTAAAACAGCAAACACAAACAAATTAGTATAAAAAAAAAAAAAAATAGTGATTAAGCTACAGATAAATTAGGTTTTGAGGAAGAAGGTACTTTGTGAATTGCGGGGTCTGTTATAGGTTCATGTTAAGACCATGACAAGTTCCAAATACTTGGAGCAGAATTAGCATCACAGAAATTTTTGTCTAAGGCTCACAGAAGAGGTCACTGTTAAAGGGGCTTTCCGGTTTGCTGGTGTTTGTCATAATCATGATCTACTCAACTCAGATAGCTGTAAAGTCTTGTAAATGGTGTAGTTAAAGGCAATGATACCCATTAAACCTGACAGGTTACTTTTTCACATTAGCACCTGAAAAAAACCATCCCTAAATGCATAGAGCTGCAAAAACTGTAAGGCCAAACTGTACACCCTGGTAGCAGTGAGCCTCCATATTGATATCCATAAAATGAGGTTTGACAAAGTCCCAAAAAAGTAAATTTTTACTTTTGCCTAATCAAAACTCTAAATTACAGAGTGAATAACAGTGTCAAGAGTCAGTAAACAATTAAACTAGTTCCAAGTATTCTCAACAGTAACAAATTTGTTCTACAGAAATGGAGTACAACACACAGCAGGTGGTCTCTTCAGGGAAATTACGTCATACAGGGACCTCCAGAGTGGAAGGGGTGAAATACTGGAGGGAGGAACAGGGAGACAGTGCAGCAAACACTACCAGAATTATTGGAGAAGAATTGTAATGCATGAATGTATTCATTTTAATGCAGTTCGAATCTACATGTAGATGTGGTGATTTGTTAACTGTCTGCTAAAAGCCATGACCTCATCAACATCTGCATAGATGTCTTGATTTCATCAACATTCACATGTCTCCCCCTCTTGACCCTGTTGTCCATCTCAAACTACTATTTCAGATGGGCAATTGAAGGTGAATGGGTAGTTACACATTAAACAGAAAGTGGGAGGAATGTGAGGTGTTTATTGGCCTGGTTAATCCAGCTAGCCTTCTGAAGTTAACTGAGTTAAGCGTCTTGAAAGAAGGACTGAGAATGAAATACATGTGGGCTGTTAGTTTAAATGATCTCTGTGATCACTCCTGCTGTACCCTTGCTTGTTTCCCTCAAACCAGACCAAGGCAATAACATCAGTTGTCATGATTCCTGCCTCGGTCCCCTTAATGCACCCCTGTCCTTCTCCAGTCATTCACCAGATGATCCTGGACTTTTTCCCCAATCTTAACTCACACCTACCTGCAGTAACCCCTGATCTCCAGAGACACCACACACCTGCCCCACATTCCCTAATCATCTCATTGACTGTGTATATGCCAGCCAGATTGTTGTCAGTCATGTTCTACATGTTGTAAAGTTTTTGTCATCCTGTTACCTGAGCTGATAAGCCTTTATTATCACATTCCTCTGAAAACCATTCTGTGAACTGTATCTGCCTGCATTTTTGTCATCCTTCCTGTTCCTAAAATCTAGACAACATGGAAACAGCACACCCAGCATTTCCTTTAAGAAGGTCTTCAGGGTGCCTTCACATCAGTGAGAACACCACTGACTGAACAAAAAGTTGCTGCCTAATCTCAGATTGAAAGAACATTGTTTCAAGTCCTGCTGATGAAGATTCCTTTTTAGGTTAGGTTAGGTTAGGTTAGGTAGTTACTTTATTAATCCCCGAGGGGAAACTTTTTTTTTTCACTACAGCAGCATACAGAAGCAATAAGATAATAATAGAATAATATAATTTTTGCAGAACTGGTGGCTGATTCTGCTTCAGATTATTTTTCTAATAAAAGCTAATATTTACCAGAATTTCAAGCCAATCACCAAGTAACATTACTACTTATTTTAGAGGAAAATATCCATTCAGCATTCGTTCTTCTTTCAAATTCCTTGATGTTTGAAGCTTTGCAGTTAACTGCAGCAATATCACAAGAATGTTGTATATACGGTGAGATTTTAAAGGCCAATTTTGATTAAAAGAAGTATAGGGCTGTCAACAATCTGAAATGATGGGATATTATCTGATATGAGTGGTGGCCAGGTTTACATGAGCAAAAATTTTATTTTTCATACAGTGCAATTCTTAAAATAAAAAAAAAAACAGCTTTACAATGACGAGAACACGAATAACAGATGGGAGTCTCTAACAATCTATAACAGTAGCAGAATAGTTTCTGCACAGCTCAATCTCTGAGGAGAGAATCTTGGGTTAATGCAACAAGAAGCAGTACAGCACATATTAGTTGTTATAACCAGCAACATCTTCTCAGACCTACTCTGATATTTTCCACCTAAACACTTAATTTCCTGTTCTTATCAGCTCCCTACTTATTCTTCCTTCCCTGCTGTTTCGCACCAAACCATCATGCAGCTGTTTACAAAGGTGTGAGGACAAATGCCATCAACCCTGAATTAGCATGGTGCCTGATAACACTCTCACATTAGATGGTCGGTTCTGCTCTTTGAGATCTATTGTTTATATGCTACTGTAGCTTCAATAACTATTCTTCTAATCTGTTAAGGCCTGTTAAAAATCCTGGGATTGATTAATCTGTTCTCCATTCTGAATTCACATCCTCAGTTGTTATGGTCTGTGTCAGGGATTTAAATTAAGGCTTATTTAATCAAAAAAACAACAATTTTGCAAAAGCCTTTGACAGGGAGACTGTGCTCCCTAGAATTACTGATGTATTGTGTCGTCAATACTATCTCACTGACCAGCTGTCCTTGATCTAGAATTTGAAAACCGATGTACAGTCATTTAGAAATCTGATTGGTAAACTGAAACAAAAGTGTGACTTTATGTAAACAGACAGAGCAAGTTTGCCTTGAGTTGCAGGAGAGGATTTTTAAAGCAGTTTCTTCTCTCAAGTCTGGATTTTAAGGCTGCTTCTTTTCAGTCTGTGAGGCAACAGCAGGTTCCCCTTACCATTAAAGTCATTATCAGAGCTACTTTATACAAATACACACAGTGATCTTTGGTCTGCTGAGAGAGATCAAAATCTGGCATTTACCCATCTGCAAAGTCTGTGAGTGAAGATACAATCTGCTTTCTCCTCTTTGCTGTGCTGCAGTTCTGGCCCTCACTTAACCCGCCCAAATCACTGACACATTTTTAAAAACCTTATACCTACACTGATATAAGTAAATACCTCTTATACATGTAATACCACTTCAGACAAGCCAGATCTCACTTTTGAGCAGTTCAGGGTCTCCTCCTAGTCTCCTTGTGCTGCATGTTTCTGGAAGGACACTAAAAACAAACACACAGAGAACATGCAAACTCCACAATGAGAACTGAGATTTAAAGACCACAATATTCGTTTCTTTCCAAATGTGCTGTGTCGGGATAGACAGACAGACATTCACATACTCTGTATATAGTAACTAGAAAATAGAACTGCAGGTTTTTGCTTTTTTTTACCTCAATATCACTTGTCTTACCACAGAGAGCTGAATTTTTTTTTTTATAGCTATTAAAAGTCATTTTGATTTACTGTAATGCACTCAGGTCAAGTGCATTTGTGTCTCTGTTACATAAATGTTTTTGCTATCAGGTAGTGAACTAAGTTTTGCTCTCTTCCATTCTGCCAGGTATCGGGAAGTTCATCGCCCTGGACTTTGCACGTCGCGGGGCCCGCGTTATCTTGGCCTGTCGGAGCGAGCAGCGGGGGACAGCAGCACTTAATGAAATCATCAAGCAAACAGGAAACTCTGACGTCCACCTGCGTCTGGTGGACCTCTCCAGTCTGTACTCCGTCAGAGAATTTGCTCAAAGGATCCTCGAAGAGGAGAAAGCTCTTCACATTCTTGTCAATAATGCTGGAGTATCAGGTGATACATGGGATTTGTTTTCAATCTGCGCTTGGCACTTTGTATTATGGCAACCAAAAATGTTAACAAAATTTAAAAAGACAGAAACCATATACTAAAGTTACATGAAATACCACAAACTGTGACCAGTATATATATAAAACTTGCAGTCACAAACCTTTCTCTCTGCTGGGACTTAAACCCCCCCCCAAAAAAAGAAACAACAAGTTGATAAATCATCAAATGAAAGAATTAAATTAAACAATGAAAAATATCAATGTCCAAAAGAGAAAGTTCTGTTCATAATTTAATATCTGTTGCACATCTGTAAAATGTCTTCGCTCAAAAACAGAAAGACACGTTGTTTATTGGATAAGTAAATCCACACGGGAACAGCTTTGTTTCTTATTGGTGAGCTCACTGCACAATAACAGATACTGAATACTAGTAATAATAATAATAATGTCTTGAATGACAAAGCCACCTGTGAGTGAGTGGGGAGGAGACGGAGATGAAGAGAGGCTCCGATCGGAGGTGGAGTTTTTTGTAATGGTTTGGGAATGCGTCACGTCCATGTGAGCTATGCATAACTGTTGAAGTACAAAAGTGTTGTGTTCTTACATTTGTGCTTGTTTGTCCTCTACACCTAATTTAATTTGTAAAATCCAAATGTAAATCACATGTTTTCAGGTTTACCCAGACAGATAACCAAAGATGGGCTGGAGGCTTCTTTTGCCACAAATCATCTGGGACCATTTCTGCTCACCAATCTGCTGCTGGGTAAGACTGTGCGGCCTCTCTGGAATGCCACAGGGATATTGGGAATTTTCCAATAACAATTAAACAACTGTCTTACACTGCCATGACACACCAAAAATCGCTCTCTTTTCTCCCTCCCCTCACTCCACATGTTTCTGTTTAACTCCAGACCTGCTGAAACAATCAGCTCCAGCTCGTATTGTCACCGTCAGCTCAGTCAACCATAAAAAGGGTCAAGTGGACTTCTCTCACTTTCATGGCATGAACCTTGTTTATCACATGGATCAAGTCTACAACCACACCAAGCTGCACAATATCATCTGTACCAACGAACTGGCGCGCAGGCTACAGGACACAGGTAGGATGAAATCAAGCATCTTACAATTATCTTCATCCTTTTTAGATGTGTCGTTCTCAAGATTAGGTTCCCTCTCATTGTTGCTGTCATAATAATCATTCATCGGTATCGTTGGTGTATGATCATTCCTGTTGAAAAAGCATTGCAGAAACGGAATGACAAAACAAATGAGAAGCAGTGACGATAGTTGGACGATGAGTTTAAAATTTGTTTTTCTTTTTTTTAAATACTTTAGATCATTAACCAAACCTCACCCTATTCTGAGAGAAAAAACACAATCAGTTACCTAAAAGAGAAAATTCACCTTTTATATTTTTATACCTTCGCATTAATGATGGAGGGATGTTATTTTTTGGGGGTTGTCTGTTCGTCCTTCTGTCCCGTTGATATGGGAACTTTTTTAAATCGTTTTTACTCTAGTTGAGTCATGAACTGATTAGATGTTGGTGATCAAAGGTCAAAGGTCAAGGCCAGGATGACCTCACGTCCATCTCATCTGCCAGTCCCGTTCTTGTGAATGTCATATCTCCAAAATGGCAGCAATTTCTCCAAACTTGTCCCAAATGTTCACATGCTCCCAGGGATGAAGTCAAAGGTCACTGTGACCTCACTAAACACATTTTCAGCCATAACTCGAGAATTCATATACTCATTATGACAACATTTTGACAACATTTCACATAAAATGATGAAGTTATGACTTTTTTATGCAAAAGGTGAAGGGTTAACTTCAATGTGATATCACAAGGTTCTGTAAAGCTTAGCTTTAGCTTTTGGCCAAGCAATGCAGCTGAAACTTAAGCTTAGACTTTTTAATTTATGTTGAAAGGCCCGTAATGAAAACCTAAAGGGGAAAGCCTGAATTTATAGACATGTAACTCTTTAAATGTGGCCTTGCTTACCGCTTCTGTAACTCCCCTGTTGTTCACTGTACTTTAATGTAACATGTGTCTGTGTGTGTTTCTGTCTCTATGCAGGTGTCACTGCAAACTCTGTCCACCCTGGTATTGTCACCACAGAAGTGTTGAGACACTATCCGTTTTGGATCCGATATGTTTTTAACCTCATCGGGTTTTTCTTTTTCAAGGTCAGCTCATCGTTGCATTTCTTTTGTCATGTCATCATCTTTGTTTGTTTCTTGTTCGAGAACCACTTCCTGTCATCGTAGTGTCCTCTCTACCATCTTGCTGTGTTTGCAGAGAAAACTAAGAAACTAGTTTTTATGAAGTTGTCCATCACACTGATGGTATGCAACTATCTTTAACCATGTGTCTTTGAGTAATAATCTGTAAGGTTTTCATTTAAAATGAGGTAACACAAAGGTGATTTGTGGCACACTTATGAAAGACCTTTAATATGAACTAAATAAGCTGAGTGTCACAAGTGGAGCACAGTTAGTGTCTCGTTTTCCATCATTCAGCAGTGTTTTTCTACCAAAGAAGGTGGGTGGAGCTAACGCAACAGACTGACTCTTCAACTGCCAACTGACTGTCATCACTCTGTTTGAATCGGTGGGAAATCCAAAAGCACAATAAAGAGAGTGAAGGAGAGATTATTTTGATTGTAACAAACCAGAGAGACCAGTAGAAGTCAGAAACAAGCAAGAACCAAATAGGACTATGAAGGGCTGGAAAACTGAGGCAAAGTGCACAAAGACAATCTAACGAGGAATGACCAGTGGTCATGACTAATGAATGAATGACTAATGAGTGAAGTGGATGCAGATGAGCTGGAGGACAGCAGATGAAATGAAGGAAAGTGAATCTGAGACAGTATAGAGTAAGAAGCAGGCAAACAGGATACCAAAACAATAAAAACTAACATACACAATTGTGAAAGTTTCTAATAATCAGTTCTGGCTGTCTGAATTTATCACAATGTGTAAACCAGATGGCCGAAACCAGGAAAACACATTAAAGTGCTACCACATGTTTCACAGCTCATCTGTGGTGGAACCTCATGATATGAACTAAATTTAGAACTTCCAAACAAAAACAGGAATACCAGGAATTGTGTTCTTCATAAAAGGCTTTTTGTTTTGGTTCTCGGTCATTTAATTGTGTGTTTGCCTGAATAATTATCCTTCTACATGATACATTGTCAAGCGAGTTTTGTGGCCTTCACTTGAATCTGAGCAGACAGAATATTTCTGCAAACTTTAGCATTTATGGTGCTTGGAATGCTGAACGACTGGCTGCACTCAACACACATCAGAGCAGAGATCTCACAAACTTCCTGCTTGCATATTTGCACCGGCAGAAATATCTGCGTGTAATTTTTCTCGACTGTTCTCTCATGTTTCCTCTCCACCATCTTTGTCCCCCTCTCAGTCTCCAGACGAGGGTGCAGTCAGCTCAATCTACTGCGCAGTGGCAGAGGAACTAGAGGGGATAACTGGGAAGTACTTTGACTGCGATTGCTCCCTGGTTCTTCCTGCCACCTTAGCTCGAGACACCGCCCTCGCGGTCAAGGATTTTGAGGTCTGTGAGAGACTGACATCAAAGCTCTGAAACAACTATCTGGCAAGGCTTGATAACAGGGAAGGGGTCAAACTTCACCCTCTTACTGCACTACTTCACCGAGCAATAATGATGTAATGTGGAGAGCTGTCAATAATCAGGTGGAGTTTTTAATGCATTATTATTTGCAGAAATATATTAGAGATATATTTTCTACAAATACATACAATGCATAAGTTTCCAATAAATGTAACCTGACTACGACCACTCTGTGTAATCCTTCCTTTCTACAGAAGGAAACATTTAAGAATGAAAGTTGTCTCACATGTTCTTGCATTTGTTTGAGTACCAGGTCAATATGGTTGGTCAATTAATGCTTAAAAAGTAATTTGAATTATCATGTCAAAGTAAATTTCATTCTGGATCATGTTTTTATCTTTTTATGTAAGTGTTTAGATGTCCACGGGGGTATGCGAACCAGTGTAATTAACGAATTCCCCAAAAAAACTCCATCAAATGACACAATCACTTCCTTTTATTGATTGATTCATTTATACACAATAAAACATATGAGCATTCAGTGCTTTTCGAAGACTTTATACAGTGTTCAACCCCTCGTGCCCTCGGTCTCATTTTTTGGCTGCAGAAACAGAGATAGTGAGAGAGCGTCATGGTTACCAAACTGTTTGTGTATTCAAAGCATCATCACTTGTCAGTATGTGTCTATCAAATATCTTTTGATAAATAAAGATTCGAGGCCATCATAATGTGGTTTGTTGACGATGTGTCTCGCCAGTATGTCTTGCAACAATCAAATACCTTTCTCATGTTCTTCCACTATTTCATGAATGATCTCTTCGAGCATCGGAGCCACATGATCAAGCTGTTTGGGTGAGAGACGGACAGCAATCTCCACAGTTTTATCCTGGACACAAACACACACATAAAACAAAATGTTAAAAAGTATTGACTGTTGCATTTATTTTGCAGTGTGTGCGTGCGTGCGTGCGTGCGTGCGTGCGTGCGTGTGCTCACAGGATTTCCATTTTCCATCTGAGGAAGCTGTTGGACGGTGACTTCTTCAAACTGCCCATCATCTGATCGAGGCTCCTTCTTTCCTTCCCGCTCCTGCAGCACAGCCAAACAAACACAAAACAGACAAACACATTTACACAAAAAGGAAAAGAAATCCCACAAACTTTAAAAAACTAAAACACTTTTCACTACATCTTTCCTGTTGTTTAGCAACTACACATCTGCAATAAATTGACCAAAAACACGATTGGTTTTTCTGACAGTTATTTCTTTATGAACTGTTTGGTGCACACAATATCAAAAAAGAGTGAAAAACGGCCATGAAAATGTCCAAAAACCGGAAGTGGTGTCACTAAATCGCTTGTTTTGTCCGATGAGCCCAGCATAAACTCAAAGATGTTCACCTTACTGTCACAGAGACAAAGAAAATGAGCAAGTCCTCAGAATTAAGAGACTAAAACAGAATGTTTTGCTTTTTTATTGAAAAAATTATGAATGAATAATGAAAAACACGTGAATTAATTAGTGGACTAATTCTTTAAGCTCCACACCGATCAGCCATAACATTAAAACCACTGATAGGTGAAGCATTAAGCATTAAAATAAATTAGGTTGACAGAATATTAGGAACACCTCTGTAGTTCAACTGACCACTAAAATAACCCTCTCAATCAGATTAAATAACTACTGATCATTATAATCCTCATGAAGGGAGGATGCATTGCAAGGCTGTTGTATTATACTTAATGCTTCACGTGTCAGTGGTTTTAATAGGTCATAGCATCAAACTCATGGACATCCATGCAGTAGAGCCATAGAACAATATAATAAAGACAAATCTCTTCTAATGATTACACTAAAAAGACAAACTTGTGTATTAGTGTTACGCCTAGAGCTGTGAGAAGCTTTTTTTTAGTTTTTGGAGGCTTATTAATCTTTTATTTTTCTATAAAATGTCAGAAAAAAGTTTAAATTCCAGACATATTTTTATTTTACTGAGCCTTTTGGTTTGTCCAAACAAGAGTCCTCCAAAATATTCAGTTCACAATCATAAAAAACAACTAATCTACACATTTGAGAAGATGGAAACAGGGAAGTGTGCGCTTTCACATTGGGACAATAAACCAATTATCAAAAAAGCTGCAGATTAATTTTCAGTTGCTTGTATAATCAATTACTTGACTAATTCCTTTTGCTCTAGTTGAGCAATACTTCTGCACACAAGCAGCTTACCTTCATCAGCATCATCTCCCTCGGACTGAAGAAGGTGATGTGTCCCTCTGTCCTCTCAAGCAGCAGCGCCACCAGGCACGCCAGCATCACACAACCCGCCACCGCTCCGCGCATGCTCATTCTCCTCTTTCCTGGACACACACACACACAAATACACGTGCATATGCATGTTGGCATACAGTCCATACAGAACAGTCCATACAGAACATTCGGTTCATACAGACACAGAATTCAGCATCTCCGAATGGAGCGGGGTGAGTGGCCACCGAGGCCAGGTCAATTACAGAAATTAAGAAATTTATTTTTTTAAGCAGTTTGGACAGATATGACAGTGAAAATAGGTCAATATTTGACATGAGGTGTAGTGTGTGTGTGTGTGTGTGTGTGTGTGTGTGTGTGTGTGTGTGTGTGTGTGTGTGTGTGTGTGTGTGTGTGTGTGTGTGTGTGTGTGTGTGTGTGTGTGTGTGTGTGTGTGTCAGAAACAATAACTGAGCACAGCAAAGAGAAGTACACAAGAGAGCCCATGCAATGCATGCCCATGTAAGGCAGAGGTTGTCCAGACAGACGGAAGATAGGGAAAGAGAGGGAAGTGTGGGGAAAAACAAACTGCTCCACAGACAAGAGAGATAAGAAGCTGGAGTGAACCAGCCATACTCACAACAGCAAGACAGCTCAAATGAAGACAGGACATCAAAGAAAGAGAAGGAGTTGGAGAGGGAATGCCAGAGACAGCGGGAGAGGCGGAGAAGCAGAAGCAGCTATATGTTACTCACGTGCTGTGTCAGCCTTGCTCCGTTGCTTGGGGAAGTGCACTTTAAGATGAGCAGAGCTCCACCGGTCTGAGCGTCTGTTTGTCCCAGGCAGCCTTTATATCAAGCCCTCTCCTGATCCCTAAGCTTTTTACTGTCCTGCCTCACATCCGCTCCTCAACAGGCTCCTCCAAGCCCTCTCCTCCATGGTCCTGGAAACACAGACTTTACTCAGGAATCTGGCTTTTTTCATTGAGCTCCATGTATGTAGGCCTTTGACAAAATTGACAAATGGACACACTGATGACTAACCCTGTAGTTTCTTGGCAACAGTTTGTGTAATCTATAGGATCCTCTCCACAAGCTGAATAACTTTGATGTCATGCTGTATTGTGAATTATTTTCAAAACTGGATGGCCCCTCAGAAAACACACAGCAATCATTATTCAGTTTTATTTATTCATCATAATCATATAATCAAAGGTGACTGACAACAAACACATCTGCTATAGTTTTACTTTAAAATAACTTTGGGAGAGGATAAAACAACTACAACTCATTCATAACATATCCAAGTGAAGATAAGCTGCTAACTGAGAAGCAAAGTTTAGTCTGTATGTGACTTTCTTTTGGGTTAAACTCTGGAGACAATCTGTCCAAAGAGGTCAGTCATAAATTCTCTGCTCAATTATTATCTAACACCCTGACATTTATGACCTGTAAGTCATTTGAGTTTTGGGCACATATAGACCCACATAATTCTGTTGCTTGGAAATTTCATGACTTTGAAGATCTTTATTGATGCTTTTTTCCTAAATATGACACTTAACTCTTTTCCTGCATGGTGGTGAGATGTTATTGCAGGTTAGGTTTAGACTGTTGTCTGAACACTCTGCAGGAGTGGGCAATCAAAAATATCACCATTGTCCTGTCTGGTTTATTACAACTCATGCACACAAGGACAGCTTTGTATGTCTTCTGCAGCACTTTACGTAACACCACCTTGATGACGCACAAGCTCTTGTTACATTTTTCTCTCACCTACCATTAGCAGGTTTATATTGTTTTGTTATGTACATGTTTTGTTTTTTTGCATTTTAGATTCACAAATCTTTAGGATAAAGAGGCCATATAAATTGCACAATTATCATATTTAAATGAATCATATGAGTAATGGACATGTGTAGTGATAGTTTAAAATCGACTTTTTAAATTTAACAATCAATCAGTGGTCTGTTTGATTTCAAATCTAATTTGTTGGAATTAAGGAGACCAAATCACTGCAGATGGGTATTTATGAAATTTCCCTTTGAAGAAAACTTCTGATGATCTTCTATATTTTTCTTATTGTCAACTAATCCCATGAAAAGAAAAATGCATTCAAATAATTGATCCTACTAATATGTATTGTCTGTCCAAAGACGCATTATTCCTCTACGCCATAGAGCTCCAGTGTTGCCCAAAACTATTAAAAACATGACACTCCAATACAAGTAAAAGCCTCGCATGAAAAATCCAGAGTACATGATTATTAGCAGCAAAATGTAAATATTTAAGTAAAAATACTAGTTTGGTCGCTCTGACTGATATATTATTATGACATGGAAAAGTTTGTTATGTTATCCACTAAAGCCATCAAATAAATAGAGTAGAAAGTACAATATTTCCCTCTAAAATGTAGGGGAATGGAAGTATAAAGTAGCATCAAATGGAAATATTCAAATCAAGAACAAGTACTTGGGAAAATGTACTAAGTTACTTTCCACGACTAAATAACATAAACCTATAATCTAATATTTATGTTTTGTTCAGCATCGTGTACTTTGTGTACGTGTATCCAACATGTGGAGGCTTCTCCATCAAGTCTCGCGGTGTTACGAGTGGCATCGCGGGATCTGGGTCATGTGGCATTTTGCTGAAACGTGTGACTGCAGTCTTGTTCCCGAAGTGAAGCAGCGGAGCAGACACGCACTGCGTGCTGCTGCAGAGATTTTCTAATCATGGTAAGAGCCGTCATTCTGAGTATTTGGGCTTTAGTGCAAACTTTTCATTGTATGCTACAGCTGAAGACTCTTTAATATGGTTGACGTTTAAAGAGAAGAAATGGCTACTTTCGTATTTTTATTGTCTCGTTAAAGGCCTTTCGACACCAGGGGATCAGTTAGCCGCCTTTTTGGCAAACATTAGCTGGTAAAGACGTATTTAATTTAAACAACCCTTATTGACAAATCGTGGATAACTTTGTTAGTCGCAGCCACGTAGGCAATACGCGCTGGTTTACTTTAATAATCCCGCAGCACACGAGATGGCGGTGGTATTCCCGGGCTGTTAGCTTAGCTTTTAGCGTTCCGTATGGGCCCAGGTCAACACGTGGGTTCATCAAGACGACAACGTAGTTGCGTATAGATATTGTCAACGCATAATACGAGTAAACTGAAATCAGACGCTAGTTCGACTTATTTTTGCAATTACATATAAAATGATATGCTTTAGAATTAATATGCTAATCAATGTGCGGTCAGTGTGTACCACGTGGAGACTGTTGAAACTACACTGTTCGTACTGTTTCTACAGTCACTTGTAATTGGTTGTTTTGTGACCCAAGTTACCTTAAATTTGTAGACGTCTGCTTCCCTTTTCAATCCCGCGCGTTGATCTTCCGCAGGTTGTGTTGCACGTGTTGTTCGAGCACGCGGCGGGCTACGCGCTGTTCGCCGTCAAAGAGGCGGAAGAGATCGGCATGCTTCTGCCTCAGGTGAGCCTTACTTCTCTGTGCTGGGTTTAATCTGTTCTTCAAGAAGAGCAGAGATATCAAGTGTTTTTGTGTCTTGTCAGGTGGAAGAGAGCGTGCTGAGTATTGGAAAGTTCAACAGCATGGTGAGCCTGGCTGCCTTCTTCCCCTTTAAGTCTGCCCAGGCTGCCCTGGAGAACATGAATGCCATCTCTGAAGGTACGTTTTCGCGTTTAAATTTAGGGTCAAAATTAAAAGTATCCTCAGTTGTAATGATGTTTTATAATCTGTCAATCCACTGAATTACTGTGCTGACAATATCAATGCTGAACACCTGAGGAAAGCTTTTTGATGTTTCACGTGAAGCTCTGATCAATTGTAATGCCTAACTCCCGTCAGAAGGTGGCGGTAATGCGCCTAAAAGCTGCCTGCCAGCCACCTTAAATAACATGTGGAGAAGATTTCTGGGGTCAGGAGGGTTTGCAGGTCAAACCGTCCCGGTGCAGAAAAATAATTATATATTCTATAGAATAATAAAAAAAAATGTATTAAAAAACGAATAGTTAGGTAGGTTAGGGAGTTACTTTATTAATCCCCGAGGAGAATTTTTTTTTCACTACAGCAGCATACAGGAAGCAATAGATAATAATAGAATAATAGAAAGCAATAAAATAGCAGTAAAAATATAAAATGCACAGTATATACAGTACAGTATATATCTATATATTATATACAAACAACCAAGAAACACTACCTTAAATCTTCTCCACATGTTATTTAAGGTAGTTCCAAGCGAATTTCAAATACTATTTTACTCGAAATACCTATCCCTTATATCAGGTGCATACAGTAGATGAGTATTCTCCCTTACTTTGCTTGCAGGTGTGGTTCATGCTGACCTGAAATTGTTCCTCGAGACAAACTTGCCCCTCTCTGGGAAGAAGAAAGCAATGTTGGGGGTTTCTGATGCCAAGATTGGAGCAGCTCTGCAAGAGGAATTTACCGTTTCCATCCAGACTGGTGGGGTGGTGGCAGAGATAACAAGAGGTAAGGAGACGGTCTACTTAATGATTTTAAATGTGAGGAACTTGGATTAGTTGGAGTTCCTAGAACTGAGCTTAATGCAAACATCTTGAGTGCTAATCTGTAAGAAATAATGTGGTTTGTCGTGATGCGATCTTGTAATCCTGAAACTCATGAAGGTTCATACTGAAAATCTGAACAGCCACCGGGCATGTGCAGTTCTGCCACTGTTTCTCCCAACACCAACAAACCGCTTTCATCTGTTTCGTCCTGTCAGGCCTGCGTCTGCACTTCCACTCCCTGGTGAAGGGTCTGACTGCTCTGGCGGCCTCCAAGGCTCAGCTGGGTCTCGGCCACAGCTACTCCAGATCTAAAGTCAAGTTCAATGTCAACAGGGTCGACAACATGATCATTCAGTCCATTGCTCTGCTGGATCAGCTGGACAAAGATATCAACACTTTCTCCATGCGTGTCCGGTAAGGTTCTCTCATTGCGCAACTAAAACTACTGCTTGAAAGGAGAATGTTTTTTATCTTGTACTGTCTGTATTGGTACACGTTGGCTTCACTAATGTTTTTCTTTCGCTCTGATCTTCGGCTGCAGTGAATGGTACGGCTACCACTTCCCAGAGCTGATCAAAGTCGTGTCAGACAACTCGATGTACTGCCGCCTGGCTCAGCTCATTGGCAACAGGAAGGAGCTGTCGGAGGCGAGTCTGGAGAGCCTGGAGGAGGTGGTGATGGACAGCGCCAAGGCTCAGGCCATCCTGGATGCCTCGCGCTCCTCTATGGGTCAGTACACCAGAATTCAATTCGCAGTACAGGCTGCATACTAGACGGTGCCATTGTCCACAGCTTGTTTAGGACCAAACGTGTCCCGATCTGGTAGCTGTTTATGTGCACACTCTAAATTAAGAGACTTGTTTCAGCGTTAAAGCCCATTTTTGCCCCTTTTATGCCCACCCTGGACCAATATTCGTCCTTGGTGCCTAACACAGGGGGGTAGATTAACTCTCTCATAAACCTGTAGTGAAGGCTAAATTCTTCTCTGCGGATCCTGTCGGGAGAAACAATCTCATGCTGCATGTAATGTTACAAACGGAAAGTATTCCTTTGCTCAACATCTTGTTTTTCTGCAGGTATGGATATCTCTCCCATTGACCTGATCAACATAGAGAGGTTCTCCAACCGCGTGGTGTCTCTGGCTGCGTATCGGTTGGAGCTGCAGGAGTACCTGCGATCTAAGATGAGCCAAGTGGCTCCAAACCTGGCAGCCTTAATTGGGGAAGTGGTGAGTACAAGTTTAGATCTGAAATTTATTTTAAAAACAAATTTACCTCGCACATGGGACCAATGATGTTATACTAAAATCTGTCAATCCACTGAAACTATGTGTTGAAAAATATGTGGTGCTGATGGTCCTCAAATTATGTATCCAATTTGCAACAAGCTTAAATTAGATTTCTTTTATGTCTGAGATTGAAACCTTTTTTCTTTTTACATTTTAGGTTGGTGCTCGTCTGATCTCCCATGCCGGCAGTCTAACCAATTTGGCCAAGTACCCGGCGTCCACTGTTCAGATCCTGGGAGCAGAGAAGGCCCTGTTCAGGTACTGGGGCACCCCCTCCCTGCTGGGGAAACCAGTGGTTGCAGTGATGGCAGGGCTGGGCTGGAGCAGAGCAGGGTGACTGGAAGAGACAGAAATTTGAGGTCTCCTCTGGAGTGATCCCTCTCGCCCGATGCACCCCCCACAGTCTGAGCATCCACTCACGGCACTGAGGTAGAATATTGGAAAGATTAAATTAAGCCCTTATGTTTGGGTTGTGTACTTGTTTGAATAAGCGTTGCTGATTTCCTTGTTCTTGGAGATGAATTATGGCGCTTGTACACAAACATACTAACCCTTACTACTGGTACAGATGCTCAGATTTACTTTGCCACTTGATAATAATTACAACTGTATGTGAAAGCAGCTGTATTTTCACACAGAGCCTTAAAGACACGCGGCAACACCCCCAAGTACGGCCTCATCTTCCACTCGACCTTCATCGGACGTGCTGCTGCCAAGAACAAAGGCCGCATCTCCAGATACCTGGCAAACAAGTGCACCATCGCCTCGCGTATCGACTGCTTCTCTGGTGAGTGAGGCACTGCTTTGGAGGCATTTCATCGGCCCTGGTTAGCTTTGCAATTCATGTGGCATGACTGCAATGATGCTCATATTTTTCGTCAACAGTATTCATCCCTCGGGTTGATGTTGAGACTCTTATTTCCTGAGCAAGGCCACTGGTCTCTTAGGATAGTGTTAAGCCTCCCGTGATCCCCGCTGGCTTCGTATTTATCCTCAGTTTGTTTACTTTCTTTCAGAGGTGCCGACGAGCGTTTATGGGGACAAGCTGCGCGAACAGGTGGAAGAGCGTCTGTCTTTCTATGAGACCGGCGATATGCCGCGGAAAAATGTGGATGTCATGAAGGAGGCTGTGAAAGAGGTGAGCTTTTCCTGCAAAAGCAAATCTTTGCATGTTTTAAATAAATAAATAATGCGCCAGTGACACGTTGAAGTCTGTCAATGCTGTGAATGATGACACTTCTTTCCCTGACAACACTGAGGGTTAAAACTGATTTAATGAGTCTGATGCAGCATTAATGGCTCGTAAGAACAACCTGATCGTGTCACCCTGATTTTAATCGCCTCTATTTGTATGATCTCGTCTCAGGCTACAGATGTCGCAGCTGAGATTAAGCGTAAACTGGATAAGAAAGCGAAGAAACGCAAGAAGCAGGAGAAGAAGATGCAAGAAGTTGACGCAAATGGAGAAACAAACGGTGAAGCTGAGGTAAGCTTTTGTTTTAGCATCTGGCCCCCGCATGTTTTGATTTGAGATTTGACCCGCACGTGGTCCTCTCTCAGTGTACGACATGCTAAAGTACCTCGACTCCGAACCATTGGCTGGTCCTAACCAGTGGGCTTGATCACTGAAGTGAGTCACACATTCGGGCCACTTAAAGGACATATTTGGTCCCTCAGTATAAGAATCAAGTTACCTAGCCTTGATCACATTTTCCTTGTTTCCCTGAAGGAGGAGAACGGAGAAGCTGATGTGACCGTAGCGAAGAAGAAAAAGAAGAAACAAGCAGCTGAGGACACGGAGGTCCAGCCAGAGAACGGAGCAGAGGAGACTTCGGCGAAGAAGAAAAAGAAAAGAAAGGCAGAGGACGTAGAGGCCGAGGAGGCTGCTGCCACAGATAATGGAGCCAAGGCTACTCCAGCTAAGAAGAAAAAGAAACAAAAGACTGTGGACGCAGAGCCAGAAGAAGAGACTGCAGAACCACCTGCGTCTGAGAAGAAGAAAAAGAAGAAAAAATAGGCTGCACAGTAAAGACAGACTGTGGGCAAAGACTGAATCCTTATTTTTATGTACAGCTTTATTTTGTATTCATTTGACATGTATCTGCGGCTAGTATGTCAGTTTTGTTATACAGCGTTGTTTTTTTTGCAACCTCAAAGCAGGTTAGATCGCAAAGAATTGCTTATAACTGTGCCTTGAAGTCGATGGAAATTTACTACTGTAAATAAATTGTATATCAAACTCTTTGTCAAGGAAACCATTGTGTATCTTTTTGGAGACTATCAAGGGTCACTTGTTTTTGGATCACAGGTAATGTTTCTGAGGCTGGTCACAATGGTTTTATATGGGATTGTAATTCGTCACTTGCACATCACACCCCCGCAGTGCATGGAGCTATAACCTGGCCTGATCTCTTCCCCGTATGGTGCATTTAAAAAAATTCTGTGTCTGGTGGCTTATAGTGGTCTGACATATAGGGTACCTGGTTTTGTGTGATGTTACCTCATGTAGTCTTCAATCTGGTCAGGATGGTGGCATATAGAGATGTCAGAACATCAAATCTCACTTAGCCAGGGTGCTTGAAATTGACATTGCATCACTGCAATAAACTTTGCACCAGTGTATGAAGTGGTATTTATGACTGCAAGTTTTCTTTTGTTCCACAAACAAGGATAAGTGGACCTCTGTGCTTGTCGCGGCGTTCCGTCTGCGTCGTCACTACAAGAATCAACAGGTCTCTGGAACTCTTGACCTGATAGAACATCGATTCAATGTCTGCCATCATGGCTATTGGATGCTTACGAAACCTCGGTAATGCACCGATGAGTGTACTGGTGAGATCAGGTCCCTGCAATAACCTCATTTAACGACACATCCTGAAAAGCTAATTTTCTTTTTCTTTGGGTGGTGCACCCAATGGTGAGGGACGTACCAGACCCTGTAGTGATCACGGTCAAGCTGTTCTTCAGGAACTTTAATAACGTAGCCTTTATCCAGTATGCCTTTCATGAAGTCTTTGTAGTCTTCAAAAAAAAAAATCCTTTTTCAGTTTTCTCTTCAGGCTAGCAGCTCGCTGTTCTGCCATACCGCGGTTACTCTGCATCTTAGCTGCTTCATGTTCAACAGAAGTCCTATGCAGTAATGTCCATCCACAAACTTTGTTGTCTTTTGCATTGACAGCAGTCTGTGTTGTACGGCTGAACCAGTAGCTGTTCTAGTTCCAACACTGAAATTGGGTTGACGCTGTAATGAGCTGACTCCATCTTGGAATCAGTGGTCTCGTTCTTCGCAGTTCCACACACCATCCAGCCCAGGACAGTCTTCACAGCGTACGGCCCATCGTCCTGACTATTAATTATGTGCCACGGCTCCATTGCCTTTGAGTTATTAGCTCCAATGAGAAGCCCTACCTCAGCGTCAATGTGTGGTAAGGTTACTTCATTCAGATACGGCCACTTTTGCAGATGTTGCAAATTGGAAGGTTTTCCTTTTGAACAGGGACACTGCTGTGTGTGAAGACTTTGGGTAGCTGGACATACCTTGTGTCTTCAAGGCCTACACACCTCCAGGTCTGAGAGCATGTGACTGTTGATTAGCCTCTGTTCACCAGGTTTATCTTGAGCCATAGTGCTGTGTTTGTTATACTGTTTTGTATCTGTGCTGTTTGTGTCACTGTGTGGACTGTGTTGACAGGTCATCATTGTAAATGAGAATTGGTTCTCAATTGATTTTACCTGGTTAAATAAAGGTCATATATATAAGTTCTGAGTTGGTTTTCCTTTAATGTTCAGTCTCTTTTGAAGCTCCCCTGTACAGAACGTGGCTGTACTTCCAGGATCCATAAAAGCGTATGTCTCTATACACCTTCCACCTTTACAGGATCTCACTTTTACTGGCACAATCGATAGCATGCACTCGGTGTTCCCTGTCCCAGCATAGCCAACTATTTCCTGTTTAACAAAGCTCTGAGCTCCTGACACCTCTTCATTTGAGGTGCTGTCCTCACTCGTCACTATAGATGAATTATTATTATTATTATTATTGGCTTCCTTTTCTATGTGAAGAACCGCTGGGTGTTTCTGTAAACACTGTTTGCACACCTTCCTTTTCTTGCATGTTTTGCTAAGATGTCCTCGTGTTAAACATCCAAAGCATATTCCCTTTGTTTTCAGGAATTCTACACAATCCTTGTGTGCTAGCCCTTTAATTTTGATGCAACGACTCCAATGTGTGAATCTTTTGACAGAAAAGACATGGTGGTTCAAAGGCATTAGCTACTTTAACTGGGTTGGCCTGCCTTGGTGTTGTATCCGGCCTTTTCCTTTCCACCGACAGATTTGTTGCGAAGCTGCTTCCTTTCATTCCACCTTTGAAAGCTTTCTCCTTTTCTTTGCTTTCGCCTACTGTAGATGTGCGTCCATCTTGGAGGTCTCCAAAGAGTGGATCCATAGCAACCTTTCCTTGATGGTCAATAAAGCTAACAAGATCAGCAAATCTTACTCTGTGTCCTCTTCTTTCCTTGAGGTCAAATGCTACATTGCGCCACCTCTCTCTCATTTTATATGGCAATTTGGACACGGCAATTCTCATACTTGTGGGGTTTCCTCCATAAACTCCACATCTTCCATTGTTACAACATCCAGTCAGAAATGCAGCATAAGCATTCAGTGCTTTCCCATCTTCAGACTTGATTTGTGGCCACCTTAAGGCTTTGCCAATGTAAGCACTTGCCATCATCATCTCATCTCCATAGTTGCTCTGAAGCAGTCGTTTTGCTTCCTTGAACCCTCTGTGTGATGGTGTGTGCTCACAGCTACATACGAGTTCCTGCGGTTCTCCTGCAGTGTACTATTGCAAGTAGTACAGCTTCTTCTGATCATTGTCAGTTTTCTGTTCAATAGCTTGTTCAAAAGCTCTGCTAAAAGATCTGTAGGTAAGTGGGTCACCATTGAAAACTGTAACTGTTTTAACTGGTAGCTGAGCTTGTTTCTGATGATTAACCAACATTTCTGTGATCAGATTTTGTTTTTGCATTACTTTTCAATACTTTTACTTGAGCTCTTTTTTTCAGCAATTGCTGCTTCCAAAGTCAGCCTTTCCAGCTTGGCTTTAATACGTGCTTCCTCCAATTCAAGCTCCTGCTTCTTCTGTAAAGCTGCAGCACATTCCACTAATCCGGCTAACTTTGCTTCTTCAGTAGCACAAACTGATGATCTGACGGACAGGACAGATAAACGTTCAAAACTGGAACCTGTTTTGATGTTATCGACTGTCACTTGTGAAGCACTGCCATCAGGGTCCACATCATCTTCGATATCTTCATCTGTGTCATCATTATCAGTAGCTGTACTTGCTTTGCTTTTTTCTTTTACATCCATCTTTCAGCTTCTTCTGCAAACTGTCTCAGAGTCATCATCTTAAGCTCCAACCAGTTATTAACATCTGCATCTTTTTCCTCTCCAGACAAGATCTGCTACTTGTCCACTGAGCTTTTTAAACTCACTGACAATTGTTGAAATCGTTATGCATTAATAACTCTTGCACTTTTTGCAGATTGCCAGCATCATTCATCAAACTTTCAATTTCTTTTCTTTTTCCAATTATCCGAGCTAATAGTCCTCTCCTGGTTCCAATGAGCCCTCGCAGCTTCCCCCCAATGCTTCGTTAACTTTCTCGTTCTTAGATTCCATTTTTTGTGCATTAATTACCTCCTTATCTTCAGCCATCATATCAATAAAGAAATGCGTAAATTGCGTGCAAATGTTTAAAAATGATCTCCATTCTCATCAGACATGTGCAATCACAACTTCAACACGCAGAAACTTCAGTGGCTTTTAATGAGGAACGCTGTCTGCTTTGCACGAGAAGTCCTTCAAGAGCATCTTGGATCAAATTAGCTACGTCAATCTTAACTTCAAAGAAACTGACGATCCACCTTCATAAATCCGACACGTCAACGGTTTTCAGGTCCTTTCTTTACATTGTCCTACGTCTTCGCGCGGTCCAAGCACCGCAGCGCAGTGCTGAGGGCTTCTTCGGAAAGGTGCTTCGGACTTTTCTTGAGGATTCACCGGTGATCAACTGGCATTCAACATCCACTTGCCAAATCCTCGGAGAGATTTTTCTACAAATGTAGCGGCGTTCCGTCTGCGTTGTCCGTTATTAAGCCGCAAATGAGTTGCAGACAGTGACTTCCTTTTCTTACGCGAATGACAGGAGATCGTTTAACTCTTTTCCTTTTATCTTTATTTTACGCAGCAAAGCGTCAACTGAAAACACAAAATAATATACTGTCACACGGTAGAAAAAATATCTAAAAACGACATGCTCCCATGCCTAATGCAGCTCTCTGTTTGGCACATGCTGCCGCCAGGACGTCATTAAATCACAAAAAAAGGGAGCGTCAACATTGACATAAATGTCTTTTCAATATATTTTACATGTTAGTTCCGGCACAATGAGCATAACTCAGAAATTAAATTACTAATGTTCCTGAAATTCAAGTTAACTAATAATACACTTGACTCTTACAGTACTTTTTATGCTGAGTTTGAATCTGTAGTAAGTTTCTTTCAAGCATGATTAAGTGACATTGTATGTTACTTACTTGTAAACCAGTTTATTGTGATATTTAGAGTATGTACAAACTTACCTCTAAAATATACAAAGGTATGATTTCCACCTATTTTTGGCCTCAGTCTGTCTTTAGTGTCCAATAAGTCTGTCAACGAAGAGGAACTCTACTTTCCTTCGTATCACTTTTCCATGTGAACATGCTGCAACAGAAAACTGAAAGTTTTGTTGCGTTAATTAAAACAATGTGGCACTTCAGGTAAGCCATATTAAATGTTTTTCAGCCACATGTACTTAAATTTAAATTTCACTGTTAAGTCGTGCCAAAACCCCATCAATTTGAAAGGTGCTTACAAAGTATCCTGAACATGTGCACAGTGACACCCTTTGGTTGTTTAGTATATTGACTATTTACACAAGATATTTAGTTGGTACCTCGACTGTCCTGCCAGTCAGACTTCACATCACATTATTATGATACTGTGTAAATAAAACGTGGGACAGAGTTAAAAAAACAACAACAACAACAATGTGGTATGTAAATATTGATGCCAGATGCGTAGAAACTGTTCATAACTTTTAATTTGGACAACAAGGATTAAACCAATGTTAAAATGACATCAAATCCAAGGCCTGGTTGGTCAAACCAACCAACTAGTAAAGAGTTGAGGAATGAGAGACAGATGGAGGGAAACGGGGCTAAAAGAAAAGTCAAGCTATCAACTCAAGTCACCCTCAAAAGAAGGATTCACAGATGTGGGAGACCAAAGTTACAAAAACGGTTTTCTTCTAAAATAATAATAATTAAAAAAAAAGGCCTTTGCCATGAAAATGATGTGTATAATCTATGTACATCATTCTCAGTTCATGTATGCATACAAAAAAAAAAATCCACATCACAAGATGCTTGTGTTCAAGTATATTCACCAACTTCATCTCCATGATTTAGCATTCTCATCTTTCCACATTTTTTTGAAATAAAATGTCCTTCAAAATAAAAACAAAATGCAGAAAACCACATTTTATGTCCTACCAATACATATATACTGTATAAATACATACATAAATATATTTTACATACAACAGCCATAAATTTGAAAAGGGGATATACAGAGCAAAGGGGGAGGGGTGGTAGTGTGTGTTTTAGCTTGTGTTGTAAAATGGTTTGTCCCTCTTTGATCTCGTCAGTCAGATAGGCCGGTGTGGTGCTGTGTGTTGGCGTATGTCCATGCACACACACAAGCACACATTGTAGACGTAGTCATCTCAGTTTGCCCAGTAGGGGGAGCTGCCGTAGCTCGACTTGTTGACTTGGCTCTTCTGCTGCAGGCTGCTGGACTGGCCGCGCTGGCTCGGACCACCCTGAACATTGAGGGACAATAAATAACTGAACATTTGCACAACACACCTCTAAGAAGAGTTAAACAATGTGGCGGAGGAATCAGTCATGACTCCTACCAATCATGGTAGGAGTGTAGTACCTGTCCATCCTGAGCTAGATGGTGGTGCAGCAGCTGTGAATGTGGTTGCTGGTGAGGCAGGATGTGGAGGAATGGGGCAGGTGCATAGCCTCCAGGAGCTGCTCCAGGGTTCAGAGGCCCTGGACCCCCCAGCGCTGATGGCAGGCTGAAGGGAGGGGGGGTCCCCGCATGGAAACCCTGCTTATCAAAAGACTGAAGAGGAAACAGGATGTATTCGTATTGATACTAAAACAACAGGGAGGTTGTGTGGTGTCGAAGTACCTGAGGCTCACCTGGGTCTTATTGTAAACACTTCCACTGATGTCTGGCACACCGGAGTTACTGGATGTCACTGAGACGCCTGTCAACAACAGCAGCATTTACACACTGGAATGCCACACCCTTAAAAATGCAAATTAAGATTTTGGAAAAAGCTTTTTCTCCTTACCTTTCCCAGGCCCAGTACCAGCAGATTTGGCTTGTGCCTGTGAGGAGGAGTTGTACCCTTTACTGTATTCCACTCCTGCTGGCCCCGCTGTCAGCTCCTCATACCCTGGAAAGAAAAACATCAACCCTAGAGATCAATATTTCCCCTGCCAGAAATATCAAAATACTTCATACTCTAAGTTGACAGACGTTGGTAACACTTGTCACGAACCTGAGCTGAAGGTGTGCTGGCCATAACCGCTCGGCTGCTGCTGTGTCTGCTGCTGGAAGGGGCTAGCCGAGGGGTTTCCCAGGCCGAGGCCCATACTGTGCTGCTTGGCCGAAGCTGGTCCTGGGCCTCCGGGCGGAACAAACATTGTATGGCCATACTGGAAGGCAGCAGCGCTGGGTACGGCGCCGGGCACTCCGGGATAGTAAGGCAGGCCCGTGTAGCTGTAGCCTGGTGGCAGAAAGGCCTGCTGACTGCTGTGGTGCTGCGGTTGGCCCTGGGGTTGAGGCTGGGCCTGAGGAGGCTGAGGCTGGGCCTGGTTCTGTCCTTGGCTCTGGGCCTGGGGAGGCTGTTGTGCCGCCAGGCTTGAAGGGGGTGCCGGGGAGGTGGAGTCATTCCTGCCAAACTTCGTGACTTCACCTGAAAAATAGGAGAGATGTCACGTCAGAACAGATGCTGGATTGTAGCACTTTGGACGAGGCCAGCCAAGGGTCAAGGGACTTTACCTGAGTAAGGGTTGTTGGCTAGGCTCCCGTCTCTACCAGAGAGAGTCGCTGTGGGGCCGGGGAATGTGATTCCATAGTAATCCTGCAAAGAGGGCTAAAGGAACAGAAGAGGATCAGGAGAAGATCCACAGCTACCAAACAAACAAAATCCTGAATGAGGACTACAGGGATTGTGATTAAAAAGCTGTCCAAAGAGCTCACCATTGGCAGTCTGGACTGGAGCATATGGAGGTCCTCATAGCCATAAATCTGCTGTGAGACACAAAGAACAAGCAGGCTCAGTTTCACAAACTACCAAATATGTACAAAAGCATATACAGTAACTAAATACTCTAAGAAAATAAAGACTGTGATTCAGTTCTCTGAAAGGCTTCAAGTGTGAGTATGATGATAATGAGTCATCTAATCAAATGCAAAATCAATGTAGTTAAAAGAACAAATGTATCTTTACGACATCACAGCTGACTGGCAGAAATAACGTAGCACTTAAGCAGCTGCAGATCCTGAAAGTTTACTTACTGGGTAAGCGGGCAGCAGCCCTCCGGGGCCCATAATATACTGGTTGGGCAGTAGAGGAGGAACTCCCTGGGACAGGTTGGGAGGAGCTTTACCTAGCAATACAATTACACGAAAACAATCCCTTTAATACACTTAAACGTAATATAAACCAACAGCTCCAGTCTCGGGCTATTTGACGATCCAGATTATTTAAACTGTTTATTGGGGTTTAACATTCGCAGTGGCTGAGGTGTGTTTGTGTACCAGTGAGGGGTGTGGTCCTTGGTGCAGAGAGGTTGGACGTGGCAGTGGCTCCATTGGAGCCAAGTCCCAGCACTGTGCTGGCGGCGGCCATGGCAGCAGAGTGAAGTCCGCTTGTGCCAACGATACCACCAACTGTGCTGCTCATGTTGTGGCCCATGTTTGTCATGTTGGCCAGGTGGCTGATGTTGCTGCTACTGTTGCTGCTGTTGTGGGTTGAGTGGAGTGCAGAGACGGTGGGCTGGGATGACACGTACGAGCCAGACGAGGGAGCCAGAGAGCTCATGTTGCTGTTGTCAACACTGGTGTACTGCAGAGGAAGAAACAAAAGGAAGCGGTTTGATTTGAAATGAGTCTATTCATCATGTTTGTCACATTTATTAATGCATGCTGTCTGTGTACTGGTGTCTGAGCTGACACACAGGTGGCAGGGGCCCATTACCAGGGAGCCGCTCTATATTTTCATGACAGTAATGTTTTAACTGTCCGTTTTTATCATTATCAGCTTTGTGCATCAGCAAGCTATAGATCAGAGTGGCACATCTGGGAACTTTGGCTTTCAGAAATGTCCCCTCCCCCTTTTGGGGGGAAAACATTGGCCTCTCTCCATGGACGTCAATGTAAAATAGCCTTACTAAACCAATCACTTGTAAACCACCGGCTCAAAATTACTTTAAAAGTGACATGGCGGCACTATGTCTAGGGGTCGTATTGGCCTCTGCCTGCCAGAGAACACGCTGTGTAGATGAAAAAGGTTCATTTGATCCCTCCTTAGTCATGTCACTTCAGTCTTCCCTTCTGTAGAGTGGTGTCATAGAGCCCTTCTATTAGGATCTTTGAGACAGGGAAAGAAATCAGAGATAAGAGGTTTTTTTACATCATTGTTGGTGCAAGTACATACACAGCAACTCCTCAACATAGTGTTATTATTCAAACCGGTTAGTTTAAAGCAGACGTTTGGAGAAAAGTCTCAACTTCCTCCAATTCTCCGTTGCTGTCAATGCAACGCAATCGATCAGACCGGCATTTCCTCATCCCCCTGGAAAAGGATCAAATTACACTTTTTTGGACTATCTAGCGTCTTCTACGGCAGGAAATTACAATACCTCGACACAGTGCCGGCGTGTCGTCTTCAAACTAATTCTGATCCAGTGTTTCACAAAGGACTGGTTTAGTAAGGCTATTTTACATTGCAGCCTATAGAGAAAGTCCAATGTTTTCCACCAAAAAGGGGCGGACAAAACCACGCGGCTCTCTCACCACTGGTGAGTGAAGAGGGAAATGTGAGAGGGAAATTGTAAAGTGCTTTGAGACAAAGTGAAAAAGCCCCACTTAGAATTTTTTGGATTTTAGCTGAGACTCAGTGTCCTGTGTAAACACGGTGGTGTGTAGTGGAATGCTAATAGTGCTGAAACAACTTACATTATCCTCTTTACTTGTGTATATCTATTTACAAAGGACAAATTCTTATATAGAAGGTGTTGATGGCAGAGCAAGCAGGTACTTACAGTTAGAGAGCTGGAGCCCAGTGCTGAGACTGAGGAATGACTGCTGGCATGGCTGTAGAGTGAAGGCACGGAGGAGAGTGTGATCATCAAGTGTACAAGGAGACATCACAACTTTCATAACACTGCTTCTTCCTCTCGATCACTACAAAGGACAGCTCATTTCACAACGTCCAGCAGAAGAGAAAATGTTTAACGTTCACAAATAACAGCCACTTGACAGTTCCAAGGGCCTGCTAGTCTGTATTCTCTGAAGAGTTCAAGATAGCTACGTTTGATCAACCAAGAGTCAAACACAGAGGTGGTGCAACCTCAAGTTTTAAAGCCGAGATATATTTAGTAAGTCTGCTGTGTGTGTATCACCTGTTGAGTGAGTTGAGTTGGTTCGCTGTGGGCAGATCCTGTGCCAGGTTGGAGAGCGTGGTTGAGCTGTGTGCAGGCAGGGTGGAGGGTAAGTGGGAGGAAGGTGCCGAGGCCCCATTGGTGCTGATGTTCATCGACGGCGACTCTGGCTTCGGTGTGGAGGAAGCTGATGAAGCTGCAGAGAGGGATGACATATCTCGTAAACGACTTGAAGTAGCCCGCAAAAGATGGCTGTTATTTTCAACATTAAGTATGCACCGAGAAATAAATGTATCATAGGAAACTTACTATCCAGAGCAGCAGAGGTTCGTACACCATTCAGACCATTCTGGTGATAAGAGAGAAAAAAAGGCAGCTGAGTTTGCATTCATTGATGAGAACTATTACAATATCTACGAACAGATAAACAACTTGAATCCAGCTGAGGCTTAGCATTACTTGATGGACAAAAGGGGAGAATCAAACCTAATCCAGATTTATTTACCATGTCATATAAAGGGTTAAGACCTCTGATTTAAAGAACAACCTTAAATTTCACACAGTTAGCCAGTCTTCCAGAATAGGGCTGACCTGATGATTCATCACCTGCGAATTCTCACTGTCACACTGTTTACACAAGATGCAGAAATAAAATGCGGTTTTCTGTCTGAAAAAAGAAAAAATGTTGGGCCCTCAACTGACTTTGGATGGTTTCTCATCTCAGTCGACTCAACAATTTGCCAGCCTTTGAAGCCGGATAAACATTTCTTTTGTGAACACTCTCTACTCACCATCACTGGCCCTGTGGCCTCTTTGTTCTGGGAAAAGGCCAGTCGTGTGTGAGGGGGCATGGTCCCATCATAACTCCCCCCCACAGAGGAGAAGGGAGAGGAGGTGGGTACAGAAGAGGAGGCGGTTGAGGTTGTTGAAGAGGAGGAAGGGTTGGTGGAGCCGGCCGTCCCTAATGATGAGGGAGTGAGACTGGGCAGCGCCACCGCAGAGGAGTGATATACTGGCTCTGATGAGGACAGGGGCGAAGGCAGGGCGACAGAGAGAGGGCTGCCCAATGACTCACTGCAGGACACCAGGAGGAAGCGAAGAGCACACAGGGTCAAAGTTAGCAAGTATTACACCAAATTAGCTTATCTGAGGGGGGAAATAAGTGATTGTTGCTGTGAAAGGAAAAATGTTTTTAGTTTACTAAACTGTTGTGGATCGTCTTTGTTTACAACACAGCTATACTGATGGTGAAATTGAGTTTTCCAAGTAATATTACATTTGTCATCTTTCAAGCAACAATTTATTGATTTAATATTTTAATTGTACCATTTTCAGTGGTCTAATGTATTTTATTGTCTTAGATTAAATGTCTTTTAGACGTGATCAATGGTGTTTTGGAATTAAACTCCTTGAATGTACATTTCCTGCGCTGTTATCTAAAGATGTAACTCATCATCAGCAGTGCCAGTACCTGAGCGGTTTGGAGTACAGGCTCGTCTGGCTCTGTGCTCCTGGTCCTGGTGCAGCTGGTGCTGGCGCTGGGGCCGGCGTGGACTCCCTGGATGCTGCACTCACACAGTTGTCCACAACTCCAAACTCCGGCAAAGCTGACTCTGATCCAAAGTCTAGAGCTCCAAACTGGAGGTTCAGCCCTGGGATGTCAGCCGAGCCTGGCATCTCTACTGCTGTGGAAGGGATCTGCCAGAGAGACATAGCTGTTCATAAAAAAACACAAAGCTAAAAAAAAAAACTAAATACGTGAAAACATATCAAAACATCTATATTAAAAACTGTAGCAAGCTCCCCAAGCAGCCAAATGAGCATTTGAGTGTAACTAGAAAATGATAACCATCACCATTGACTCCCTACCTTTGATGTGGGAGGTATCCTTCGTTTCTGGCCTTTGAGCTGTGCCCGTTGTTGCTGTGGCGTACTGCTGCCCTGAGGGTCCAGCCCTGCACTGGAAGCAGGAGGTTTAGCACCAGCGTTAGCCATCACCGGGCCTGCCTGTGCTGGCGTGCTGGTGTGTTGGGGAGCAGGTGAGGCTGAAGCAGGGGGTGCTTGTTGTTGTGATGGAGGACTGGGCTGACGTGCCAGAGGCAAGGAGGGGCCAGTGTGCCTCTGAACCAGCTGGCTCAGCACCAGTGAAGGCTCTGGCTGCAGGCCAAACTCACCTGCAGTCAAAGAACAAAACGCAGGTGCAGGGCAAGGATTTGAAATAAAATCAGATGCAACTGTGTGCACGACTGTACAATAACCTCTACACTTAACACTTACGGCTGAACTGCGAGGACAGCGAGGTGGTGTTGGATTCTGAAGCCTTCATGTCCCAGCTAGAGGAGGAGGGCGGAGGTACAGGTGCTCCCAGGCCTGGCAGTCGGCCAATGGAGGTGTTGCTTCCTTGGGTGCTGACAGGAGGGGCAGCCTGGGATGAGGGCAGCTGACCCAAGCCAGGACCCTTCAGCTGTTCCAGTATCTGAGCTCCAGGGCTGGGCTGAGTCCTCTTGGCTTGGCCCAAGTCCCCAAAACCAGCTCCAAGAACAGATGACTGGTACAGATGAGGAGAGAGGAGTCATCCATCGTTGTTTATTTATACAGCAGATTCTCAACCTACGAACACAATGCGTTCCGAACAGCTGTTCGTAAGCTGAATTGTTCGTAAGTCGTTATATATTAAATTAGCATTTAGCATTAGCATTTAGCACTAGCATTTGCTTTCTTAGGCATGATAAACACGTGAGAAACGGGTGATAAATATATGAGAAACGGTAAAGTATCCAAGATGGTACGAACTAAGATGAACACAACAACAAGTGAGTGTTGGAGCAACGAACGAAGTGTTGGAGATGAGCCAGTGCTGCTCGGCGTGGGTTGCGGCAGAAAGGGGAATCAGTCGGATGTGGCGCGCTGTACAAAATACGAACTTGCGAACGCAATACGGCATTTTACGAACATTTATGGACATCCGTCAGCGGTTGTTCGTATCTACGAATGTTCGTAACTCGAATGTTCGTAAGTTGAGAACCCTCTGTACATGTACTATGTGTGGCAGATGAAGGAATGCATATTCAGTTTTTACCAGAGCAGCATGTGCGTAGCTTGTGCTACTGGTGGCATTGCGGCTGGGAGGCGGCTGCTGGTGATGGTGGGAGTTGGTGAAGACCAGACTCTGAGTGGAAGAGGAGGACGGAGGTTCTCTTCCTCCAACTGCAGGCTTCTGCAGCAGGGAGGCGAGGTCCAGACTAACACAGAAACAGTTGGTTAAGTCATTTGGAAAATGTTGCCAATGTGAAATGTGTTGGAAATAGCCACAATCAAATCCTTCATGGCATTTAGCTTGTAAAAACAGAAAAAACAATACGTAAAAGATACCTTTGACAGGTAAATGAACTTACCTTTGCCCAGGTGTGATGTGGTTCTCAGCAGCAGGTGCACACGAGGAGGTGAACACTTTGGTCTCTGCGAGCTGCAGAAACACACACAGACACAAGAGACACATTGTTACACTGAAAAGTAAAGTCAACAGACTTCTACTGTAATGTGCTTCCCTTTGTGTCAACTCACACTAACATCCTCACTCCAGTCCTCAGCTGCCCAGTCTTCCAAAGTACTCCTCCAGGCAACTAGAGGACAGCCAATATTGAGTGAAAAAATGTGAATCCAGGTGGAATAATTAGGTAAACAGGATGCAGGATGCATGAAGCTTACGTAGATTTGCATGAAATATCCCGAGGAGGAATTGCAGTGCTGTTGGCTCAGTGTACACACTACTGCATATACAAATCATGAGAAACATATGTGCTGTCTAAGATCACCTGTCCCATCTGTGCTGTTGTTGGTCACCGTGTCCCAAACCTCTGCTTGTGTGGTCCCTGTTCCAGCCTCTGAGGTATAGTCAGCAGGATTGAAAGTCCTAAGGAAGATTCGAGGACAGGAAAGTTCAGTTACACAGACACACTGAAAGGTGAGGGGTGGCTGGCAGTGACAGAAATCAGATTTTGTTCATCCTTAATCAAATAAACAGTGTTTGCCGTTTCAGTATTAACTATTTGGTTGGCCAAGCTTGTTCTTGTTGAACTGATTTTGGACATTAAATCATTTTATTTTAAACGTTTTGTAGCCACAAATCATCCGAATCAAACACCCACCCAAAAGAAAGTCAATGTGGAATTTACAATGGATGTGAAATATTCTCAGATGAAACAAGGCCACTTGTCCATTGGATTCCTGTGGGATTTTTTTTAGAAGCTTTCTTGGGATATATTTATGATTTCGTTGGTGTCTGAATGAAAGTAGCAACTGAAGGCAAACAGTCTTTTATGAACAGATATATAGAAAGGCTGTGGAAACACATTCTAAAGTTAGTTTCAAGACAAATCAACCACTGCAAACATATAGAAACCCAATCATAAGCAAACAAAATTAACTTATTCCTTCCCTGGCATGAAAAAAAGAATAAAAAATTCTTTGAGAACGGCTGTGAATGTGTGTGTGTTGCCACCATACCCCATGCCCTGGGCTGAGAACCTGCTCCCTGCTGGTGCTCTGCCTCGACCTCGAATTCCAGATCCTGCATGACATTCACACAAAAAGTCAACAACACACACTCAAGCATCTGGTGAAACCGACGGTGTTGTACTCTGCTCCTGCTCACCTCTGCCACCTCTGACCCTGCGGCCTCGATCTGAACCTCTGTCCACAGGTGTCACCTCCACGCCGTTCTCCTCTGGACGTGCTGTGCATGAAACAAACAAATCAAATTATAAACCTTACAGTATGATGTACTCAAACACAATACTGAGAAGCTAAAGAACAGTCAGTGGACTCTGAACTAGATTTCATTGAATGTTTAGGCTCCTTACCCTGTCGGCTCCGGCTGGCACCTTTGCCTTTGCGGTTGGCGGTGGCACGGCCCTTGCTGGCCTCCCTCTCTCCTTTCTTCTCCCTATTCTCCTTGTTCTCCTTGCTTTCTGATGGGCCTTCCTTCACCAGGGGCTTCTTCTTCCCCACCGTTTCCCAAGAGGTCTGAAACCAGGGAAGTAAAGACAGGACGGAGAAGAAAAAAACAAAACACAGAAAGAATATATGAAAATATGTACCAACAAAAAAATAATACACGGTGCAGGACTAACAGTATAACAGATGTGTTTGTGATTGCACTTAATTAAAGCCCTTGTTTCATAAACACACATCAGCAGTGAAACAATGTGTCAGCGCAAACAACACCAAATATTACAGGACACGATAAAACATTCCTGAAAGCAGCTGCAGAGAAAGCTGTTATGCTTATGGAGTTAAGTGTGCACTATGCTGCTGTGTTATGTAAGAAAAACATTTCAAAATAAATGCTTGTTATTGGAAGATACTCAGATTTAAATGACTCAGATGAGATTAGTACACGAAATGATTTCTAAAATAACACTGATTACAATGCTGCCATCACTTCAATTAGGGTGTCAAGTATTTAATAGACCACTCTTCTCTTATGCTACACATATTCTTACAGTGAAATAAAACACACTCAGTTATCATTTCATTTGTTTATGACAGTTTGAATCTTGAAAAGTGCAGTGGAAACGGATGTAATCAGAGGGTTGATGTATCTGCCATAACAATGGAGTCTTTAATGTAAAGGGGGAAACCAGCTCTCTTCTATTTTTGGACTTCCATGAACTCAAAACAACAGTGGTAGCTATCTGTCCAGCTGCTTCGCCCTACAACCTACAACCTCTCCTCACCATCTGTGCAGGCTGGTATTCTTCAGAAATGTTGGGACGCTCACTCGGACTCAAAGGCAGAACAACACCCGAGTATTTACCAGACATTCGGAAGACCATATGACTTTGCAGTCTGAACAGGAGAGTGAAAACTGGTGTACAATAGTATGTCTTCATGCTCCCTGATGTTACACAGAGCCAGCAGTCACTCTGGCAAACGACAACTCAAATAAGTTTCCTGACAATTAGCAAGTGCCAACTGCTAACCTCGAGTTTTACACATTTGTTCACCTCAGCATGTTGCATCGCTTGAAATCTAGTGTTTATGAGCCAGAATGCTTTATGTTTCCTAATAAAGAGAAATATAAATTGCCCTGGTGTTGAAAATAGACCTGCAGCCTGACAAGTTGTCCTCACAGAATGTGTTTCAGCTGTGTTTTTGCAGTCATCTGTCTCATACATATCTGACATAACAGAGATGATGCTAATTTAATCAATACAGCTGTCTTATCAAGCCGCACAATGGCTCATATTGTGTTTCAGCATGCATGAGCATTTTAAAAACTAAACTACAGTGAATCTATAAGTGCTGATTTCACTACAAAGCCTGAGTTTACGGAACTACAGTAGTTAACAAACCATGATAGCACCTTTCCACAAATTGATTTAAACTGTTTAAAGGTATGGACAACGTCTGAATGATCTTAAAGGATAATTGAATGAACAAATTAAAACTCCTCTAAAATCCTAAAGACATTGGTAAACATTTCCAAATGTAAATCACATGTCATTGTACTGAGCTTCTCTATATTCTGCATTCCAAGGGGGGAAAAAAAAAATCAAATCACAAAAACTGAAGGAGCGCATCCATATGATTGAAAGTAAATGACAGGCTTTAATTTTCATGTGAGACTACATGAGATGATTTGTCAATTACCATGTCCGAGGTGCTCTCCAGGAGGAAATTGATGGCTCTGCTGACATCCTCATTGCAGTCATGAAGTGCTACCATGCACTCATCTTGGTTCTTCCCTGTCACTTCCATCAGCTGAGGAAAGCAACAAACACACATAATTAGACATGTCTGCCAGTTAACAAGGCATATGACACATGACAAAATGCACATCGTAGAGTGCTGGAGTTGTGGAAGAACTAAACATGATGCTAAGACATGAGTTTTGTACTGTCTGGCAAACACCCAAAGTGTTCCTCACCTGGTTAACTTTGTCCTCAAAGTCAGCATCATTCTTGTCATAGATCATCTGGGCAAGCCGGATCTGTTCAGCAGTAGCCTGTGCGCAAAAGAAAATATGACAACTCGGTGAAATTTTGTTTAACTGGAAGAAAAAAAACTGTATAATGTATAACGGATCAATTAAACTGTTAGTTTAATTTTCATTGTCAGAAGTCCCTGACAATAAAAATTAAAAAAAGTACACTGAGCAAATGTATTATCGGCATTAAAAGTGTATGCTGTGTAGCTGCAATCAAAACAAAAGAAATTTATTTTCAGTATTGATTACTGCATAATGTGTACATTGTGGTTGTGTTGTCAAGGGTAGTCCTGTACCTGCTCATGTATGTCTGTGGTTCAGAGGAGTGTGTTTTCAGAAAGTTTCCACATTACACATTACAGCAGCTCACCTGTATCTGCTTCTGTGGTTGTGGTAGAGATGTGTGAGTGGCAGCTGGCAGCGCTTTTTCCCGAGGGCCCCGGGCCTTGTCGCCGCCCAGCGAGCTCATCATATACAGTATATACAAAACTCTGTATGTACAAAATAGAAAAATCTGCAAAATATTAAAAAAAAAAAAGATGAGTAATATAACATATATGCAATAATATAACAGCATTGTAAATTACCACTGCAGTTACAATGTTGTTTTGGCACAACCTCAATACTTTCCTTGTGACTGTTAAGGAAGTGTTTATTACCAGAAATGTGTTGTGAGCATAGCTATACCTTATTGCACAATCATAAATACTGCCCTTATGGAGGCACTAAGACACAGCGTTGGCCTGGTGACGCAAGAGCTTTGCTGAAAATCTGGGTCAAGGAGGGAGAGCGACCCAGTGTCCTCTTACAAACGGTACAGACAACAGTGTGTATGAAGCAAAACAAACACTTCACACCCTGACCCCACACCCCCTCTTTACTCTTTAATTTAAAGCAAGTAAATCTTTCATACACACTTAAAGCGCTAAACTAATGCTGGGAAATGCTGGGATACTCTATGAAAATTTGACAACAGAATCATGTATATTTTATATATTTGATGGAAACATGGTGTATTACCACACAAGCAGGAAGTAATTGTTTTAAATAGAAAAAGATTGCACTTAAAAGATGTCACAAACACCTAAACAAACAGAGTTTTATCCACCTGCAAAGGTATGGAACATTTTATTTTTTCTGTATTTTGTGCTGCAGTTTGAAACTTTGACTACAGATACCCCCACTGACCCATTTGTGTTATGTCAGAGAACAATAGCAATCCAGGTTACAGTGCCTGAGTGACGTTGGCAACTACAAAGCTCCCATTGGCTGTTGGACTGAACAAAGCTTCTACACAAGAACGAACAAGCTTTAAATGCAATTTCTGATCAAAAATAAATAAATAAATAAAAACTAAATAAAAGTCAAAATGTTTGTTATATCATCGAAAATCGAAGGCAGTAGGCGCACGCGAAAATTAATAAATACAATATTAGTGTAACGTCACAATAATGTGTATTGGCGGTGTTAGACACGAACAATAACAAAACAGTCATTCAGTAACTCAATTGTCATTACGTTCATTTGGCCATATACAAATTACCAAATAAATATATATATATATATATATATATATATATATATATATATATTAGTTAAATTACACTATGCTGACATCAACCTGGTTACAGCTAACGAACAGCTGACTGACTGATAATTATCAGATTATTTTCGTAGTAAAGGCAGATGAGTGTTGTTTTGAACCAATGCTAACGTTAGCCCGCTGATGTTAGGTTACTTGTTGTTGTTTTTTTCAACCCAAATATGGGACTATTCGGTAACAATTAGAGGTTCATATCTATCTGCCAAAAGCAAATAAAAATTATTGTAGCGTCGATTTCGACTCAACACTGACCGACTTTCCGCTGATGGTACTACGGTCCCCTTTGTCCTCGCTAGCATGAACTGAAGTTAGCTACTGAGATGCTAAGGCTGACGCTACAGCGTCGATGCGGTGGGATGGCTGCTAGCTAATGATGCTATCTAAATCTGGCCCAAGTTGATAGCCAACTGCCGTTTAGCTGGCGTGCTTAAATCGTAAAGCGTATTTATAGGTCCGCGCAGTTATCTAACGATAGTGGATGTTATATTGAGCGCGTCGTCGGTATCTAACCTACACGCTTGTCCGCAAACAACAAAGGTGTATCAAATGTAAAGAAAAGGCCTCGCAGCGGAGCACAATCCCATCCCGACATTGCTTACCGGGAAACAAGACAACAGAAAAAAATTGCGAAAGACATTCTTCACAACCCCGTGTAAGCGGCACAAAGAACCCAAAGACCAACTGTTTTAGCGAATACTCGATTAACTGTATGGTTTAAACGTGTGGAAATACACAAACTAAAAGAAGGAAAACATGAGAAAATGTGTGTTTTTATTACCTGCTAACACGCTTCACTCGGCCAGCAGTAGACAAGATGGTCACGTGACGTGCGCTGCCGCGGTGGATGCTCCCCTCCGGTCTCCAGGTCACAACGAACTTCTTCCCTCAACGCTTCACCCTGTTCAAACTGGGATTCAAGTTTTACGGATGTTTATTAATATTTGTTTTTACAGTTGTGCTCATTGAAGAAGCGCACAGCTTTGTTATTTCCGGTGTCATAACAGTGCAGACTGGAGCATCAGTGACACGGAGACCTTTCTGCCTGAAGCGACTCCACTAATTCAAGAGGTGGTCTTCTAACTGGATCAACTAAATCACGTCAAGTACGAAAAAAAGACGCGTTACATCAATATACATTTTTATTTGTAGTATTTACTCCTTTTAAAGATTTAATAGCTTTTCCCCAGATGTTTATATCTTACAATATCCTCAGTCAGTCATTTGTAAAAACATTCATGAGGCGTGTATAAAAAAAAAAAAACAGGGCATCACCAAGTAGACAGATCAATCCACACACTTTCTCAGACATATACATACAAATTTATGCAATTGTCCCTATGTATTTTACACATACATATACACATTTATATATAAAATACACTTTAAAAGTGTTGTTTATTTATTCAATTCGTGGTCGTAATTGGGGTTTCTTTTTCAATCGATCATTGTCATGAAAACTGGAGAAAAGTTCCATGTAGAAAAGGAAAACTATGATCGCCTGTGGCAGTCTTTCACAGAAAGACTTGAGGAAGGCCAAAACGTAACTTAAGCCTACCCTGCCTCTACCAAACAAGGAAAAAGAGCAGAATCACTCACTCCTTGGTACAAAAAGAGGAAAAAAAAAAAGGTTTTACAATTGTGACAATAAATGTATGTGCCTGCAGCATTTAACTCCAGGGTAGAGTCCAAAAAAATCTCATTAGTTCTCTTTGCATCCTTCTATCTGGATGGCTGAGAATATCAAAATGAGCTACTACAGATCGTCTCCCCAGTTCCTGTGAAGGAGTCCCAGACTCATGAGGGGTTTCACTCCAGTAATCAAAGCCTCCCCTATCTATTAGTCATCATATTCGATGATAGTTAACTTGCTACTAAAACTGAAAATCTTGGGGTAAATTCTCTAGTAACACCCAAAGGGTTACTGATCAGGATTTGAACAATCTGCAGAAAGAATTCAGGTCAAAGGGAACGGGAACATAAGCAAAGAGCGAAAAGACAAAATCTTTCAAAAGAAGCAGATATAAACACTCCTGACCAACCGAATAAAAGTGACAGAGAAAGGGGGAAATAAATACAAATAAAGCAAATTAGAATATCAGCCTGTCAAATCACACAGTCAAAAAATAAAATATGCTTTTGTTTTGATTAATTAATTAGCAGAACAACAACACTGCATTTATCAATCTTAAATGTTTCTCCTCTACATCATCTCCATGAGGATAAGATGAGCACAAAGTCCCATTTTGATTGGCTTCTTTGTTTTTACTTCTGTCGAGAAAAGGGAGAAGTTCTTTGTGATTGTTACGGTTGCTGTTTCAACCAGGAAATATTCTCTATCAAATGTCAAACTGCACTCCGTTTCACTCCTTCAAAAGTAATTGTCTCTTCAGTCCTTCTTTCCTCTCTCCCTCTCTTTTATTGCTGTCCGTTTAAGTGAGAGAATGAAAAGGAACTTTTAGGAGAGAATTCCACAAGTTTTTCCACAAAGACACTGTCATTTTATCACAGAAGAAGCAGCAGTAAACACTATCCTTACATACAAAAACAAGCCAGCAAAAGACCATAGCCTAATCCCTGCAGGTTGGATGTAAATGTTTTACATGATGAGAACATGTATAACTTTATTCTTAATGTTTTTTAAAACTTCAGCGAGTTTCTCAGTGGCAGACTTTGCAGCTCTTGAAACGTATTGGTTAATTGTACATTTTTATATAAATAAACGGAGTAGCTGAGGTGGAAGGTGATAGGAGAAGGGATAGTGTAACAGTGGACACAAATATACACAACAACAATACTGAAAGCCGTGATACGGTAAGGGAAAGATCATGCTCCTGAGTCCACATGTGAGCAAAACAGAGTGACAATTCAGTGAGCAAGAGGGATACCAAAGACCGTGATGTCGATGAACTTGAAGAGGGGAGAGGGATGGAGGGACTGGTTGAGTAAAGATCTGGACGAGGGATGTAGTGATAGAGCGATGGTGGAGGAGGACAAGAGGAGGTTAGCTCCACAGTCCTGCGTAGTTGCCGTGCAGGCCAGAGCAGAGAGGTCCGCCTGCTACAAACAGCTTGGTGCCGGAGTCGTCGTAGCAGTGGGTGTACACCGCGTTGGGGAAGGAATGAATGTCCGAGAAGTAACTCCTCCACGTCTCATCGTGATTCTGAAAGCAATGCGGAGAGTTGGAGAGCGGGAGAGGGGGATTATGGGTCAGGAGAGCCCAAAGAAACTTTATAACCATTTATGAGTCTACAAGTACATCGGTGTCAGATCTACTTCAGTTCTAGGGCTGGGCAATGAATATTGATACTTTTATGGCACCGACTGAATTACTTGGGTAATATCTAGCATAAAAAAAAAGGCTTGTCATTTGGTACCAAACTTTGATAACAGTAAAAATTTAGTGTCCAGCGTGAGCTTGCCTGCCAAATGCTTAACTGTAGCTACAGAAAGCACCCTAGGTTACACTCCCCCATCTAAACTGCATGGAAACTACACATTTGTGGCACAATGTGCAATTTTTTTATTTTTTATTCAAAATTGACTTCATAAAATTGGTATGGAGTTAAATATTGTTAAGGAACCAGTATAAAGTCAAGGTATTGGTACCAGTATTGAAATGTTTTTAACCATGCCCCACCCTATACAGTTCACGGTTCATCTTTCAATAAAGGAGAAGTTCAGAGAAAAATAAAATAAAAATGTACCAGCCAGCCTTTCCCTGTCGTAAGCTTGAGGATGCCATCACCAGGACACTTCCGATACCCTCCGGCTGGATTAAAAGGGTTCTCCAGGAACCTCTGAGCGCGGATGTCATAGAAGAGAAGAGAACCTTGGCCGGTACCCACTGTCACAATGTGCTCATAGAAACTCACTGAGCGGATCCCTGCACAAACAGACACAGACGTGTAATGCAAAGCTACTCCAAAGTAAACGGCAACCCTCCGCTCCTCTGTGCTTTCCAACCTAAAACCTGGATCCTTTGGGAGTCACTGTCTCTCCGTCTACCCCTACAAAGACATAAAATATGCTTTTGGTAGCGAAATGACACTTAAATTCCTCTTAAAAATCATTTCAATGTTGTGCTTTTATAAGATGGCTCTTAACATAAAAAAAATATTGGAGCTAACAAACTTTGTGACATCCCAGTTACATTGTGAACCATTCTTACCACTGCAAGCACACCGACGTGTGGTTGGTTATTGCCAAGTATATAATATGCAGACTGCTTTAATACGAGGTGCGTCAGCTGCTCACTGCTTGTGTTACCAGCCTCTTGTGGAAGTTTAACACGTCACTTACCACTCCCTCTCTCTCTGGAATTAACAGACTTTATGCTGTGTGTTGGCTGCCGTGGATCCAGAAAGGAAACATGGGCCTGAGAACCCACAGCGTAGACCGACCAGTCCTGTCCATAAGCCAGACACACGTTCTCTTTGCAGTGAGGCAGCTTTGTGGACAGTATCTACGGGGAACAACACAGGATGTTTACACTGAAGGAACTAAATGAGAAAAGGTTCAGAAAATATAAAAATATTAGAGGAATATTTATTAATTTGGTTGGCAGCTGATCACTTATTAAACTGAACAGGCACTCTAAAAATGTAAAATGTGGTGTACCTTGCACAAGTTATGCTCCGCTTTCCAGAGATGGAAATAACCATCCAAGGACACAGCACCGAGTTCCTGAAAGGGAACAAAACAACACAGGAAGACAAGATGTAAATGACTAATGCCGAGTTGTGTGGAGGCAGAACTAGAAACAGTGGAGCTGCCACTCCCCTGCAGGCTTTGAAAGCCATTTTAAGAATTGTCAAATTCTCCTTTGACAGATAATTACTTTAGTCACATTTAATGCTGGTTACAATGGATTCCAGGGATAATTTAAAACCCAAACGTCCGAGTTGACTAACTACAATCATAAATGGATCTCTAATACTATTATTCACCATGGTAACAGGTAAAGAGAAGAGTCATTTTAATCCTATGGAGGTAGAAATACTATTGTGTGACAAACACATGTATTTATAAAAGCACAGAGTTGGAGAGGAAATTAAACAGCATGCCAGCAGCTTCAACTCAGAGCTAACAAAGTAGATTTTTACTGAATTAATAATTACTATTATAATGCTCAATGTTTGAGTTATATTTCTTATATACTGGATTTTCCTCAAAACTGCCATCAAGTATATTAGAAGTATTTTACACACAACACAATCACACAGTTTCCTCGCAGCTGCGTTAGGATGAACCTTACTTTATGGTTATTGTTGAAGGCCAGAGCACGGACTTTACAGTTGTATGGGTTGGTGTACTCCTTGGGAATGTCCTTTAGGGCACGGTGGGAGATGTGGGCGTAGGAGGGCACCGTCTCTTCATTCTGACTCCTCTCAGCCTGGCTCATTACTTCCTCTGTAACCTCCCATAAGCCCATGGAGCCATCTCTGGACCCTGCAAATTTAAGATCAAAACAGGGCTTATCGATATTTTACCTCGACTAATTCATCAACTAAATCACACAAAAGTGTCATAATGAAATATTGGATTACCATCGTGGTATGCCAGGCCCTGACTTTGAATTAAGATCACGTGAAGGCATGCAATGCTCAATGCCCAATGCTCACAATACTAAACTCACCAGAAACCGCCATGTTGTCACTGATCCACGCTATGGAGAATATCCAGTCGTTGTGACCATCCTGAAAAACAAATGGCTTCCATGTAAAAGTTATACAGCTTTGTGTGCAGCAGGGTGAAATGCTAAATAGTAACAAGGCAATATTAGCAAAATTTTATCCAGCAAATAATATTGCAGGATTTTAATCCTCTTTGGTGGATGAAGAGAGAACTTTAGAGAACCTGCAAGGTCTGAAATGATAACTGGCATCACAGCATGGTCAAGCTTAAAATGTCAGCATTCAAATATGAGTATATCAGCAGGTTAAGTTAGCATTGTTCCAAAAGCAGCCAAGGTAGCCTGATAATCACTCTGAACTGCCATTATATTTGACATTATTTATTCAGGAAGACATCTTCTTGTTGAAAAGGTAAAAGAGCAAGAAACAAAAAAGTCCATGAACATTACATCTGTAAGCTAACTTAAACGCAACTATGCTTGTAACCCTTTTTGTCACAATTTCTTGTAAATCTAGCTCTTTAGCTAGCATGCTATGTTGAAAGAGGACATCCCTGTTGTTCTCCCAGCAAAGCAGACAACTGTAATTAAAAACAACACCAGACCTTTTTGAATGGCTGAACAAATAAAGAGACCTGGACAGAGATCGAGTGGTCTGGAAGAAGGCTATGGCAGAGCCAGATGGGAACCAATACTTGATGTTTATTTATCATGTTGTAAAAAGTATTGGACAAATCCAGTGTCCAGTGATAAAAAGTCAGGGAAACATAAAACTCATCCTCTGAGGACTAATATTTATGGCAATCAATTGTATAGTCGACGATATACTTCACTATTGGACAAACCAACCGTGGAATCTGTAGACCACCTCTGCAGGTGAGGCCAAAAACAACTTGGAAAAGTAGCTAACATGCTAACAAACATCTCACTCCCAAACCAACTAAAGATGTCAGCACTTTCTAAAATAATCATAGATTATGACTTCCGAGATAACAAACTATGGTTCATGTTGTGGTTAGTACACAGATAGCTTAATATAGCTTGAAAGAATCGAAACCAAAAGATTTATAACAAGACAAAAGAGTGGATTAGCAACCATAAGCTATAACTAAAAGGCAGTAGAGCTCAAACCACTTACATCTCCAACACACACAGGGTCCAGTGTGGGCAGCTGGTAAATGGCCAGGCTGTTGGGGTTGTCTCCTCCTGTGGCGAGCAGTGTCCTCGAGGGGTTGAGTTCAATAGCGTGGATCCCACAGCCCTGCTGGTCCAGCCGGGCACGAGAGCCTCCTGTGGGGTGGTAATTTCGCCCCGCCGCCCCCGCCGCTCCAGAGCCTCCATCATGACACTCCCTGTCCTTCAGCATGGGAATACGCGTTATCTGTCCTGTCAGGACATCGGCTACAAAAAGCTGCAAGGAAATTAAGAAAATGCATCACGTTAGCCCCAAATGTGTGGGAGGAACATATAAAAATCCTGACAGAGAAGTTCAGTCATGTTTAGGTCCAGTGATCTGAATAACAAAACTCAAACATTTAAGAAACAAAATCAAGGACCCAAATGCTAAAAATCATTTCTATCTGAAAACACACAGGCCCTCTGCATGATAGAAAGTTCAACATGGCATCTTCTTGGGAAATGTTGTGCATGTTTACAGTATTTTCACCGACAACTCAACCCTTTTGTTTTGCAACCACAATGCTTTACTTTGACAAATGTCCAGTGGGAAATCCTGCTGACCTTTGGGATATATCACCACATCAAAACAAAAAAATAACTTGAAAGACTTGCAGCTAATTCAGCTCTGTTACTTGCATTACATGTCAATATCAACCTTTAGGCATCCAAGCTGGTTATAGTTTATACATGACAGTTGCAATAATCAAATTATTCCAGTGCACGTAAATTCACTGGTTAATATTAATAGTATTATGAGTAGAGCTGCAACTATTAGTAAACTAATCAATTTGTTGATCAACAGAAAATTCATTGCGAACGATTTTGAAAGGCGATTATTCGTTTTGAGGTTTTTTTGTTTAATTAAAGATGCTAAAATGATCAGATTTCTGACATTTTAAAAACCAAACAGCTTATATATTAACAGAGAAAATAATCAACAGATTAATCGATAATGAAGCCAATCGTTATTTGTAGCCGTAACTCCGTCAAACACCAAAGAAAGGCTTAACTAACGCAGCTCAGTAACCAATGGGAACCTCACCGTGTTGCACTTAGTCCCACAAACCACCTGCCGGTGGTTGAGCCACTGCGAGGCAAACACCTTGTTGAGTCGTCCCAGAGAAAACTCCCTCTCCTTAAGGATGCCAGGGAGCCTGCCGGCTGCAAAGCCACGCAGGCTCCGCTGGAGCCGCAACTCGTGCTGCTGTTGAGGTCTGAACTCCCGCCCTCGGAGGGCACACACCACAGAGCGCCGACTGCACCACCACTGCTGGGCATGACGCGATGAACAAGAAACACGGCTCCGCTTCTGTGGCGTCTGACACCAACCCAGCTGTAGAAAGGAAGGGGAAGAGGAAGGTAAATCACCTGAAGATGATTTGTGGATAAAGCAGATGACCTTTGTCAAGCCCCAATATTTTACACTATCAATTATTGCTTTTTATTAACAGTAATTTAGAAGTTAGTCTACAAATGTTAATTACTGATTTCAATACAAAGAGCTGATAGGATTTAAATTAATATGCTGTAATGTCATTGCATCCTTGTGTGTTTCAGGTGCCCTCATCCCTATTTTAATGTCTTTGCTTAGCCATACCCATCCCCCTGAGGACAGTGGACACAGAGTTTTAGTGGATCATGGGACTATTACTACAAAAACACACACATCCACATTGTCACTGACACTTCTTTGGACTTGGTCAATAGAGACCCAGTGCACATAATTGCGCTGAATTTAAACATTTCACTCGGGTCAGTAATGGCTGTCTAAAACCGAGGTGCAGAATACCTATTGGCATTATTAGACCCCTTAAAAACCTCTTTATGTACTTACTGCACATCACTGGTCAGGAACACGTCAAAGTCTCACACACACGAATACATTCCAAAAAAGTGTTTAGACTGAGTCATACTATTTGCACCAGGGACACTCCCATCTGTCCATCAATACATTTGTTTAACCTTTGCAAAACTGAGTGGCTTGTTACCTAGACTTTTATGGGAAAATGAAAATGAAATTTGGTTCATGCAAGTAAGACTGTATAGACATTTCACAGTTTACAACATCAGTTCACAGCATCAGCATCACAACAGCAGTTCACCATTAAAAAAATGGTATTCACTTTATTTGTTGACAAATATTTTTTTTGCTTTGATATCAAAGTACAAAACAAATGATAATTTATACAGCAAAAGAATTGCAATATGATCAAATGAAATTTTTATTTATTTATCAAGAATTCATAACAAATGGAAGAGATAACAACAGGAAACCTGTCGGATCAGCTCGTACTGCATTTAACATTCATCCGTTGGATGACCCTTCATTTATTTCAAAGCTGCCTGAACGATGTTGAACACAGCTGTTTGCAAACATTTATAGTGACATTAGGGATTTTCATTATAATAAATATACACATATTACTGTTATTTATTAATTGTCTCACCCTGGCCTAATTATTCATGCCCATTGTACGTTGTGTAACAGTTTCTATTCACTGGCTCTCAAAGGAATATGTGGTTGTATCCGAGTTGTTTTTTTCATGTAGTCTTTGATCGTTAGATCTGATGGGAGAAATTAATAGATTGGAAAAATACTTCTGGTAATAAGGATGTGGTTCAAGGGTACTGGTGAATGATGGGGGTCCCACCAGCCACAGACACGCACCAACACTGTTGACGTGACGCAGTAAAAGCAGGTCGTAAATATACATAGATAAATAACAAACCTTAGGATATTTCCATCCAATTTTCTGGTTTGTTTCAAGGAACATTTAGTGGCAGCTGGGCAGGCTGAAGGAGCAAAGTCCTATTGATGGGGAATGTTGTCGTCAGCAAACATCTAATTTATTATCCTGCACAAACCGATCTACGGTTCGTCTGACGTGAAGTAAACTGGTTAGCCAGCGTAACTGGTAACGTTTCCGCTAACGTTGCAATGGCGATGCTTAATTATACTAATTAGATAATTTCACTTTCTTTTTGATTAATGATTAAAAGGTGACAGGTAATGACCCAAACCGAGAAAAAGACTGTCAATCTTAGTTTACTACCTCCGATAGTGTTTTTATAAAATGGTCACATTTGACTATAACCCTAATGAAGGAAAGGTAGCCGACCTTTTGGCTAGCAGTCGTAGTGATAACGGACTGCCGTTGGCTAACGTCGTGCTAACATTAGCAGCTACTGCCTTTCAAATAGAAACACCCCGTCATATTTTTTTCAAGAAGACCGCCATTGTGCATGTTTAGTGCATGTTTAGTCAAAATATTGCAGCCGCATATCTGTTAAAATGTCACCAATATCCCGTTTCTAACAGGGCTTATATCGGCTAAATCTGGCTAGCTCAGTGCTCGTTAGCATGCTAATACAACTGGCTAGCTAACACCGGTTTCCGCCTACCTGTTGTTGGTCCTTGGGCTCTCCTGCCTTCCTTTTCCTGCTAACTGTTTTTCTCGCCATAATCTGACACACACAGTTCCCTCACCCACATGGAGGGTAAAAGTGACGCTGGACACTGGATCATATAATGGCGATATGCTATTTTAGTTCCTTGGCCCTCGCTGGCGGCGTCCGACGACAAGGAAGGGCGATCACATACGGGAAAGGTTGGTTAGTCGCAGGCTAAGATTATCGCTGAATCCCTTTCGCTCGCCAGCGTCCCAGCTTCTCAAATATTACAACACTTCACGCCGTGAAAACTGCCCTGCTTCTAGCTAGCTGAAATCAGAGGGTACACACTCTTTTCCCCTGCCAAGTCGCGTCAGCAGCAACGGCGAAAGCATTGGGCAGCGCGCAGCCGCACTCAAATTAAACATCAACAAAAACAAGGTCGTACGTGAACGGGAGCGTCATGCGTGCTCGTCCACGCCAATTGCGTGAGACCCATACTGGTCGATGATTCTGATCTTTCTGTGCAAGAGCATACCGTATTATTTGTTTTAGTGACAAAATTGTTAGTACATGCGAATACCTTTATATTACAAGTCTTCTTATACAAATATGCAAGTCTGATCTACAAAGCTATACGCACATAATGGTAAGGTATTGATTTGTTAAAAATAGGTACTAATATATAAATATAACCAAATCCTAAACTATCAAAAGTTTCAGCGTACACATAAATGTAGTTCTGTGAAATGATTGTGATTCACAAAAACTAATATTTTATTGGCACCTGTTATCTCATATCCCTTGCCATCTTTCTAATTATTGTGCATATTAATGCCTTCCTGTTCACCTGGAGATTTCGACAATGCAAGTCACACATCTTGATAATTAATTTTCATCACAGTTGGCTTACTCGATTTTTCTGAAGATGGAAATTATTTGCGTGAGCACTGGGATATGGTTGGAGTGGAAATCTGAAATCACACAAATGACCTTCAAGTCATATCTGTGGAGATAATGCACTCGACTTTGTAATCTTGCCCTGGTAACCGCAGGCAGGCTTTCATATGGCCTCTACACTGTTGCATATTGGTCTTTTTTCTGCTGACTCAGCTGCACAGTTGGATCTTTCCAGTTGCCGCTGACAATACCTGAATGGACAATCATCTGCATTGTTGCGGTTTTGTCATCTGAACAGAGAGAATGAACATATGTTTGTTATAAAGGAGAGAAAGAAGGGGGCGGGGGAGTTGTACTGTCTCACCAGCTTCATGTACCCTATTTAATTTGTTGTGATCATACTTCTTGTGAACAACATTATCAGAATGATCTCAGCAATAATCAAGTCTCACCACTGAAAATATGTGCACATTTAATCATGTGAATTTTCCAAATAATTCAAGAGGAAATTGAACATTTTGTAAATCACATTTTAGGAGCTTGGGAAGGAACACTCAGCTCACCGGCCTTTTATTATACTCCTAAAATATTTCAGCGCTTATTAGATTCATTATGCGGTGACTTAGCTGTGAATCCGATATATAAACTCTTGAACTTGATCCATTAAATAATGACAAGCTAGTTGCACTTTATCCAAGCACAACTCGCAGATCGGAACAGAAACAGGAGGAGGCATCAAATGGAGGAGTTCCACAACCTTGTATACTGTAATCAGCCAAACTTGTGTGGCTCTCAGAGAAGAGGCGAGTGGACATCAACGTGCTTTATCTCTGATTAACTCAACCACACTTGAGTCAAGTATGGAGACAATAATACCACTTATGTGTTTGTCTGTTAGGTAAGTAACCCGTCCTTCTTTGTCACAGCGAATAAAAAGGAAGGCAAGTGAAAATAAAATAAAAGCTAAGTACAAACACTCACTTGTCGATCATGTCAACTGCATATCAAACTTAAAACGCTGGCTGAAAAGAATTTACTTAGACTAACATGACACCTTGCTCATAACGTGTCATTCACCTGCACCAGGAATGCAAACTGTATGAACACCAAAAAAATATTAAGATATGACTCAAGGACAGATTTTTGACATGTGCCACTGAAGCAAACACTGGGATATGGGTGGTTTGGGAAGTTCATTTACTGCAAGCATGTTCTCATCCTTGTGGTTTGCATGGTACTGTATATCCTACAGACACTTGGTCATTTACCATTTGTATCAAACAAATAGAATGACGTCTGTATCTGCAATAAAACACACAGTTTTGTTCTCAAACAGATTGGTGGTTAGACATTTTTTCCTTGTATCTGAACGGAGACAGAGTACTGGACCTCCCCAGAGCAGTACCAGTTCGCAGTCACGTTTTACCAACTTTAAGCCCTTAATCTGTTACCATGCCTCTCACAATCCCCATCAAACCACAGAGCTCAAGATTATGGAAATTCCTGCCATCTTTTCCCTTGGTGCAATTGAGCAGACATGCTTTTTGAACATGGAAATTAAGAGCTCCATTATCACATACTATGAAAATAAAGGATCTTGGCCGGCCTTCTTTTAAACAAATGCAGCCAATCAGCATCTGGGAAAACGTTTTTTTGACCTTTTCTTGTTTTTAAATTTTCCATTTAGGACTGGGGAGATGCCAAACAAACTAAAATCAAGATGAAATGCTCATTTCCTACTACGCATGAGAAAAACAGACAAACCAAAGTCATGTTTGATTAGATTTTGTGGTATGAAATCCAATAACAGAGAATGAATGATATAAATCACTGAACTCAAACCTTTTCTTGTTACAGCCAAATTTTCAGCAAGACTTAAAACACCCCTCTCCCAACAGTTGCTTGAGGCTCAAATTGCCAGTCAACAGCCACACAATATGAAATGTCTCTATTGCACTGTGATGTGGTTGCAAAAACAACCTTCACTTAAATTTTTTTTTCCACTCGCTCTTTTCCAGTCTGAAAACAAAAGCATCACGTGTAAATGTTACATATCTTACGTTATCATATGAAACTCTATATTTTTAAATCAAAGTGTCAGTGTACTATTTTAAATAAGTTGATAATTATGAAACGTGTGTGTGTGCTTGTGTATTATGTGACACCTCAGTGCCGATGGGCCATGGGATATTCCAAAATTTTCTGCAAAGGAAAATTCCCCCATCTCTCCCTACTTCTTTAGCAGGCTATTCCAGTGCAGATCAAAGAGCACACTGGGAAGTAGTACTCTTATGTTCTGAGTTATAATGACTTATGATCTATTATGCAATTCGTAAAACAGAAAGCAAAGAAATGGAATCTTTAAACTGACATGAAAAAGTGCAGAGAATGTACAGAAAAACAGACACAAATGAATGAAAGCATAAAGTCGAACAGAAACAGGTGCAGGACACCACAGCACAGAGGGCACTTCTTGAGAGTCAGTTCTCTGTCTGGTGACGGTGCCATTTTTTTTTTTTTTTTATTTTTTTTTTTTTTTTTTACTTTTAATGTTAGTTGGTTCAGTTTGATGGGAGCCTCCTCAAGGCCCCCTATCCCCTCCACCATTTACTAGGTCTGCAGTGAGCAGTGGAAGATGGCAGCTTAGTTGTTTGGGAGTTTCCAAAGTTCACACTCGTCGCTCGGTGGTGCACTAAGAGCCTGCCACCAGCTCCTTTCTGTTTGGTTCTGCAGTCAGATAAACACTTCCAAGTGGAAGCAAATCAGAGTGGCATCAAAATGCCACATCCCACTTCTTCCAGTTTGTCCTTCCCAGCAAAGTAATTCCTTCTATTCTTCGATAAACTAGCAGTACCAACTCCTGGAACCTAACACCACCATGAAGTATTGTTACAGTTTAACCCCCTCCACTCTAGGCACACAGTCATTAAGAAGTGCTGAGACACAATACGTTGTAGCACAGAGAGAAATACAACAGTCTCCCAGCTGTCCCTTTCACAGCCAAGGCAAGGACAGGGCATGGTGTGATAGGGTGGGCAGAAGAAAAGGGGCTGCTGGGTGGTAGCGGGAGGTATGCCCTGGGTAGAGCTTTGGTTAGGTGACCTGCTTGACTCAGCTCGCTGTGGCACGAGCCATCAGGTCCTCCAGAGCCTTGTCCTGATCATTGTTGTGGACTAGCAGGACCTCTTTAATGGCATCCCGCTCAAATCCCATCTCACCGAATCTTGACATCAGCTCGAGAAACTGCAAAGCCTACAAAGGATGACATTTTTTTTTAAACAAAATTGTTTAAACGGTTCATGTAATCAACATTACTGCCTCTCAATGACTTGAATTATGTAGTTAAACATTAGGCAGGCTCTGGGGATGTACATTTCTCTAATGCACAAATGTACAAACCTTTTCTTCTGAGCACTGGTACATCTCTAAACATTCCTCCACTGCACTTGCATCAAAGCCTCGCTCACACAGACGACCATGAACAAACAGGTAGTCCAATACCTTGGAAAGACAACAAGTACATGTTTTTTTAATGGGTCTAGTATGAACATCCTAAATTCCCTGTACATAAATAGCAATTACAAGCGTAGTATGGTGCTTCAGGTTTTTCTTAAATATTTAGAGCTATACAGTGAAGAGACAAATCACCTCATCAATGTTCTGTGGGGTTTATTTTGCTGCTCCTCACCTCAATCTTTCTGTTTTATGACCCCATTATCAATTCCCACTGCAAGTGCTTTTTAAATCAACTGATATCGTTTTACGTATTTCATAAAAGCTGTGTAGAACCTAATCTGCAGCCAAATGTTTTCAGACGACATACAGGGTGATGCAAAGCCTGTCTTTTATATTCAGCCCACATTTACAGAAACATCAGACACTACATGTGTTAGGAATCTGGATTTCTGTGTATTGGGGTGAGTGAGAGTCCCACCTGCTCCACGTTCTGCCCTTGTCTTTGCATGGCTCGTAAGACACCCTCATAAGAGTAGCCCATGCCCACAAGCGTTTCCACACACTGACGTTCGCTGGGAGTCATGCTGAGAAGGGCTCCACCACAGGGCAGACCAACAGATCCCGAACCTGGGTTGACCTAACAAAAACATATATCAATACGTTTGAGTATTTTTTTTTTTTTTACCATCACTTGATAGTTTTTATATGGCACACAGATAATAAATACAATTACTCTTAGACTTACTGGCTTTGGTGTGCCACTCTTAGTGTGGCTGGGTGGCTCAGGAGCAACAATAACTTGGGTCTTGGGTAGGGTCGGACTGCCATTGGGTAGGTTGTGTCGGGGAGCAGGCATGGATGCAGGCAGTGGACAGTACCTCACTGGCTCTAGGTCACCAGAATCAGAGAGCTTGGGAAAAGTCAGAGAGCGGATGTTACAGGGTCGATCATCTGTTTCAAACCCTGCTCTCCCGGGATGCCCAACTCTGTCCATGTCCAGGAAGGCAACCAGCCCATTGGGTTTGTGGGTAAAGCCTGGTTTGGCTGAGATGCTGGTGTTGGTGCTGGGTGGAGATGGACTGTTTCCACGTGATGCTGACCCTCGCTGAGAGACCTCTGGTGGAGATACAGAAGGAAGAGGCTGAGGTTGGGGCTGGCTCTGGAGGATGTTCCTTAGCTCCTCCCTATCGTCCAAAGTTTTGAGCTCTAGCTTGTCGAAGGGATCTTCTTCCCGCTCAAAGTCAGCTAGATTGAGGCTGTGTGGCTGAGGAGTGCTAGGCTGGGTTTTCCTGGGGCCAAGGCTTGGGGCAGGCAGTGGGGTGAGGATGGCATTATGGCTCAGCCCAGCCAGAACAGGGTTCAATGCTGGTGGTGGAAGGTCCTGGTCCTCTGTTGCAGACCGGGGTTTCTTCCCTCCACCACTATCGACGTCCTGGGCCTGGGACAAACACTCCCTGCTCTCTGCCTCCTGCTTGGCTGCTGCCTTTTCTGCTCTTGCCTCTGCTGCTCTGGCCTCAGCCAGTTCTAACCCCCAGCGTGCACTACGCCTCTCCAGAGAAAAGTCATACTGTTGAAGACATATTGAGAGGAAGAATGAGGGTGATGGGTAAATATGGCATAGACCAAGAAAGAAAACAATTATTGTTGCAATTATGAAGCAAATTACTGCCTATTAAAAAGTCCAGTCTAACATTAAGATATCTGGAGAATGTCAATACCATAAACTGATGACAAATTTAAGGTTGCTGTAATTATTATATTGTAATATTTTAAACAATAAAAGGTGCTTCATTTTCAAGCTGATATGCTCAAATCACCAGCAACAGCCTAAATAACTTCTGGGACCAAACTGTCACCCTGTTGGATAGCATGTGCATTAAATTATTTTAAACTAAGCATAAATAGCAAAAATGACACCTTCTCTGCAGTCATGGTGTCATGTTTGCTGTCTGAAATACGACACCATCTGACTAAAAATGGGATTTGCAAAGCTGCATGTAGGCCACAACTAACTCACAACACCTTCATTGTACTGACTAACCTGTGTGTCCACCAGTAAAGAGCCGCAGTCAGGCAGACAGAAACCGACAGGCAGCCCCACTTTGGCTGGGCAGCGGAATTTTTCATTTATCTTGAAGGGAACGTCTTCAAGGTAGCTAATGGGTCCTGTGTACAAAAAAGAAAAAAACAGAAGCCTAGTTGACATATATTAGAAGAGTAGACACAGGAACTACTGGTGTCAGTAGATCTTGAACACACACTTAACTCACAACTTAAAACACGAGTGTAGTCTCGAAGTGAAACAAGAAAGTGTTCAGAATGAGCCCTTACCATTGTTGTATGCATCTGATCCAGACTTCCTCGCAGCCATTTAGAGTCTCTGAAAACAGAAATGAATATATAAGTTAGTAAATAGTGAGAGTGCCAGAGTTTTGTTTAACTGACAAAAAGAGCCAACAATGACAAGCTACAGGTTAATGCAAGTTCAAATGGTTCAACAGTATGAACAAAGTGGATTTCCACAGTCCTTCTTGCACACGTAACAGTTACTATGACATGGAGTTTCTGATATTTACAGTACGTTGTCTTTCAAATGGGGACATTGATTGTACAGAACAGTTTTAATCAATAAAGAAGACAAGTGACACTTTATTGCATGGCAGGGCAAATTCTTCTTAAATGGTGATCTGTGCAACAATGCCTGCTAATATCAACACAGGGAAGTCACTGTTTTCAAGTCTGCTAAACACAGACTTTGATCTGGGTGCTGGTTGTAAATAGCGTTAATTTGATCCACTTGCACAGCTGATTTATTAGCAAAAAAAAAGTACATAACACTCCAATATTCTGAGTTTAAAGTAAACAGTGACTCAACTGGCCCCTAGACAAACAATGACTGTGTTGTTAGCGATCCCTACATCGGTGAAAGCCAACATCTAACTCCACATTAGAATACATTCCCATGTCACCAATCCACCAGTGTGGAAATGGACCACACATAATCAGGGTGGTGGGGGCCGGAGGGAGGGGGGGGGGGGTCTTGTGATCAGGATCCACGTCTCTATCAAATTTCGTATGCAATGACTTTAAGCATGACGAGTTTAACGTAGTATTTAGTTTAGTAGCTCATACTAGTTAGGGACAACATTATATAACAACTCTGCATCACTAGTTGCTGTTTTCCGTAAATATTTTAACAACTTACCTTGTACTGATCGTTACAGTAATACACGTCAGTAAGACTTAACACAGATATCAGTAATGACCACAACAGCTCTGGACGACTCGAACAAGTAAAGAGGTTTGCAAACTTTGAGGGACTTCAACTGCGTCTAACTTAAAACGATAACGAAAGGAGAACATTATTCATAGTTCATTTCCGTTTTCAGACAGGTTTATGTTAAAACACGTAGTTTCAAAGCCATCAGCTGCCACGCATGGCTCCTGAAATGTGTTTACAGGCCCACGGATGTACAATTAGCGAGAGTCACTTAAGTTAGGATAGCTTTAGCTACAAGCTAGGCTAGCCTTAGCTATCTTTGGTTAGGTCCTTCCTTAACAGCTAACAGCTAACATACGGTCACAGTTTAAGAAGTCGGCGTGGGGAAAGGTGTAAGCTTAGGTGGCATTCGTGTAATATAGTGATCAAATAAATGATTTGACTGACAACCACCACTAGAAAGAGGCTAATGGTCTTGGGGGAGTGCCACTGTTCATGCTAATACGCTTAGTTGTGTGAGTGGCCTGGCTGTAACGTTATGTGGCTGGACAGGACTGACTGCTGCCACCGCCCCTCAAATAAAACGGAGCTCACACGAATACACATGCTTCTCACCAGTATCTGCTCCGTCTTCTCCTTTCAAAATATAAACGACGTCTAATCACGGTGGAACTCCGATTCCAACAGTCCTGCGGAACAGTTTTATTTATACTGAAAGCTCTTTCCTGCTCCAGCGTAGGTCGCCATCTTGATTTGTCAAACTCCCTTCAACTGGTTCCTGTCTGATGTCACTCGTCACATGACGTCAGACCATGACAACACCATTTTCTGTGTTATTGGCCAGGCTGCTAAGAGTATAAAATCCAAAATATATTTGATAGGGATAATAACCTACATTTCATTATTTTAATTTCAGTGCTGAAATACAAAGAATTACAAATCCCACACAATACAAACGTGTGCTGATTTAATTAAATTTAAATCTGTTTCAATTTGTTTAACCTATTCCATAATCTGGGATTGACTGTTTATTATGTGTACTGAATGTTATCTTCGTTGTAGTATTTGTCAAACATATGGAAAGATACTCATCCCCCATGATGATTATAATAATTGCCTCATAAATTCAGCTTTTTGTTCAGTTAGGAAAATGTAAACTATTCTGCTTTTAAAATCAGCTCTACAAAGGGGCAAGGTTGTTGTTGTTGTTGTTTTTTCAATGATTAAATATGGTTGTATTATTTAAGCACAATAACAGCCTGACTGATTGTGAGACTGAGAGACTCCGGGTTACCCTCTCCTCCCTGTGTTGACCCAAAGTAAGCTGATTGATTCTCATGATCAGAAAACTGGTGTACACAGACTGACTAATCCTCGTCACCGTATTCAGTTTTGAAGTGGTTTTCATTCCAATATCATTCAGCATAAAGAAGCAAGGTGGGTTTTTTTGTTGGTTTTTTTTTAGCTTTACACAATTGTATTTGTTTCAAAATGACTGCAGTGAAGGACAGGAATTGGTGCAATCTACTCAGAGAAGTGAGTCATTGCAATCTGAAGTCATTCTGACAAAGCAATATTGACAACTCAAATATCAGGTGTTAATCACCTTTTCCATAAAGCTCACAATCTCAAAGAGGTTCAGGCTTCACTGTCAACAAAGCATTACCTACTTGAAGACGCTCATTCCTCCGAGGGACTTAAAAGTTCTACTTTTTAACATTTTAACAATATTTGTGAAAGGTCTAATTCACAATTTCATTCAAACATAATCCTGATCTCGATGACACGTACTGAACCACAGACATTGTAAATCTGACATCCTTTATATCTAACGATACATGGGGAAATATAGTGAGATATGAATGATTTAAAGTGGAGGCCGTTTTTATTTGATGTCAAAATCAAACAAACTCTCAAAACGGATTTGCACGTTCACTGAAAATACATGCAATAGGAAGGCTGACGTTATGTTCAGTTTAAATAAAATTGTTAAACACATGTAATTGTATATTATATAAATGCGTATTATTTTTTTGTTAGGCATCGAGTGTGCGCACGTCACGTTCAGACCTGCACGCGCTTTACGTCGCTCTGCAGACACGCGCAATGATAGCCGGAAGCATCGATGGGAGGAAAATAAAAATCGATTAAATCCACTGTATTTCGCGAGTGTAAACCTCTCACTTAATGTCCTTTTTGCGACCGTAGGCTGGAATTTATCAGTCTTCTACACTGCAGCTGTGCTGGAGGGGACGGTAGAGGGCAGGAAATGTGCTCCATTTGAACGAAGTTGCTCGGTAGGGGTTTAGCTGACGTGTGGAGAAGTTGAGACTGCCACAGAGCAGATAAACAAACATAAACAAGCAGGGATCAGCTGAGCGCCTGTCCGAACCGAACCAGCAGCGCGGAGAGATGTCAGGGAGAGCGAGATTCCTCTTTCGAGCCCAAGAATGATCCACAGGAGACCGTGACTTTCACTGATACTTGCTTCATGTCAACTGTCAACACTGGCACACAAAGAATTTCGGCAACACAACACGAGGACCAGCCATAAGCTTTAGCAGAAAACCCACTGCTTCTGTCACTGTCTCTGTGTCAAGACCTAGCCAGGTTAGCATGGACAGCCTATGAGTTTACCGTCCAGCTTTCAGCTCTAACGAAACGAGTACACATTACAGTGCAAGGAGACAGAGGTAAACACTTTTTGTTAACTTTGCTTTTTCCCCCATAAAGGGCCTGCGAACTAAACCACTGACCCAAGCTAGCTTGGGAGGCTACATATCCTGTTTGTGTTTGAATTCTTAATGCAGTGTTCAGTTTACCAGCAGGGCTGTTATCTAAGCAGGTTTGCCATTCATTTTTGTCCCCAGCTGTTTTCTAGGAAGACTAATGTCAATGCAAACACAGCTTAAAGATTGTAGGTGTTTGCTGTGGTGTCAGATTGTGATCATTAAATGAAAAGTTTTTGTGGAATTCTGACAGTCTCACTAAGCTCATTTTATTTTCCCCACTTCCTCTCACTGGTGTCAGAAGTGGAGTTAACATGGCACACCAGTCAACCCCTAGTTCTCAGAAGGCCCTGATGATGGAGCTGAAGTCCCTGCAGGAGCAGCCAGTGGAGGGCTTCCGCATCACTCTGGTGGAGGAGTCTGACCTCTACAACTGGGAAGTGGCCATCTTCGGGCCCCCGAACACCCTGTATGAGGGAGGCTACTTCAAGGTGGGACAGACGCTTCCAGTAGCTAAATGTGTTCAGAAAAGTCAGTGCAGGACATCATGTTCACTTAATGTGACTCTTTCATGAAGCTACTATAGATTAATTTGTCAATGGTTATATGTAGGTCAACTGTGTTATTAATGAAGAGTTCTTCCTATTGGTGCTACTCAGAAAACAACCAGGTGACTGTGTTCAAAACCAAAGTGTCAGACAAAGTAGTCACACACTTTTGAAAGCTATAAATCAACAATGGCTCACCTCTACTGCTCTAAGCATGTTTTAGGCAGCCATATCTATATTTGATCAATTTCTGGTCCGTCCCTCCGTTCTCCTTGCCCAGCCTTGACCCTCCATGCTATATGATGGTTGTGCTTCAGATAGCTATTTTTTAGCCATGAGTCCGATATAAATGGCACCTCATCGCAGAGAAAGAATAAGAGAGAAGGGCATGATCAGACTTATCTTTCGTTCTTTCATGTTACTTATTGAAACGTTTAGAAAACGCAGCACAGTAAAGGCCGGGTGACGCTGTAGCCTGCCAGGAATGCCAAAATAATACAGAACAGGTATTGCTGAAGTGTAGCCTACTCTTCTTGTCTTTGATTTTGTTATCATTTTAATATCGTTTATCAAGTTAAGTTAAATCAGTTTTATTGGTGTACCCTTTATTCGCAAATTAGTTTTGTTGTGCTGTAATCTGCACCACATATTATATTACAGCCTTTATCTTTAGACCTTAGAGTCAGATAGCACACACATGCACACAGATATATGAGAAATCTCAGGAAGGAAAACAAACAGGGAACCCCTCTTTCATGCCCCAGTGAGGTGCGTTAGGGGGAGTTCACTCTGGGAAGATTTCCAGTCTATCACATGGCTCAATAACACTTTCACGGCCAGTTTAGAGTTCCCAATTCAACGAACATGCATGTAACAGCCTGTCGACATTTTTGTAAACCCAGGACCAGTGCTCACCCCTGAACCCCTGTGATGCCCACATAATTACATCGGTGAATGACTTGTAGAGTCTGGTGTACTATAGAGAGGAATGCCTTGACTGTTCTACTTCAGAGCCACTGGCCTTCATTTAATGAAATATTGGTAGAAGAGATTGACTTGTGTATTTGCTGAACCCTGCTCCTGTGGCCCAGTTACAGAGCATACCATGTGAAGTCATGCGTTCGGGACAGGGACAATGTTTTCGTGCATATTCAGTGGCCACCAAACGCATGTTAACAGTAGAGTTAAGGAGTGTTTGAAATCAAAAGCAATTATCAACTTTCATTTAATGCTCTTCACACGTGAGCATTTGACCATTTCTAAGACAATTACTAAGACAAGCCAGAGGGGTTGTGGAGCAAAGATTTATGGCAAGATGAGACCAAAATGAACCTTTACACAAAGTAACGGAAAGCCGGTCATGTCATGACCTGGCCATGTATGGCTTATTCACCTTCTCTGATAATGAAACAGAGGAACAGTTGAATTCAGAACTGGACACACACAGGTTGTGTGGCTACGTTCCGATTACTTCCTCCAATTTCATTGATTGAACCATCAACCTACAAGCAAGACAACAACCCTAAACACACTGTGTCGAGGAAAAAACACTTGATTTTTGAAACTTAAAGAAAACCACAATACACATGCTGTCAATGGAAATGCGTGTATGTTGCGACATAACATGACATGACATGACATGCAAAGTATCGCAGCGTTTTATAATGAACAGAGACTTCGGGACTTCTTTTGCGTTGGTCAGATATACGTCATTTTCCAAACCATCTATAGATCCCTAGGAAACAGAAATCGCACTATAAGCAGTGGGAGGTCTTATTGACTGGCTACGTGAGTCACCTGATTTAAACTCTATTGAGCATTTTATAATGAAGACAGAGAATCTCCATCGACTGAAGGCCGCTGATTTTAAAGCCTGGAAAGCATTTCAAAATAAGATATTTAATTCTGTCAGTGGGTCTTAGACTTGATGTGGTCATTACATCATTTCCTTTGACCCACATCTGTTAACTTACTCTGCACATGTGAAAGTTTCTCTTAGAATAGATAACGAGCAGAGAAAGTCATGGCAGCGTATCATATCTCCTTTTTATAATGTCCCACAGCTGCAGTAGTGTGGTGACACGATAGTCCTATCTGACTGACAAACAGTTCTTTGGGAGATGGGGTGGTGTTACACACACGAGCACACACCCAAGCCCACAAGCCTTTCACTGAGATAATTGTGCAATACTTTGAAAATAGAACACAGAACCACAGGCAACGAATGTTGTCACCTAATGTTTACTGCTTTAAAGAATTCATTTGTTTCCTTGATGACCTGATGTCACCTGTTCCACAGTGTCATGTGTGTATGGCTGAGTGTATGATTGTATATTCCTCTGTTGTACAGGAAGACACTTTGGGGTTGAATACTTGCTTTCAGTCAACTTTAAAAGCAGCTTTTAATTACATTTCTGGTTGCCTTTGCTTGAGACTGCTTGCAAAATGTTGCTTGTTCCTTTAATTTTTGTTTGAGGAAACCCAAAGGAAGAATTAATTTTGTTATTTCACTGTAAACTAAAACAGTAACTAACATACAGTAATGCTTAAAAGTTTGCCTTCATTGATGGAACAATGAATTCTGAACCATACCAAGAAATTCTGAAGAAGAATTTAAGGACTTCTTACCATGAACTTAATCTTAAGAGAGAGCGGGTCATGCAGCCAGACAATGAAAGCACACAAGTACTTCTACTAAAAAAATATCTCAAGAAGAATAAACTTCATGTTTTGGAATAGCCAAGTCAAAGTCCTGACCTTAATCCAACGGAAATGTCGTGGAAGGACCTGAAGAGAGGATTTCATGTGAGGAAACTCACTAACACACCAGAGCTGAAACTGATCTGTGCGGAAGAATGAGCTTAAATTCCTCCAAGCCAATGAACAAACCGGATCAACAGTTGCTGGTTATGTTTAGTTGCAGTTATTGCTGCACAAGGGGATCACACCAGATACTAAAAGTAAAGCTTCACATATGTTTGCCTATCAGGGATGTGTAATTTTAGATAATTTTTCTCAATAAGGAAATGATCAAATATAATATTTTTGTCTCACTCGTTTAATTGAATTCTCCTTATCTATTATTTGGACATTTGTGAAAATCCAATGATGTTTATATTTGTATTTATGTGTAAATATATAACATTTTGAAGGGGTTTACCAACTTTCGAGCAGCACTGTAATAAAAGTCAAACTTGGGTGTCTCTGTTTGTCCATCCAGGCTCACATCAAGTTCCCAGTTGACTACCCGTACTCGCCACCAACCTTTCGCTTCCTCACCAAGATGTGGCACCCCAATATCTATGAGGTAAAACGCTTTGTGTTCGTCATGCCACTCTGGCATTTATATAGACATGAAGATAATTGGTCATTTAGAGGCTAAATATAGGCACATTTATGTTTTGATGACAGATTTTTATACTGTGTCTTTCGGTCTCCTTCCAGAACGGAGATGTTTGCATCTCCATCCTGCACCCCCCTGTCGATGACCCACAAAGTGGGGAGCTGCCCTCCGAAAGGTGGAACCCCACCCAGAATGTCAGGTAGTTTCTAAACACCACCTCAGCAACCATATGCACGTTTATTCATCCTACAAAACACTGCAGACGGCCAATTGAAGTTTACTTTTCATAGCTTTTATTAAAGATTTTAGATATTCATTTGAACAATGAATGAATTAAAACCTAATATGGGAAATAAAGCTGCAGATTAAAGGAGAACTTCATTAATTTTACACATCAAAGTTTGTTTACAGGTCTTGGGGAGAAAAAAGTTGTATAAAGCATTTTGTAGCTCCAGAGGGAGTTGAGTGAAGTCTGATAAATTACCACAAGTGCTATTTGGGGCTGTAAACTCCAAATTTGAACATCCAAAAGTTTGATGGTGTGGACTTAGAAAACAACAGCACTGTTTTAAACCCCTGTAGCCAGCTCCTCATCTCTGCTTGAAGCTAGCAGCTCTACTTTAAATTAGCTGCTAGTGGTTACACACCTTTATTTCTAACCAACTGTATGTGGTTGCGTTGCATTGTGGGTACTGTATGCGCCAGGTCTTGACAATACAGGAGAATGAGTGGAATAAATCAGATGCATATTTTGCCCTGCTCAATCTATGGTGTAGTCCACTAATAACCGTCTGCAAAAAGATTAAATTAAAAAAAAACGGTGATCTGATGCATGTGCTGCATATATCAGATGTAGGTGTAATGTAATTTTCGAAATGCAAATCAAGAACGGTATACGTTAACTGTTCACTTTCACCAATTCCTGTGTTCTGTATAACATCTGAAGAAGAGGACACCACTGTAGGGTAGCTTTCTGAATTTCATCTAAATTTAGCATGTCAGCAAGATACACAGAGGTGAGGTAAAGTGCTGAGTTTGTATTTGAAAACCTGAGCAGATTGGGGGTAGCATGTAATTGAGCCACAGGGGGAAAGGGGTGAGGTAACATCTCTGTCTGAGCTGGAGTGAAGCTTGTGAAGTTTGTGTAGAGCTTTGATTTCACATGTCAACAGGATCTGATATTGGAGTGCCCTCATTTTCTGTCCGTGTTTGTGCTCCGTTTCTTTCATGATCAGGACCATCCTGCTTAGTGTGATCTCTCTGCTCAATGAGCCCAACACCTTCTCACCAGCCAACGTGGATGCCTCTGTTATGTTTCGTAAATGGAGGGACAGCAAAGGCAAGGATAAGGAGTATGCAGAGATTATCAGGTAACACAATATGAGTTTTTTGTGTATGTTCAGCCGAATGTACACTGTAGTTACTTTAAACGTGTGTGTCTCATGCAATTGGTACAATAATAATAAAAAAACGCAATTCCTGTTGGCCCACAGGAAACAGGTGATGTCAACAGCAGCAGAGGCTGAGCGGGACGGCGTCAAGGTGCCGACCACATTAGCGGAGTACTGCGTGCAGACCAGGGTTCCCTCTCAGGACAGCAGTTCAGATCTCCTCTACGACGACCTCTACGACGACGACATGGAGGAAGAGGACGAGGAGGATGACGAGAGCGAGATGGAGTCGGTAGGTGAAGCCGGGGGGATCAGCAGTGTGGAGGACGGCGGGACGTCCACCAGACGCTACGACAACCAGGACGACTCTGGCAATGAAGACTCATGATGATCTGGATGATGACTCCTCCCTGCCAACTCCCCCACCACCCTCCTTCTTTGTTCAATGTATGTGTGTGTGTGTGTGTGTGTGTGTGTGTGTGTGTGTGTGTGTGTGTGTGTGTGCGTGCGCGCACGTGTGTACATGTGTACATGTGTACATGTGTACATGTGTGTGTGCGTGTGTTTGCACATACAGTGGGATCAAAAGTCTACTGCCAAAAACCTTTCATCATTTATTAAACTAATACAAATGTTTGGTCAACAGTTCTCAGATGCTGTTACATTTCAGCAAACGTTTGTCGGTACGGTTTTCACTGAAAGTCTTTGGTGTTTCCACCGTTTGCCTTAATTACAGCTTGCACTCTGTCTGGCATCAAATGTTTTGCAGAGTTTAAGAGTTGAAATTATTCCAGCACTGTTTGAGACTGCCTTGAGGGCTCTGTCTTAAACCCCGCGCAAAGCAGCTCCCAGCGCAACGCAACTGTCTTTGCTAGTTTCAGACCAGTTTTCTTTTTTTGTCCAATGCCCACATTGTTTAAATAGCAAATGTACCTGTGGCCATCTGAGCACCATTGGACATGTTGGTCTTAAAATGAGATTTGGTCAGGAGCATTGCTGACTAACAAAAACCTTGTCTGAATTCAGTGGTGCAGTATTTTGCTGATATTTTAAGGCAGCATAGATAGTAATATGCGCCTACATAGTCAGGTGCACAATGTGCTCACAATCTGTTTGTTACACACACAGGGACATACTGCAGCGCACAAAGATGCAAAAGATTAAAAATAACAAAGATTACAATGTGAAGGATTATTATTGTGTACATCAATCTGTCCACCAGCAGATCTGTGTCCCCTGCAGAGAAGCGTTCTTTTCCACTACTTGGCAAATCCACTGTTTTAACAGCAATTGGCCAAGGGGACAGCACATATGGCTTTTTAAAGGGAATGGAAGACGACTCTCTGGTCTATTCATTTTATGCTCGAAACACATCTTTGATCAATCAGGGGACTAAGTACCACCCCTCAGAACCATGCGCCTTACTTTGCTCTCAGATTATCCACCGTTAAACTAGCAAAAGTGGATTCGGACACGCCCTGAATGCACGTGTGTCGTGCACTTTAGACCGTGAGCTTAGAAAGTTAAAATAAAACCCTGGGAGTATTTTTGATTTTAGGTTATAGTTCATGTTTTTATAATGTTAAACTGAAGAGTTTGAGGATTCATCCTCCTCCAAACCAAAAATAATATAATGCCCCTGCAAAGTGGAGCCGCGTTAGTCCACGGTCAGCTTGTGATTAACTACGTACAAGTTACTGATTCCAGACAAAACAAAACGAATCACTGAATTCAACACTAGTTTTGAATGATTTACTCTCGTGAAACCGATTCCTCACATATCACACTTTAAGTTGTTTGGTTGCAAACATGAAATAATTTTTTTTTATTGAGTTTCCTCAGTCTGAAATTTGAATATACTTCAGTCGATGATAAACCATTCAACTTTTTACCATCAGTGCGAGGAGTGGTTTGGTAACTGTTTTCCTTCTACCTGTAGTATTTAAATGGTCCTGTTTTTGATGACAACAACTTGGTTTTATGAAAATCTCTCCATCCTGCAATTCACAGCCCTCAAGAAAACAATGTGGCTTCACATTGCTTTTCTTTTTAAAGTACTTGTTTTGATGTAAACAAACAGTAACTAAGTAATCATTAACTTTGTTCCACAAAGACCATAAAAGAAAGACCATGTGTTGGAGAGGTATATATACATTAATATTTGAATCATGCTTTGCACATGTCCAGACAAAATGTTCCCACAGGTAAAACAGTACTTGTATCAGTCACGAAAAATGTATTCTTTACTTTAAAACCATGGTCTGAGTAAACAAATTGTCTTAGTTTTGATAAATGATGAAAACAACTTGTCCTTGTGGTGGTCTCTTGAACCCCAGTGTCGCTGACCAGCTCCTTGTCTGGCTGGTCCCTGTCAGATTGGTTTCTTGTTGAAAGAAAGATTGGATCTATCCACCGTGTCTTTCCTTGTCGCTGTTTTTCTATGTAGTTTTGGTTGACACTGTCCTCCCTGACTTGTCTCTTGTATTTTCTGGGATGGCTCGGACAGTGTGGGGAAATGGACACCTAGCTGTTTGGCTCATTAACCAGTCGATGAGCTGGCCAGCTCATCCCATCACTCATTCGGTGCATCCCTCGGCACAACATCTGTGTCTCCCGCGCCTGTCTGTTCGACTTTGATGCAATCAACTTCAACTTGCAAAAACAGGCTCTGCCGTGACTCCACCCTCTTGGGTACACCTTCAGTAGTCCATCACAACTTCTCTCTCATGATCCCCCCCAAAGCAGAATCGTTTGGTGAGTGGTGAACAAGGTCAAGGCCTTTTCCCATGTCGCCTCCTGCACTTCTCTCTGCCTCTTAAACCTCAGGGCCTCGAAGACTTTCACTGAGAGAGAAGAAAAAACAATCAAAGAGAATCCTAAGACATAAACTTCTCCTCACCTCCACCTCCTTTTCTTACTTTCTGTACCACTGGGTGTTATTAGAGGGCCAAGAGTGCTCGGAAAGTCTGCAGTCCCACCGCTAGCGTTTCCACGTGAGTGTTGCCGTTGGTCCTGAAGGGTCCTGAAATTTGTTTGCTTCTTGGAAGGCAAAAGTCAAATCAACATACGTCTGTAGGAACTTTCTCCTCAAGGCAGTGCTCACATTATGTTGCGATAGATGTGAAAATATATATATTTTTTTGCTCCGTGACTCCAACTTCTGCTTCAACGCTTAGTGAAATTTGGACGTTGTTACTGCGCTACATCACATCCGTAGCCTGTTTACCAACACGGACAAAAATCAACATGCAGCTTAGGTACACATTTGCATTTGAATGAATATGACACTGATTGCCTGTCGTGTGTGTGTGTGTGTGTGTGTGCGTGTGCGTGTGCGTGTGCGTGCGCGTGCGTATATTTATATTTACTACTCATATTGGCTATGATGTCAGGGTTTTCCTTGTTTCTGTGGAATCGGTGTTGACGTCTGTCACACGAGTGAGTTTGTCCAAACGACCTATTGGACTTTGTCCAGTTGAGAAAACATTCAGTGTGTTTGCACTTTGTTCAAGTGCTGTGTTGGGAGGCCTAAAATCGGCCAAGGATTTGACTGATTTGAAAAAAATAAACACCCCTGAGTATTAAACTTTTGAACACACCGAACAGCATAACGTGACTAATTTTACTTGGGCTGCATCAAGTAAACCACACATTTTGGGCTATGTTTTATGAATCTGTTGCCCTGTTTAACACAACTGAGCAGTTGGGGAAAACCTTTGATTTCAACGGATGGATTTTATGCCAAGGAAGCCAAGTGACAGCCCCACAACCGTTCATTTTAAAGACTATGGAGCAATGGATGCATGTAGTGGATTTTAAGCCCTTAGAATGAACTCTTTATGAGATACCTTTTGGATTTTAATGTGAAGCCAAAGGAGTGAAACGTTCTCTCCTGGCCCCGTGTTTGGAGAGACTGGATTGTGTCGAGGACAGAGGAGAGGAAATCAACTCCTGAACCGGATTTTCATTGGATTTGATAGCGCGGCCCAGGAGGAGGTGGATAAATGCCAGAGATTCTGAACTTTTCTTGATGTGGTCCCCATTTATGCCCATTCCTCATTATATAGAGAAGTAAAATCAGTAGTAAGCATTTCAAAGTACCAATCTCGTGTGTCCGCAAAAGGAATACTTGAACATGTTGGGACTTGTGTGCTTTCTGATGGTGAGTCAAATGAGAAGATTGATCTCACAGTGTCTGCCCCTTCAGTATGGGGCTACAATGGTCGGCAGGTTAGCTTATGTTAGCATTAAGACTGGACACAGAGGAACATCAAGGTTATGTCTCAATTGACGTACTTATGTACTTACACTTGCTATTTTGAGTGCATAAGTGCGTCCACACTGTCAAGTGTGCAGTGCACTATGAGTACCTGGGTGGTGTTCTCAAAACGGCCCACTAATATGTGGTAGTAATATACTAGTATAGAACATTGGGCGACTCTCACCTTCAACGGTCGCCATCTTGGCTACGTAGCTAACCTGTGGTGGCCAAGAAAGCCGCAGCTGTGAACACCGAACTGTACCGGTGCAAGTTGTACAGATCCACACAGTACTCTTTATTTTTCACTAAGTTCCACCATACTGCTGTTCGACAGAAGCCATCAAGGTGTTTATTGTGTGCATGAAACGCACAAATACATTCATTCATTCATTTGTAGGTAAAATAACCAAACAGGTGATATATTAGTGAGTGAAGTATTAATTGGTTACGGTCCTTTCCGGTAAGTGCGGAAGGCAGTTTACACTTTGTGTACTGATGTCTAAGTGTCCTAACACAAGTGTGCGAATTAAGACGCAGCACTCGCCTGACTAAAATTTGCCTTCTAGGGCCTTTTAATTCCCAAATAACTCATTGTATTGTATAACCTGGTATTAATCCAAAGCGTGTAATACACCCGTTAATCCACCAGACGATACCGTGTCAGTGTCAAGTTTTGCCTTGCATAGACAAAAAGTAAGGTGCCTTAGGTTTATGCATGTTTATGTGTTTCCTCGTGTTTCCAGTCTTCGTGCTCAGTTAACTGACTTGTGAAAGTAGCTCCATACTCAACACACCCTCATTTAAATTGCATCAATCTTCTCATCTATGTCTGAGTAAAGAAGCACATAAGCATATTTCCCAAAATGTCAAACTATTGCTTTAAAATGAAGGTTTCTGCGTCCCATCGCAAATTTAGACACCTGAATCCACATGATTGTTTCGTAAGAGGAAAGTCCAGGTTTAGTGTAGCACTTATGACAGCAATTTGACGATCACTTTAAAGCTCTTCAATAGAAAACTTCCACCCTCCACTTTTTAAATTCAATGCATGCCTCGATTATAATGAGGGCAGGTGGAGATAAACTAAGAAGGCCTTTGGAGGGAAGGGAGCCAAAAAACACGACCTAAGAGATGAATCACGAAAAAAGCGCCACGGTCCAAGACGTTGTTCCATACACACTGTTACATACAGTAGAAAAATGGAATGAAATCATTTAGTTAATTTAATCTGTGTGGGAGAGAGGGATAGACAGAGAATGTGTGTGTGGTTGTTTTTTTTATGTGTGGGGTGAGACTGTGAGGTCCCCCTGAGGCCTTCACCTGGTCACACACTTAATGGACTGGCCTGTCCACAATGCTACCACAATGTGTCCACACCTCTCGATGTTAATGCTGTCCTTGTTGGTTTCATCTTTGATTTTACTTCTTTTTTTTTTCCCCTCATCATTTTGTGTTTGTGAGGATGCAAAATGTCACTCATAAAGTTTCTATTGTAAAAAACAATAAAAAATACATTGTTGGGTTTGTTTGGAATATTACCTTTGATATTTGTTGCTCAGCCCACATGTCATGGAAAACAGACAACACAGTAAATTGGATTTTTTTTTTTTTTCTGGACTGAAATTAGCAGTGATATGCAAATGGAGAGTTGTAGTGGTTAAGTAGGAGAATCATTCAAAATAAAACAGTATGTCATTGAAGCCTGGTGAAAGGTTTTTACCTCATTTTGAGCTGCTGACTGCTGATTTCTACAAACTACATGGATTATTAGTAGTTACAGTAATCTTATAATCTTAAAGGGCTGGTTCACCCAAATTACAGGAAAATGTAGTCCTGTCGGTATCTAATCACGCTATATTTTCGGTTTAATTTGTCCAGATGTTGATGTCTGTCTCTGATTTCTGCCCTCACACCATTCGAATGACATTTTCTTTGTCATGCACACAGGATTTGTAAAACATGCTACAGAATCATGTTCATGTCAATCTGGACAATCAATTTTCATTAGAATTACATTTGACTAGAGAAATGTGTCACAGCTAGAATGAAATTGCATTCACCTCCATTATGTGGAAGCAGAAACCTGATAAATTAATGACACAAATTCTGAATGTTAATTAAACTAAACTACCACCATTGATAAGTACTTCATGGTAAGAGGGTACATTTGTTTTATGATTTTGTTGAGCTGACCCTTGACAACTGTTTGATGTCCAAATGTGCAACATGCTAAATTATTGGCACCGGCAACCATACTGGCTTTAAAGTGTAGAGATTATGTTAGGATATTCCATACCTTATAATAAGATGACAGAAAACTACAGAGTTGAACAGCAAATGTTTCATCTTGATGGCCATTTCAATTCAGAACAATTAGTTCTCCTTTATCTTTGGGAGAGATGCTTGTATGCTCTACCAGGCATGAAATGGATTCCTGCTCCCATCTTCTCCTGCACCCTTTTAATTCACAGTGTGTGTATTTTATGAAAAAGATGATACAGGTCACTCTGGGAACTTTCACTGACCTCCACTTACATGATCCATGTTTGCTGCAGTTTCCTGTCTGTCTTTGTAATGAAAAATGGCAGTTAATTGACATCAGCGCTTCCATTCTGATTTATGAGTTGCAGGAGCACATTTGATCCTTTTATGACCCTTATTTCATCCCTTCAGCCGAGGCTCTTAATGTAATCCTGCAGCATGGAGCCCAGAGCGGAGCGTGTACCTGGATGTAGTGGTGAGGCAGCACCAGTAAGCGGGGGTCAAAGTTGTGAGTCCCACTTGAATTTCACCGTTTGCTTGCAAGAGAACAAACACTTTGGATTAAACACATGCTAGTTAGGTCCAGCTTCTTAAATTCATATCATCATCTTTAAAGTAGAACTTATTTTCAGAACATAATGTTAAATCCTTGTTGCTGCTCTGTTTCAAATGACTTTCTTTTGGTAACTTGCTTTTTTACAACAAACAGCTGAACTATAGTGAACAGACATGACAAGAAAATCAATCAAAGTGCTACATAATATATAGTTGATCATCCCTGACAAATATGGTTAATTATTTTGATCTTTGACATAATGATGATGCGTACATTCAGCTGGAATCATCACATTATAACAGCCTCTCTTATGATATTGATTACTCTCTTTTAATTTCTGGACAGATAACTATTTTGAAAAATAAATATGTCTATTTCATCTTTATTTTGATGCTCAGGGCTCATGTAAAACTATGGTGTTTTTATACTATCAAATATGCATCTTTTTGAAGAAATGTTTTTGTCCCCACCCTGTGGCAGCACCCACTGTTTACGGCCTATTTATATCCAGTTACCTTCTCATTTGATCATGCTAATTTTATCCCTGTATCCCTTCCCCTGTATCTTCATTCATACTTTAAGATATAATAAGGTAAAACTGAGAAAACATCAAAAGGTAGGACAAAACTTTATTTTGGCTAAATTTGATTCAAACTACAGACTGATAAAACCGTATGGCCACGTGAAACACATCCTCCTCTAAGTTATTCTGCTTGGGACTCCAAAATTAAGGGATTTGTTCCTTGGTTTTGTTTTTATACTCTCAATTTTGTGCTACGGGGGTGTATTTCAGCCTATTTACATTCAGATAAACATCATTTATGTATTTAATCCCATTACACATGACTAAGAAGATTTAAGGACACAGATAATAATGTTTTTGTGCAGTAACAAAGATGGAATCTGGTGCTGATTCATTTCCTCCCTGCTGAAATCTACTCCTTAGGTAAGATTGCACGGTAGAGACAAAACATTTAAACAAACAGCAACAGCCGAATCATTCAGTTACATAAAGAAGAAGCGGTATTTTCACAACAGATCTTCTACCATAGAAAGGTAGAGTCCCTCATGCCATTCTTTCATCATCCCCTCTGTGTAGTCTACACATCACTGTTTGTCCTGCTGAGGCTTTAAGTGTCTGTGTGCTGCTCTCAGTGTGTCCTGCAGGTCTTTGTACTGGGCCAGAGCACAGGCCTCCTCCAGGCGGGCCCAGCGGTAGTCCTGGTGCTCGTCCGACAGAGTCACGGCCGTCCCTGGGTCTCTCAGCTCGGCCAGCCAGTACAGCACCTCTTTGGGTCTGCCTCGTACCTCGTAGTGCAGCTCCTGAATGAAGTCGTCAATCACCCGCAGATGTTCCGCCCCCAGCCCCGCCTCTTCCTTGGTCTCTCTCAGAGCTGTGGTGAGGTCGTCCTCACCTGGGTCCACGTGACCTGATGGTGAACATATTAGAGGTAATCGGATGAAAAATATTGAAAACTATGCGAGCAGAATTTGGCAGAGCTTAGTTCATTAGTATTTACTTTTTCAACTACATCGATAAATGTAATGTGTTTAACCCACCTTTGGGTGGGGTCCAGTGGTGTTCCCCATAAGAAGTCTGCAAGAGGAGATACTCAATGTTGTCTGGTGGGGGAATGCAGCTGGCAAGGCGTCGGAACACTATAAAGCCACAAGCTCGCAGCGCCATCTTCCTGTTTAACAAATGTGCACATAAACAGTGTTTGCATTGTGTTTTGTTTCAGATTTCCAGACAGCTACTGACTAGTGTGAAAGCAAAATAAAGTATTAGTCTCTTCTTTTAACAGCAGAAACACAGACCATCCACGACATGCTTTCCAAGGCCCCAAACTAATGCACCTTAGGAAGGAAACTCCTGAAAACCTAACTTTACCTTAAATAGTAACTGTGTGCATCCAACAATACACAAAGTCCTGTTTCTTTTCTTGATCCATTTACACGTGTTGACATGTAGTGAAATGTACTACAGGATGTTTTGGAAATGACAGATGTGTATTAAACAGAGTAAATTAATGTGCAGGTGGAAGATGTATAAGGTGCATTTGGCCACAAATGTACTATTACATATTGCAAAAACGTTTGGCCATGATGAGAGCATTTAAGGTTCAACATGCATAAATTCAGTCATGCGTGCTCCTTTGGACTAACAGGCTGCTGAGTGCAGGCTTTTCAGTTCAAACCCAGCACACTGGCCTAATTTAAGACTTTGCTGGTGAGTTTAGCAGCCCGAGCAAAGTCCAGCAGTGTTGCTTCTGACTCGAGTTAGACTTAACTCTGCACTGAAAAAATGATAATCCTTTACCATTTAGCTGGTATTAATACATCAAACACAAACAGTCTTTTATTGGTCGGATTCTTTCTTTGATCATATACTTATGTAATCAAGATAATGAATTGCCCCTTTTACTCGGAAAATCAGTTATGACATACTGTGCAATACAACTTCCATCACTGGTTCTGTTGCAGAGTTTTTATAGTTTGTACACTTTGTACAACACCGCAGAGACAGTAATGTGGTTTACTAGCACAAAGACGTGTAAATAACAGCTAGCCTACTCTGCTTGCAAAGATCAGACGTCAGACTTGCCCAGTTTTTTTTAGTTTTTTTTTTAATGTAGTTTCTGTTCTCACTGTGGATGTTTCGCATTCACCAGACCAGCTGCTCTTCTATCCTTCATGCAGAGGTGATAAGTAGTTTACCACTTACTTTCAAAAAATGTCTGCAACTTACTGTCTATTCGCAGTGCAGAAATTTCATTGGGCGCAGTATTGTTTCTCGCCGTCGGTGCTGCACCACGAAATGGGTCCGGCCCCTGCTGGAGACTGACACAAATGGTTCCGCCTGTCTGCACAACACCACGGTAAACGACTTAGTCTAATCACTCAGTAAAAGAAAAATCGAAACTAAAAGTTCTCATCGTGACTATAATCAGATGTATTATTATATTATGATTACGTATGATTAACATTACAGACTGTATAATATAGTATTGTAATAATACTTTTAGCTGTTATAATATATAATTGGTCTTAGACTAATTGTTAAGGCTTTATATAGTACTGTGGTTTTGATCTATTATGATGTACAGTGCATCCGGAAAGTATTCACAGCGCTTCACTTTTTCCACATTTTGTTAGCCTTATTCCAAAATGGATTAAATTCATTTTTCCCCTCAAAATTCTACACACAATACCCCATAATGACAACATGAAATACGTTTTTTTGAAATTTTTGCAAATCTATTAAAAATCAAAAACAAAAAAAATCACATGTACATAAGTATTCACAGCCTTTGCCATTACACTCAAAATTGAGCTCAGGTGCATCCTGTTTCCACTGATCATCCTTGAGATGTTTCTACAACTGGATTGGAGTCCACCTGTGGTAAATTCAGTTGATTGGACATGATTTGGAAAGACACACACCGTCTATATAAGGTCCCACAGTTGACAGTGCTTGTCAGAGCACAAACCAAGCCATGAAGTCCAAAAAATTGTCTGTAGACCTCCGAGACAGGATTGTATCGAGGCACAAATCTGGGGAAGGGTACAGAAAAATGTCTGCAGCATTGAAGGTCCCAATGAGCACAGTGGCCTCCATCATCTGTAAATGGAAGAAGTTTGGAACCACCAGGACTCTTCCTAGAGTCGGCCGCCCGGCCAAACTGAGCGATCGGGGGAGAAGGGCCTTAGTCAGGGAGGTGACCAAGAACCCGATGGTCACTCTGACAGAGCTCCAACGTTGCTCTGTGAAGAGAGGAGAACCTTCCAGAAGGACAACCATCTCTGCAGCACTCCACCAAGCAGGCCTGTATGGTAGAGTGGCCAGACGGAAGCCACTCCTCAGTAAAAGGCACATGACAGCCCACCTGGAGTTTACCAAAAGGCACCTGAAGGACTGTCAGACCATGAGAAACTAAATTCTCTGGTCTGATGAAACAAAGATTGAACTCTTTGGCCTGAATGCCGAGCGTCATGTTTGGAGGAAACCAGGCACGGCTCATCACCTGGCCAATACCATCTCTACGGTGAAGCATGGTGGTGGCAGCAGCATCATGCTGTGGGGATGTTTTTCAGCAGCAGGAACTGGGAGACTAGTCAGGATGGAGGGAAAGATGAATGCAGCAATGTACAGAGACATCCTTGATGAAAACCTTCTCCAGAGCGCTCTGGACCTCAGACTGGGGCGAAGGTTTATCTTCCAACAGGACAACGACCCGTAGCACACAGCCAAGATAACAAAGGAGGGGCTTCGGGACAACTCTATGAATGTCTTTGAGAGGCCCAGGCAGAGCCCAGACTTGAACCCGATTGAACATCTCTGGAGAGATCTGAAAATGGCTGTGCACCGACACTCCCCATCCAACCTGATGGAGCTTGAGAGGTCCTGCAAAGAAGAATGGGAGAAACTGCCCAAGAATAGGTGTGTCAAGCTTGTAGCATCATACTTAAAAAGACTCGAGGCTGTAATTGCTGCCAAAGGTGCTTCAACAAAGTATTGAGCAAAGGCTGTGAATACTTAAGTACGTGTTATATTTTCGTTCTTTATTTTTAATAGATTTGCAAAAATTTTAAACAAACTATTTTCACTTTGTCATTATGGGATATTGCATGTAGAATTTTGAGGAAAAAAATGAATTTAATCCATTTTAGAATAAGGCTGTAACATAACAAAATGTGTAAAAAGTGAAGCGCTGTGAATACTTTCCGGATGCACTGTATTATTATAGAAACTGATAATATCATATAAAATAATATAACATATGATTGAAATCTTAATCTAAAAGTAACTATGCTGTCAAATAAAGCAGAGGACCAAAGAGAACATATTTAGAGGTATACAGCAGCATAAAATAGAGATACTCCAGTAAAGTACAAGTACCTCAAACCTGTACTCTGGTACAATATTTGGAAAAATGTACCTTGTAACTTTACACAATTATTACTATGACTATTACAGCTGTTAATGGTGATAGGACTTATAAAACTTTAGGGACACAAAGCATGTGAACTGATCAAACTAAATGCCCTAATAAATAATAATAATAGCTATATATTTGTCTTAAATCACTAGATTTCTGCTAGAAATCTCCCCCACATGAATCCGGTTTTACACCACATCTCTTCAGAGTTACTTGTTTGTTTGTTTGCTTGTTATATTTGTAATTCCTGTATTCAGTGGCAGTTTGTCACAGTTATCCTACCTCCATGCTACACACGGTTGAATGTGATATATTGTATATCCCAACTTCCTGAGGGTAGTCCTGTTCTTCTTTTCTGTCTAAAATATTTACAAAATCAATAAAAAGATTTGAGAAAGAAATCTCCCTCAATTACATATTAAAGAAATGGGTTTATGAAACATTTTTCTTCACAATCAAATAAATCTTGTGCCTGTGAGAGACAGATAAGAAACATACAGTGTGTAGATTGGGCTAACTGAAGACATCTTGCATCTGGAGATAATAGAGATGGGCCCCTCTTTTCCAGGCAACCCTGAACTGTCAGCAGTACAGTTGTTCAGCTTGACGGAGGAGACACAACTGCTGAGTTTCAAGGTAAAGCCAAAGTGGTGGAAAATACGCGTTATTTCTTTTTTAAAACAAAAAGGAAGAGAGAGGCAGATAAAGAAGGTGATAGATATAACATACATCTGAAGTAATTGGACAAATTTAGCACATAGTCCCTTAAGGCTCACTTAAGGAATGTTTTTTTTTTTTTAAATTACTGACAAATAATTATTTTGCTGTTCTGTAGCTCCTTCCTTCATATCAGCTGTCTGAGCTTTAGCCACAGGCTTCAGGACATGTGACTTTCGCTGCTACTACTACTGTGCTTACTCAGCCTGCTCTGAAGTGCTCATTATTCCACTCCACTATGAATCACACTTGCGTCCAGATATTTTTGGTATACACTGCCTGTCATGGAGATTACACAAGGGGATGATGTAGCGCTGTGGCCTCTGAATAACCAGTGCTTGTGCTGAATGATGACAGCCAAATCTATGTCACTTTCTTTAACCCATATGTGTCACTGCATGTCGGTCAGTAATCACTGGGCGCTCGATCAGACTCGTTTTGGTAACACACGACAGGCGATAAATATTGTCTGGTGTTGGTTTTCACGGATTTTTGGTTTACGATGATGATTATTTCACTTTTAATAACTTTAACAAATGATGATGCTGAGACAGTTAGTGGTGATTGATGCTGCAGGTCTTTGTGTGTTTGGAATACAGCTGATCAGTGTGAAGATATTCTGCTTGATTTTTCCAGAAGTGTTGTGAACTTGATTTAAGCCAACAACTGTGGTGTAAGGCGTCAACGTAGTAACCCCAGTGACAAATCCCAAAAGCACACTTTCCATGTGGGGATTCAGTGTTAGTTCTCACCCTATACATCATTACTACTTTGCTGCATAAATGTCTTTTTGGTGGAAAAGTTACACCTAATATTGTTGACTGGTAATTTTTTTTTTTTATGATAAATATGACAAATTGTGATATTTACTGTTTGCCCTTTAGGCAGGATTTTACAGAGCCATGGCGGAGAAGGAGCAGCCAAAAGGAGGGCTTCATTTTGTGGGCAAGAAGAATGAACTGATTGAAGAGAAGCGCTCTTTCAGAACACTAGAGGGTCGGGATGTATTGATTATCTACCATCAGGGAGTCTTTCATGCCATGGACTCTTACTGCTATCGTGAGTACTGTTTTTCCAGTGGAAAACTGTAAATGGTGACTGCAAATCTGATAATTACATCACCGATCATTAGACTTTATACCGTAATATATAGTCCACTCTGGATCAAAACGTGCCTCTTTTTATGGACTTCCTCAAAAAAGAAGTTGCAGCTAACAGAAATCATGCGATGGGACATTTAACACTGGGGTGCCTCACGTCGTTTTAGCACATATCACCTCGAAAGTGTGTCCACTCAGCAAAAGGTTAGTGTGCTGTAAACTGTTTGCTTATTCTGCAATACTCTGATCCTCTGTCCTCCCAACAGATGCTGGGGGAATGCTGCAGAATGGAGACATTGAGGTGAGGTTTACATTTGACTTAAGAGATTAGATCTTGTGTCTTTGTCTGACCCAGAGGAAAGACATCAAAATGCTATTTAAGTTAAAGACTTTTAAGTTTTAATTTGAATCCCATTACTGCTTTTACATGTTATTCTATCTGTACTGAAAAGCCTAAAGCAAACTTCTGGGCTGAGTCATAAAGGGATACTGTAATTATGATATTAAACCTGCATAACATTAATGTTAATGTAGTGCCAAATGGCCTGAATGACTAATTCTACACGAGGTTGTTTACCCACTTTCTTTCCACACATACACACACAGGAACTTGACGGCAAGCTGTGCATAATTTGTCCGAAGCACAAGTACAAGATCTCTTTAGCCGAAGGGGAGGGCTTGTACAAGGGCACCGACCCCACGGAGAAACGGCCTGTGCCCAGATGGTACTCCAAGGGTGTGAAGCAGCGGATCCACACGGTCACAGAGACCAATGGGGACGTCTATGTCAAGCTCTCCGAGGACCAGAACTGGATTGAGTCAGACTACTTTCAAGGAGAAAAGGGCAAGGTGGCAAGAGCCACAGGAGCTTTGAAGGACAGTAACAAGAGTATTGCATCATAATAGTTTCTCTTACCCTGATCTCCTCTAAATGATTGCATAAGAACTGTATGAAGAGGAGTTTAGATGTTTAAAGACATGCTCTCAGTGCTGTATTTCAAGCTGGCTAGAGATGGCCTTAAATTGTCTTGTTTTAAATGAGATTGGGAGCATTTGGATTTTTTGAATTGCATGGCTCATAGTTTACATGAAAATTAAAATGTTTCACTTCAAAGTTTGGCAACACATTGCTGTTTTATGATCATTTATATATTTAAAAAAAAAAAACTCATCTACTTCAATAAATATACTTTTCTATGGGTGAATTGGGATTTCTGTGTCCCCACACTGGTGTATCTCTCTGCATTTCAGTACTCTTCATGTTTTATGTATACAACGAATAAATCGATAAGGTTTACACTGTTCAATAAGGTCCTAAAGTGGATAATCATTTATGTAAAATATATAAAGATCATACCGCAATAGTGGCTGCTTGTCTTTTTATTCCCTCAGATAACATCAAAAAGCATGAATATCAGGCTGCAGAGATTTCAGTGTTTGAGATTTGTGTTGTGATGTTTCTTGCCTGATGGCGAAGAGTGAACTACGGAGGACCCCAGATGTCTTTATGAGGGGTGTAGAACAGGTACTGTTAAGTCATGCCCCTTATGACCCCTGGTATATGTTTTATAGAAATGTTGAGGGTTGTGTTGTGAACACTTATGTTTAAAACTAGCTATCCAAAAAGTGCTAGATCAAAACATTTCATCTGATTGAGACATGAAAAATTACCCTAGCAAGGAAAAAAGACCTACGAATATAGATTTGTTATTTACAGTCATATATGTTGGAACATTTAATGAATTTCTGAGGTTGTTAGTGTGGGTTCTGAGGGACAAAAACAATAATGTATTGCATAGTTTTCCTATACTTTACATACAATGCAAAAGATGTAGAGAGTCAAGACAACCTGTCACATTCAGATTACTTCTCTGTTTCTGTATAAGTGCAGGCTGAAACTGTGACATGGCCCCGAAACTGCAAATGCCGTGGGTTGAGAACGCACAGGCTGTGGGGTATAATGTTCCTCTCTGCATGAATGATGCTGGTGTTTGGAGTTGGCTCACAGCAAACTCTCAGCGCTGTCTGAAGGCCTCGGCCTATGTGACGCTTCAAATACCATCAAGAGATGCACAGGACCATGGGTTACATGGAGTGAGGAGGCTGAGCAGGCTCACAGAGTCAATACGCACTAAATATTAAAATGTGATTTTGTAGTTAACTTGGGAATCTTGACACAAGGTGGGGACCATTATCTGCAGCTGGTCATTTGCAATAGGTCAAGTGGAGGGCTGCTTGTCAACACAAAAAGAAGACTGTGTCTGGTGCACCAGAAGGAGAGCAACAGCATGTAAGCAGCATGTTGCACTTTTATGTTATGAATTATTTATCATGGTTGTGAATGGCACTAGAGTTTCTGACTAAATCTTTAAGGACCAGTCTATTCTCCCTCTCCAACAGCTTCAGAGGGCCTGGAGTTTGGCCAGGAGGGAGTACATCTCATTACTACTCCCACTACAAAACACCCTCAAAAAGCCATTGTAAGTTTTACATATGTATTTGCTGTGTCAGCAAATAGCCTAACACTTGCTATTAGTTATCACTATCATTAACACTGCACCCCATGCTCCCACCGTTTGGCAATTACCTTTGTGTCAGTGCATATATAATGGAGTCTGTGTTTGAACGTCAGGGGTAGCTAGTACCTGCGCACAGGTCAAACCTCTTCTTCCTCAACAGTAAACGTCAAGCTTTGAAAAGACAACAAGGTGTGAAACTATGTCTAAGTGAGCAAAATAACGCGGTAGACCAACAGCGTGGTCTGTGAGGGTGTGCGTATGTGTGTGTGTTGGCGCGCGCTGCTTCTGCGTGTGTATGCTCGCGTGCGTGTTGCTGAGTCAGGCGCGACCTCTCTCTCTCTCTCTCTCTCTCTCGCTCTCTCTCCAGTTGTTCTCTCTCCGCGGAGACTTTGTTTTATCCGCCCACGTCATTTATACAGTGTGGACACACCGAGGCGCGAGGCTGCGCTCTCCTGCTCGTTAACGGTGTTTCCTACCGCCCGACAACTTGTTTGTCTGTTAGCGCAGTGGCTGCCCATGGGCGCTGCTGTTGACACACTGCTGCTCCGCGGGTTGGGCTGTCCGGTGCGCCTCTCTGCGGTCGGTTCGGGACGGTATCGGGCTCCGCTTTTATGAATGACTAACGAGACAGGGAAATGCCAGTGACTGCGAAACTCCCCTGCAGCCGGGCTCACGGGGGGCCAGCCACCGATGAGAGGGATTAACGACGGAGCCGAGCCGCGGCTCATTGCGGAAAAGCGAGCCTGACTGCAGACTGGCGCGGGAACGCACCGCGAGGGGAAACGGGCTTCATAGCGTAGAGCAGCGGAACAAAACCGCGGTGACCACAATGTAAGTTCCTCTGAAGCTGCAACTCATTAAGAGACGTGAGGACAAGGGGCACCTGGTTGCATGCCTAAGCCTATTTATGTTTTTGTCAATGCCTGACAGCTTACAAATACAACAAGAAAATATTTCTCTAACTGTGATTTATTGAACCATAAAACCCACTCGGGTGTAATACGGGCCTTGGTGAGCTTCTTCTCAGTCATTTTCAGTGCCATAACAGTGATGCACTGTCCGTAATAGACATGAATAATAAGCTCCAGTGCAACGAGATGTGCCTCCGCTTCCTCGGTGCAACATCATCTGGAACATCATCTACCTGTGTGATGCCTCCATTCACTCTCAACCACGAGTTGTCTGGCTTGCAGGTCCATCCACATCGTGGCTCTGGGCAGCGAGTGCCCCGGAGGAGTCGGGTCCGGGGAGGAGATCATGGGCCAGGGGCAGCTGCAGGGAGGCTTACTGTGGAGCTACCTGGGTCACGGAGCGCTGGTGGGACCGTGCGACCTGGAGAGCAGCATGCATAACCCGGCATTCATGGAGTACACATCACGTGTGTTTGGGGATGTCACTGTGGTGGTTCGGGATTGTCCCAGCTGGGTAAGTGACGGGTGGTGTGTTTGGGTGAGCAGAGAAACCTGCACGATTCAGTTCAAATATGCCTTGCTCATTTTTTCTTGTTCAGGATCTTAAAGAGTCATTTTGGGTGTTGTTATCACTCCCTTTCTCCTTCATTTACATCTTGACGATCATCTCAGTTTATGTGATGCCAGATCAGACTTGATTTACAGAGGAAGACAGGCCAAGATTGCAAAACACCATGTAAAAGTGGTATCTTCTTGCCAGAGCATTGTCATTGTGAGAGAGTGTGCGTCACTTCACTGCTGTTTACTTTCCGATCTGCTTCTGTTTCTCAAAAGACGTACAACATTTCAAATTCCAAGTGTGTTGCCTTCCGGCGCTGATTGCAGGCTTTATAAAAACATCTCTATTCTTAGGAGAAAGCTATTTTAACATGCACTGCACAAAAAAGAACCTGATGAAAGAACTTTTGTTCTTAATAGCGTATGAATTTGAAATGAAAGCCCTGTTAGGATTTTGTAGCAGCTCTGTTTGCGTCCTATTATCTGGCTGTCGAACCCCGTCAGGGGTGTTGCTGGGGAAACTCTGTCAGTCTAATTCTTTGTCCGTCTTTATTCAAATTGCTCTAAGCTTTTTGAAGTGTTTTTTTCCTGCCTAACCAGTTGAATCAGGTTGATTTAGAGCAGCTTCCCTGACACAGGTCCTTCGGGGCAAAGTCCCAAGAGCCAGCTACACTGAGCTATTTATACTAAAGGGAAGAGTTTGGGTTATGTGAGGTAAGGTTCATGGTGTATGCAGACAACTCTGCAAACTGCATTCCTCCTTTCTGTCCTCCTCTGACCTTCCTCTGTTTACAGCCAAATTCCTTTTCTCACCTCACTAGGACCTGTTGGACAGCGACTGGGCCAGTGTACGGAAAGTTCTCGAGCAGGCGGACATCCTGGTCATCAAATATTCAGTCACTGACAAGCTGGCCTTCCAGCAGGTCAGGAACGGCTACGCCCCGAGGCTCCGCCCGCTCCTGAGGCACTGGGGTGTGCCTGTCATCCTTGTTGCTGTTGGAGCACGGTTGAATGGTGAGCGCGCCTTTGTTTTGTGCTTTTGTCAGAGCTGGAGTGAGTTTAGTTTTGCCAGCAGCGCCTTGCCAACTGATGGTTGCGCTAACAATTTGTCATTGTTGTATTTGAACAGTGGCGCTTGAAAGGAACCAAAATGTTCGCCGCTTTCAGCCACTGTACTGTCAGTTTACTGTTGCCTCAGGTGTTGATTTTGTTTTCAGGACAGTATTGTGTTCTTCTTGTTGGGCGAGTGAGATCACTGTCTGAGTCTTGTGTCCTCTAGCGTGTCCTCCCAGCAATGAGGAGGATGCTCATGATTAAATCTCCTCATGTGAGCTGACAGCAGAGCCAAACATCAAGTTTAGACTTTTGGGCCAATAGAGGCTTAGCGAGTAGACAAAAGTTAATTGTCATAGCTCACCACAACTATGTTCCTTGAGCAGGATTAGGGCACATGGCTGTAGCCTTATGGAGGCTGCTTAACACATGGGCATTAATGCACAGTATGACGGCACCTCAGTGAGGCTGTGTGTCTTTTTGTAGACACACTGACCCCGTGTTGGATCCCGACTCTTTAAACAAGCCCATCAAATGCACCAGCTTGTATTTTTAGCTTTCCTGCTCAACATACTCCGAGAACCTGTCAGAGCTCCGCTGCAGGATGATCACAGAGAAAGTCAAGTCTTTGCTGGAAAGAGGAAGAGGAGAGGAGGGAGTGCTGTAGACCAGAGTCCTTGTTTCTGTTTTTGTTTGTGGCTGCTGTGAGTATTTTCATGCCATCCCCTCATGACTGCAGAGAATGACGGCTGAGCTCGGAGCACTTCCTGCTGCTCGACTTTAAACCACCTAAGGCACAGCTGTGGCAGAGAGAGGGCTACCATACGTGCATTAATGCAGCCATTAAACCAGCGATGAACGAGGGACGGGGAGCACAGACAGATTTATCCAAGGGCACACACGCACACACCCTCACACGCACAAACACACCACTGATATGCCAAGTCACCGCCTGTCAGACGTTCACACACACTCTCTTCTTCCTTCCGCCACACTCACTCACATACACACACTCACTGAGCTTAGCTCCGTGTCATGCCTGTAGGTTATTAGCAGTTTGATTTATCAATGCCCCAGCACTTGGCTGTATGTATTTTTCATCCCGTCTTTCTCTCCGCTCCTAAGTGCAGTCTTTCTGTACTCTTTTTCGCTTTTCTTCCGTCAAGATAATCCCCCGAATTTTCTGTCCCCGTGCACACATGCCACAGTACAGCTGGTCCTTGTAAGCGTACCGCTGCAGAGATTTTACACATTTAAATGGTCTTATTCATACGTAGTTGTACAGTATTCCTTTTTGCCCTCCTGCAGACTTGCTGAAAATGTAAAAACTGCAGCCTGGAAGTTGCAATATTTCTCATTTCAGAAAGTAAAATTGCCTAAGAAAAACCATGAAATTACAACTTCACAAACTTGAAAAAGTATGCAGGGCGAGTCCACACCATAAAACCACATACTGAATGGCTGCATCTGTTTTGAGTGTTCTGTTTTGTGAATTATGTCTTCTATTTCAATTCAATTGGCATATTTTGTGTTCTGTTCTTCACATCAACAGTCTTTAAGTTAGTCCTTTTGACAAGCAACACAACATTTTTACAAACGTGTTTTAAGACAAAAACAATACAGTGCATTGTTACTCACTGGTTATTTGAGATGTAGCAGATTCAATATGTCCTTGTATGACATTTTCGAGGCTTTGCATGGCCTGTCTCCGTAGGGAGTATCAGACAGTGTGCTTTGACTAACAGGGAGTAGAATGACTTTTGACCATTATAATCATAGTCATCTGAGGGATGGGTGTGATTATATATACAGGACAATACTGTGCTTACAGACGAAGCTCCCTTTTACATCACAATGTTAAATGTGTTGAGAGCTACAGTATGCAGTGCAGTGTCCAGATTTTTTGTCCCACTTCTGTGTACAATATGTATTGATCCATGTCGAGTATGGACATTAGCAGTAAGGATGTTGTTCATTTTTCCAAGTGTAAAGGACACGTTATTCCTTTCTATTTACTGTATGGTGGTCCTGCACTGCTCATTCAATCAAACATGGCGTCAGTATTGTCAGTATTAGGTCTCCAATTCATACGAGATTCATGCTTCCTAAAAAGCATAATCTAATATCAATAACTCACACACTGCATCTCCAGTACCCTCATAAATTATTTATTAGATTAAGTTGCAAATACAGTATGCATTACTTCATCTTAGAGTTGAATTCCCCTCTGTGTTCAGACGAAGGCCCTCCTTGTACGTGTCCATTGTGTGCGTCTGACTGGAGCAGCTGTGTGCCTCACAGCGAAGGTCTGCAGCTGTCCCGGGACCTGGGGGCCACCTATCTGGAGTTGCCTTCTCTCAACCACGTCTTTGTGGGTCGCTACTTTGGCAGCGTGGTAAGTGATGACGCAACACAGGAATCAAAGCCTCTCGTTTTGAATAAGCTCTTAAGTTTATTTGATGCTGAGTGTGCTTTTTCACTCCGCATCCCCTCAAGGAAACCAGCATTTTTTTTTTATCACAAAAAGTATTTTAGTGCTTGAATCGCAACAAGCAGCAATTACATGCATTTCTGTTAAACTAGATTAACTTTGCACTTCCACATAGGTTGTGGAGAGAATGGCAGGTTTATCTTCCCAGGGAAGTTATATCCAAAGCAAAGAATTGATGATGTAACATCACTATTTGTGCACCGTGCACTTGAACTAACGTGTGTATTTCTGTATTGTTCAGCTGGAGTACTTCATGATTCAGTGTCTGAAACACAAAGCCAAAGAGAGGCCAGAGAAGAGGCGAGGAAATAAAGTGAATGAGCTTCGTCCCCCTCACTTGGAGCAACCAGGTCAGAGGAATACTACGGCATTTGAGTGATGCTGCCTTAATTCTAAGTGGCATGTATTCATGTCTTGTTCATTCCTATATGCACAATCTTTTAACTTTTTGTATTTTTGTTTGTATTTAATTATTTCTTTTTATTGCAAATTTGATTTTAATGCTAAAAGTAATTAAAGTTTCTTTAAATTGTTATTTTTTTATGGTGTTCAAAGAACATTCAATGGACTGACTGCATTGTTTCTTCCTGAGCTTACGAAGCCATAAAAACAGCTGAGCACAAAGGTTTTATCTGGATCAATATTCTCTGTTCCAAACTGGAAATAAGATGAGAGACAAAGAGCGAGGTAGACTACTTTTATTCAATGACGTTTGAATCAATTTTATACTCCGCAAAAGATGCAGTAACAACTGAGTTTAGTGGCTTGATCTGAGGCAGCCCAGTGAGTTGTTGTTGTGGGATAGGAGTGGATTACTCCTGAACCTCATCTAACCAAATTAAGTTGAGGCACTTGACAAACACAGTCAGAATGTTCCCTGCTGCAGTTCTTTTTTGTTATGTGTTTTTAATTCATGTGCATATTACTAAAGTTTTTGGAGGAGCTAATATTTATTGTGAATTGTACTTACTCTGTTGATTATTTTAACTCATTATAATTCATGTTTAAGTAAATTCTGATAAGCTTCACAAATGCGCTTCAGAATTTCAATATTTAAAAAACAGATGAAAAAATGTAATTCCACATCACGAATGTTTGCCTCTGCCTACCTTTGAAGCTTCAGTTTACACCCATGCGTACCCAGACTTTCATAATATAAATGGCGGAATCCTTTTATATGTTCATATGCTTGGCAAATAAAGCTGATTGACAGTAGACAATGTTTCAAATATGGATGTTGCTGCACAGAAACTACAAATTTTAAGGCATAGACGCTTCACAGAACTGAACAGAAGATCTATTGAGCCACTACAGTTTTAAGGTTTTTACAAAACATATTGATTTGATTTTGCTCTGTTCAAAAATGTCGTCACTTTACCCTTTAATCCTATTAAACATTTGTATGAAATTTTGACAAAATTAGCGAATGAATTGTGGACTTAAGGCCATAAACTTGTTTTAAGGGTTTTACAGTTACCTTTGACCACCAAATTCTGATCAGTTCATCCTTGAGTCCATGTTTGTGGCATGTTTGAAGGAATTCCCTCAAGGCGTTCTGGAGATATCATGTTCACAAGACTGGGACAGACGGACAGCCTGAAAACATTATGCCTCCGGTTGTGGCTGTTGCCGGCGCAGAGGCATAAAACAGATTTAAAGAGAACACACACAGTTCTTTGCTTTTGAGAAGCTGAGACCAGAAAATAAGATACAATATGGTAAAAGAATTACTCAAATGGTAAATCAATTATTAAGAAGTTTCCAGTTAATTATTCACAAATATTTAAGATGTAATTTAGTTCTAATCTGTTTATTTGAAATTGAAATAATTTTTTAATTAAGCTTCAAAACAAGCCCCTCTTGTCACAAGTTTTTTGTTTCAAGCAGCAACATTGAGGAATCCTGCAGATTTATTGTGGTTTAATCAAACTGCCTCGAAGCCAATAATATTCCGCAGACACAAAACGCTAATTATGAGATGAATGACCATGGTCATTAAAGGAGGCTAAAACTCACAGAACTAAATACATTCAGACGCAGCGAATTTGATTATTGTAACAAAGCTGAAATGAATCAAGCCAAAATGGAGAGTGTGACGGCTGTGCTTCTGCGGCTTTTACTTTTTTAGACTGTGCCACTCTCTCTCCTAATTTGATAAAAGACAGTCTGATTAAATCTGCAACTGTCTGCCAGTCAATAAACGGATGTTGCCACAAACAGAAAGCTTTCTGTGTGTACAATCGGAAATTACATAATTAAAATAAAATTAACTTGGCAAGAAGCCCACAGCTCCCGCATCACAAACAGATCCCGAAGCATCATTTTATTCAAAAGATGGATAGATGGTGCAGAATTCAAAGCTACGCTCGTGTCTCTTGCTCTGCTGCTACTGCTGTGCTTCTACTACTGCCATTTTTCCTATGCACAGTCATTTTTGTACAAAATATAGCACCTGAAAGTATTTAACACAAGCTACGCTGTTAAACTTGTGTTAAATATTGATCTGACCCGTTTGCTGCTGCATGTGTTTAAATCTCATGCAGTGACTGACAGCTTTAAGTCCTGCCAAAAATGTGAGCAAGTTACAGGTGGATTGATTGGTGCCTGTCCAAAACGACTCAACTCTACTTACGGCGTAGTTTACTATACATATGACAAGCAGTGATTCAGGAACAGCACAAGTTTTCATGGCCAAATCAGGGCAGCTATAAAAAAAAAAAAGAGATGAGGCTCGCAGAGGGGCAGCGTGTACGAAGCATGAATAGGAATATAATAGGACAATGATTTGTGAATCCCCCTCCCTCCATTGCACCTCCTTCTCTCTGCCGCTTGGTGCTTTTGGCTTTTTATTAATCCGACTTCATGAATACATGAATCGCAAAGCACAAGCGGCTTTTTTGTTCCTTTTTTATGTAAAATGTTTCTTTACAGGTTGTTGTTTCAGATAGGCTTTCTAATTCTCTTCTTTTTTCTTTGCAAGTCTTTCAATGTATTCACAGTGTGTTTATTCACTCAGTTTACTGCAAATCATTTATTTGTAACTATTTTCAGTCCAGGTTTTGTCTGTATCTTCTTCAAACATTAACCGTAGTAAGCTTTTAAACGTGCTTTTCTTTGATGTTAAAACTATTAAGTGTGAACTTTTGTTACATTTTTAGTCCCTCAAGATTTGAAAAAAGGCAGCAACAAATCCGCTGTAGACCAAAAACAATTCTTCTGTGTCTTTGGTAGACCAGAATTCAATGCTGCAGCCTGAGCTTGCATCTTTTCAGGTCCATCATTAGTGCAAAGACAAACGTATCTGGAAGCGTTTTTTCTAACTTGAGCAACAGGGCAGGGCTCAACATGACATTGGTCTCCCTCAGCTCTCTCTTTCATAGCTACAAGATCCCAGGACACTTTTGCTGTCAAAATAACTTTCCCCACCAACATGTATACACCCCACTTTTCTCTGAGCTGTCAAAAACCATTGCCCAAAAAAAGGAAAAAGTCACTACTACAAGTGGACAGGGTAGAGTGAGGAAAAATGAGTCCACCAAAAATCTGTGCTACAACACTCCTGGACGGCTTTGAACACAACAAATTTGGTGGATTTTCTCTTCTTGTTTTTGATTTAGCGGCGAGCTGAATTTCAGCACTAATTATCTCAACTCATCCTATCTTCCCTTCCCTTTTTTCTTCCTTCCGCCTTGCTGCTGCTTCCCCTCTTCCGTTCAGCTCGTCTTCCTCCTATCCGAGTGGAGGAGTCCAGCTTCTCCCAGGACATGCAGTGGTTGTTGGAGCGTGGCGTGCAGTTCGCCGATGTGGCTTTCTACGCTGGGGATTCTGGGAAAGAACTGGGATGGGCTCATGCGGCTGTGCTCTGTGCTGTGAGCCCGTACTTCAGACAGCTGCTCCTGGGGCCCAAGACCAGGTAGGAGATATATTAACATGTTTGCAGGATGGAGCTTATTAAGCTATTTCACCGCCTGAGCCTGTGTAGCTAGCAGCATCGCTTTTATTTCTGCAAACTCCTCTGGCATGTAAGTGTGAAGCATTTTGTTCACCTCTGTTTGGACAGGGAACGTCCACAGTCGCGGTGTGTTTGCAGGGAGCGGGATGGTGGCCCCCATTCGCTGCTCTCCACCTGGGATGGGGGCATTATTGATGATATGCCAAGATCAGAGGGACACCTGACAGGACGCCTCACACGGTTGGTGGTGAAGGATCCCCTCCTGTGTATGTGCCTGTGGGAGACTCTAATGTTCATTTACAGAGGTAAAAACCACCAGACAAACACAGCTCAGATACAACAGACACTACTGCCATCTTAAAGGTCCCATATCTGACTCTGTTCAAGTGTTTTGTTTGCAGTACTGATATCTATATGAAGATCTTTTTGTGGTTCTATGTAAAAAAACAACAACATTTCAATATCGGTTTTACATCTCTCTCAAGCTTCTCTCTGGAGCTCTACCAACAGCAGGCTGTTTTGTGTCTGTGTCTTTAAGGCATATGAATATCAATAACCTTCCCTTCTGATTGGCTGATTCTTTTCCATGTGACACACGCCCAGGTCAACCACAGGTTCTCTTCAGTCTTGTAGTTTACTTCCTCCACAACAATGCTCTGTGTTTTCTTCATCTTAAAAGGTTAGACATGGGCAGTGCTGAGGGCGGACATATGATATGAGGGTGTGTTTGTGACATCACAAACATACAGAAGTTCAAATGGCTCGTCCATCCCGCTAAATACGGGATGTGTGCATTTCTCTGTGTTTTGGCGCTTTCGCAGCTCTCATACAGCACACTGACCTGCTTTATAATCACACACAAAAAAGGAAATCTGAATTCTGTCCTATTGGTCTGACACTTTTATCACCCATTGTTTCTGCTTGCAAAAAGCTAGCATTATGTAGGACTTCAATTGACTACTAGTACAGTGAAAACTTACATAAATGGAAACATTTACCATGCTGAATATTTTCAAAATTAGTCTGTTAATTGTTTCTGACAATATCACACAAGATATTTAATTTACTCTCATCGAAGACTAAGAAAACAGAAGCCTAAAGACATACAAACAGCTCTGTGAGGCAGTGCTTTGAGCCAAATAAATGCAAAGATCACTAGATACTAAAACATACTCAGAGTGACTGATATTTAGTAGGTACACACACATTTACCATTTTAGTTTATTGTGCTAACTCATGCTAATTCATGCAATCAGCTAAAGCTAAGGGGAATGTCATTAGTTTTGCAGCAATCAGTAATATCTTCCTCTCCACACCATCAATATCTGTTCAGAATTCCATGGCAAATCCATCAAATAGTTAATACTACAGTCTGGTCTGAAGTGGTGCTGCTAGCATGGCTGAAAAGGACTGGTCTATTAATCTATTAATTATTTCAATTCTAAATATTTATGTTGATATGAGCCATTTTATGGTCATTTGAAAAATGAAGAGTTATAGTAAACGCGACTGAATTACTTCTGTATCAAAAGCTGGACCAACCTTAACTGCAGCACAGATGAGCATCTCATCCCCAGTGATTAAAACTCTGTGATTTCACCAACATCAAGTTGCCCAAACTTCCATTCTGGCATCATGATCAGATGCACAAGATGTGCCAAATAGAAAGTGGGAATCAGAGAGGACAAAAGTGTCTCCAAGACAGTGGCTGTCATGTACTTCATCCAGAGAAATCTGAACGCAGAGAGGATGGCTCAGTCATTTCACTCCCATCACACTGCAGGATTTCTGGGAGGTGAGGTGCATTTTGAAAATTGTATTTCCTAACACTCAATGCTACAGCCTGCTGAGTGTTTTGTATTGCATTCATCATAACATATTTAAAAAATGCAGAAGTTTGGTGATGTGTATTTTTTAAGTCACCAAAGCCAGGCTTCCTGTTTTGTTCATATAGATACATTCTGCACATTAAAACTGGAGTTTAAATACACCTTAAAGAGCTGGACTGACCTTCACAGAATAGGAACTCCATTCCCACAGAGCAGTTACTCTTTTTCTAATAATTTAGATGTGATGATTAATGTCCCCTGGCAGCAGAAGGGAATTTGCCTGCTATTGGGTTTCATCCAATGTTCCATTACACTGAGGAACAGAGATCAGTCAAATTGAAAGTACTTGATAGTAAGCAACTGTGGTATTTGAATCTAGGACCTGATCTTTCATTTTGTAATAGTGTGATCTCGCACTGCTTTCCTAACCAGAATTTGTACTTGGCTGCCTCAGGCCGCTAGGGTTTCCTTTGTCTCCTCCCATCTCAGTTCTTTTAAACATTATGGAAATCAGAAAGGATGGCTACACGGAGGGAAGCCTTCGAAGAAATGTATTTCCCCTTATTTTCATGGCTAACGGGGTTATATGATAGAATCTTACTCTGTAACCTATTACAGGGGCCTCATATTTACTGTTAATTATATTTGTATAATTAATAGTGTCATATATTACCTTCACCTAAAAAGGATACAGGCACAAAACATGGCATTGAAACGTTTGCGGCCGCTGTAATTTGTGGGCACTCACAGCCAAAAACGTTTTGGCTGTGAGTGCCCACAAATTACATACATTCTCCAGTCGTGGATGAAGCCTTGTTACACAGGCGTGTGATATTCCCTGCGACTTTAATGAAAATCTTCTCAGTCTGCGGCTTAGAGTCTGCAGTGCTGTGCTTGCTGCATGTTAGATCGCAGTGCCTGTGCATGCCGGCGCTTCATCACTGCACGGCTGCATGTCGTGCACCAATCCTTAAGGCAAAAAAGCTGCGCTAGCATCTGACTCACGGCTGCCTGTTAACATGTATGTGACATACGGGTCTGACACACAAACGCATAAGACGCATGTGCGTGTGTGTGTGTGTGTGTGTGTGTGTGTGTGTGTGTGTGTGTGTGTGTGTGTGTGTGTGTGTGTGTGTGTGTGTGTGTGTGTGTGTGTGTGTGTGTGTGCGTGTGTGCGTGTGTGCGTGTGTGTGTGCGTGCTGGTGAAGAGTGAGCAGAGAAAGGAAAAAGATTATAGGGTTAGACGGATTCTCTGTGAGTGACTGTGTGAATAAGAATAAGAAAGCCAGCGGTTGAAAGGCGCAGAGAGCGGTGTGTATTTTCATGCACGTCCATATACAAGTCCATGTGTGTGTTTTAAGAGAGAGGGAAGATGGGACTGTCCAGGATGTGAGGGTGAGACAGGAGGAGGAGAGATAACGTGATGGTAACGAGCTGGGCACTAGAGCATACTGTAAATGTGTGTGTGTGTGTGTGTGTGTGTGTGTGTGTGTGTGTGTGTGTGTGTGTGTGTGTGTGTGTGTGTGTGTGTGTGTGTGTGTGTGTGTGTGTGTGTGTGTGTGTGTGGTTTAGAGCGAGCAGCAGAAAGAGGAATGTGTGTGCATGTACTGAGTGGAACGCGAATGTCACGTTTTCATAAAACACTGCAGGGCGACAATGTTAAGCCTTGTGTGAAAAATGACTAATATTAACCTTCAACTTGGTCACTCCGGTTGTACATTTGAAGCAGCTGACCTCATATAAAGTGTGTGTGTATTTGTGTATGCTTTTGAATTGGCTAATTACATGTGAATAAGTGCCTTTCTTTTCCCACAGAAGCATATTTGATGTTAATTTGCAGTAAATCCACAACAAGCTGTACTTTGCCTTTCTAAAGATGTGACAAATATCCTTTGCTTCTAATTCAATTCTACTCGTTTGTCAGTTGTAGCTAATTTGATTGGCTTTCCAGAGCAAATTTCCATAACAATATCATGTTTCAGTGAACACACAGCGGCACACCCACGGTATTAATCCACGCCCCGGCTGTATGTCACTTGAGTGTGTGTGGACGGTCGCGGGGGCCACGACTTTGCCTGTGACGTTAACACGGTGAGACTCTGTCTCCTTGTGTAGTGTGCTGCTGAATTATTGCCTTTGGCACTTGGTTGGTGTTGTGTGTATGTGCATGTTTAGCATATGTAGTACATGTGTATGACACAGATAAGCCAGCGTGTGTGTGTGTGTGTGTGTGTGTGTGTGTGTGTGTGTGTGTGTGTGTGTGTGTGTGTGTGTGTGTGTGTGTGTGTGTGTGGACTCTCATGTCTTATCTAGGGTCACGTTTTAGACAACAGACCAGTTTGTTCTGGGTTGACTGAACTTTCTGTGAAAGAAAAATACGAATTTAACATAAATTGAAGAGGCTGATGTGTTTCCTGGGGTTTGGTTGAAATTTTAGAGTCAGAAATGGAGAAGTTACAGACACAGTTAAGGAAAACTCCTTTGGAATTAGTCTTAATCTGTATAAATGGTTCCCTCGGTGTTTGTTTTTGTGCCTTTGTTTAGGCACATAAAGAGAAATACATCAACATAGGAATTTATTTGTGACACGTGGAAATGATCAAAGCATTTCACAGCTTTTGCTTCTTGCACATGTATTCCATTTGATCTGTTTGCCTTTCTACCAGTGTATTTTGTTCTGTTTTTGGTTCCTAGCTGCATCATATATCAGCACAACAGCACCTGAGCTAATCTCTCACCCTGCATTTGAGGTGTCTGCGCTGTGCCGCGTCATTATCCGGCACAGCGTGTTGAGGTAATCCCTCTATCAGACCAAATACCGTCATTATGAACTAATGATGAGCTAAATCCTGCCCAGTCCAACTCCCTTCTTCCCTTGAAAGTCTGCTTATGTCCCATGTGCAGGGATGGATGTGTAGGGTTTACTAAGGAGCATACCTCTAATGTGGAGTGGAGATGTTTTCTCATTGATAAAGCTAAAGTCTGTTGGTTTACTATGTAGGTCCAGGCAGAAATATCTCCACAACCGCTTCATGTGTTGCTATTAAAAAGTGTGCAGACGTCCATGGTTCCCAGATGTTCCCGTAACGACTTCAATGAGTGCTTCAGTTCCTCTCTCGTGCCACCATGATGTTTACAGTTGTGTTTTTTTAGTTAAATATCCTTTATTTTTTTACTACCAATAATCCATCATCAAGTTGAAATGTCAATGTGTCCGATACATTTGTTCAAATACAAGCAAAACTAATGAGATTCCCATCGGACTCAGCGGAACTTTGTGTTTATTTTTAATTAGCCAATGTAAGTGTGCTGACCTGCTGATCTAAGACGGTAACCACTCCCCGCTAAACAACAGCATGTTAGTCATTGTGAGCATGTTAGCTTGGTCATGATAGCATTTAGCAAAAAGTATTATTTTGCAAAGCCAGTAATAATGCTCCATATTTTCAATATCACCTCGTTAAGAACAACAAAAGTGCAGATGCTTCATCTATATGTCAAACTATTTGTTTACATACATGAATATACCTGAAATTGTACATTTCAAGACTGGATCTGTAAATATGTTTATATTTTATGTATGGACAATCAGCTAAAGGAAAAAATATTTCATAATTATTTTATTTTTTTAAACAGACTTAAATTAACCCACTGATGAGAAAGGAGAATTATTATGTGCATTGCCGTATTTTAATTTTTTTTTTTTTAAAGCATTTCAGTCACTGTTTCTGACATTCGTGGCATCTGGACGGGGCGTCGCACCCATAACCACCACAGATTATATAAACAGACACATTTTAGAACTTTGACAAAAGCAGGCCCCGAGTGTTCGGTGTACGGTATGTGGGTGGTCAAAGCGCAGTGCCAGCTAGAAAAAGAGTTTGCCTGTGTGTTTCTGTAAACTATTGTGGATCCATAGAATCCGTGTGTTTGTGGTTGTTTTGTAGGAGCGTGGGAGTGGGAGCACCTTCAGGAGGCCCTGGAAGAGAAGCTGAAGAATACGCTAGCTGTGGCTCAGCTTGTTGAGCGCATACGGTCCCTCATCGGCAGAGAAAGGGTGAGGACTTCAAATCACCTGTATTCTCTTTCTTTAACATTGAATAATCGAATAAAAATAATCTGGTTTAAGGCTTTAATAGCTCATGGCGTGTATGATACAGGTATCCACTCCCCCGTAACAAAATAGGTTAAATAACTTTAATGTGTAAAATTTGCTTTTTGAATTTAAAACACATGTTTTTGTAGTTGCAGACTAGGAGTGCCTTAATTAGCAAGACCTTGTTTAGAGACAGTGCAGTAATAATGGGACTATAATTAGCATATTTACATAATTACTGCCTTTAATCACCCCTCAGATACTGTGGGAATTAGCAACAAAATAAACAAGAGATGCTCTCCAAGGAGCAAAAGCACAACACAAGATCTGTGCGGACTTCACACTCACATCAGCCACGAGCATCAAAGTTATGTTAAAAACTGCAGCGTCACATCTGTAAGGCATCGTGTCTATTTTGAAAACATGATGCGGCTCCATGTAATGGGCAGCATGCTGTAACATTTAGAGGGGCATCAGGTGATATGACATGGCTGACAAGCCTTTTGGCACCATGCATGGTCTACCAACCCATCGGGGTATTGGTAGGTCTTCTACCTGAGGCTGTCGAGATGAGCTGACACACCGAGACGGCTGGGCCACTTTAACGCGATGAGACAACCTAATGTCCTGTCGTGATTTGATCTCGTCCTCTCCGAACACCTCTAGGACTTGTGACTCCGCAAGACTGGCTTAAACCAGCTTTCCATACGTTTTCTATGAGCTCTCCATTGTTGCCCCCAAATCACAGAGGCTTGATTCTGTCGCTGCGCTTGTTGAGCGCTCTCTCTGCAGCAGAGCGCTGTGAGAATATGGAGTTCTTTGTGCTTCGATTGGGCTGAGAAAGGTTATCTAATGTTAATGGGAGTCTTTGACGACCCTCTTTTGTGGACTTAACAAAGCTGTGTGTGCCCATACACTCCGCAAAAACATACACACATATCATCCTTTCTTGTTCGACCAGTTTCCCTCGCTGTGCAGTGCGGGATACTGTCTACACATACTGTATATTATATTATTGATTCATTATAAAAAAAAAAATTAAAAAAACTTGAAATGAGGATGAATGCCTGCACTCTGTTCTCCGGGTTAGCCAGCTCCAGTCATGCTGTTCTTGGCACTCGAGTTCAAGTATGTTTGGATAGCGCTAAGCAAGACTGGCAGAGATCCATTAGTATTCCACGGGGAGGCAGGATGGATGCACAGAATGGCAATTGTGCTGGTAACGAGTACCTGACATGTAGCAGAGGAATGCTAACTCTCCGCGTCCGATTCTTTTGGCTTCCTCTTCACTGTGTGTGTGTGTGTGTGTGTGTGTGTGTGTGTGTGTGTGTGTGTGTGTGTGTGTGTGTGTGTGTGTGTGTGTGTGTGTGTGTGTGTGTGTGTGTGTGTGTGTGTGTGTGTGCGTTCGTGCGCGCAGAGCCCCAGGGACACACCGAGTGCGCGGGCAGCTCAGCTTGGCCCCCAGACTCTTGTCAACCTCTTCAATTCTCCTCTTTACTCTGATGTCATCTTCATGGTGCAAGGTGGGTTCATGCCGATCCGTCAGACCCACACACGCTCAACAAATGCAGGCGCCCGCCATCACCCAGCAGAGGGAGGTCACATTTCATTAGCCGTGATTGAATTATGATCTCAGTCCCCCCGGCCTGGTCATCCATTTGAAGACAAAATAAGATAAAACGGTCCGAGTCATGGGCTCTCTTCCGTTCCTGTCATGTTTCATCTCGACAGAGGCTCATTCATGTGCTGCATATAGCATTTCTCTATTAAACTGGGAATTATAAAAATAATGCCCCAAAGCCTCTCCTAATCAATACTCATCTCATAAAAAGTGCGGTGAGCTTGTCTTGTCCTTGCACCTCTTAGCTGTGAGTTAAACTGTTGGAGGTCATGGAGAAAATGAATACAGGTATATTCAAGAACAGTGAGTAGATATGTACTTGTGCCCAGGCTTTAAGTGTCATTTGTTTCCTGTTAATTCAAATGGACCATTATCACTGATCATGACTTGTAACCAGCCAAATTGAATTATGTTTGGACTCTGCACCTCAGGCACAAAACATGTCAGTGATGTTAGGAAGGTTTGACTGAAGTCAACTTGTTCAAAATAATTCATTATTTGCATGTGATCTGTTGCCAACTTTCAAGATTCAATACATTAATTATGAACTATTCCTGAACTCTGGCTCTGTGAATTCCCACTTTATTAGCACTTTTTCAGAGAGTCTAAACGTAAAAGTTCATTTTGTGTGTGTGTGTGTGTGAATTAGGGAGTGTATTGCCAGCCCACCGGGCGGTGCTGGTGGCCCGCTGTGACGTCATGGCGGCCATGTTCAGCGGAAAGTACGCAGAGGCTCGGAGTCGAGTGGTGCCCATCCACGGTGTCTCCTCAGATACCTTCCTGTCTTTTCTGGAGTACCTCTACACTGACTCCTGCTGTCCTGGTGAGTTTACTACAGATAAGCCAGAGGTGTGCTCACAATACTACTGTAACCACTGGATTCAGTGATTGCAAATATATATCTAATGTGGGCACTAAATGAAGGAAAAAAACAGAATCTAGTTTTCTGTGTTCAGTGACGGTACAATAATTGTAAATATATATTTGATTTGTGACTGAGATGAAAGTCGCTAATGCGGTGGATCTGAACAACATAATGAAACACTCTTTTACAAAAGGACAATGGATCTTTAATGTCAATTTAATGCACTGCAGAAATAAGCGCCATTACTAAATAAAAAAAAAACACGAGAGAGGTACATCAGTGTTTTCCTCTCGGCTTCGGTCACTAAACGCAGCCCAAAACAAAAGTGCAGATGACGAGTCCCATCAACCATCTGTGTGACTACGACGTGCTGCCAGTGTCGGTCTCGGGAGGCGCTCGCAGAACAGCTCTGAGCTTAAAATTAAATTAGATTTAGTGATGACAAAATCAACCAGTGGCATCACTGCTTTTGATGGTGCCAAATCACAGTCCCAGACGGGTTGTTGTTGTTTTCCTCCGTCAGTATCCGACACATTGTGTGTTACGTTTTCAAAGTAATTAGGGCTGATAATTCTCTCTGGTGATGCCAATGAGCTACAGTACATTCAAAGCAAATAATTAAAGTACATCCGAGTTGCTTCCACTGTTTTGAAGTTGCAGTTTTTTTTAATTGACTCCTTGTGTTGTCAAAGCTTTACTGATACAGTTGATCCCTCTGAAAATCAACATCTAGTTGGCAGTGCTTTGCAGCTTAAAAACACTTTGTGCTTGTTGTTTTGGTTTGTCAGTCATTTAGAACAGAGGGCTGTTTTCAGTCAGGCTCCGACACACTGATGGTATGTCGCCTTTTAAGTAAGAAAAGTCAGAGTCAAAGCAAGACCTGAGAACGAACTTAAACACTGACGAAGACATTTTGTTCCGAGTTATTTTAAGTCTCAAATCTCTTTGAATATTAGTTTCACTGGCCAGAGAAAGGACTGTATGTGATGTTTATGTTGGCCTGGGTCAGCTGCATGTTTGCATCAGCAACTCTTTGCTTACAGGTTAGCCAAAACATCTGGAGGAACTGAAATGTCACTAAGGCTTTTTGTTGTGTGCATATTAAGAGTTTTTCTGCCCACTAAAGGGAAAAGATGACCTAATACAGCTTTGAATGACAAGCTATTGCAGATGAATGTAAAGCTGCTCGGGAAGCCGAGTGTGTCTTTGTGATCTCTCTCTCTCTCTCTCTCTCTCTCTCTCTCTCTCTCTCTCTCTCTCTCTCTCTCTCTCTCTCTCTCTCTCTCTCTCTCTCTCTCTCTCTCTCTCTCTCTCTCTCTCTCTCTCTCTCTTTCTGTGTTTTTTTGTGACGATCAAGGCAATATTGCAATTGTTGTGCCTCTTATAATTGCGCCTTTCAACTCCAGATCATCACAGATTCTGAAAGAAAAAAATAATTTGTTATGTTGATTAATTATAAATATAACAATTATAACTATAACTTATAGTTGCAGAATGAGTTAGCCACGAAAATTACCGTCACCCTCCTTTGCAGCATTATGTAACAAAGCTGCTGAATAGACAATACAAAGCTTCAGAATAATCACTTGTGAATAAGCAGCGGACGCTCCCATTATTTTGTGGCATGAGACCTTTTGATGAAAAAATGATGAAAACATTTCAACAGGCGATCCTCAAGATCCAGTTTAGGCACAGATATCCAGAGACACGTCTTCAGGTTGGGTTTTGGGATCAGGAAATTATAGGCGTGAAGCAGCTGCAGTCGCTGTACCGTTATGTAAGAGCTCAGGTCTCAAGGTCAAAAGAAGGTAACTCCACCGGGAGCAACAAAAAGGAGGAGTGTGAAATCAAAGCAGAGGCGCTACCAGACCTTTTGATTCAGATTAACACTGCATACATATGATAGAATACATTGTTAATGCTCATGTGGGTGATTGTGCAGTTCTGTGTTGCTGCTGCTCAGCTGAGTGCAGCAGCCTGTCGGAGATGCATGCAGAGGATCAGCGTGTACACGAGGGAGTGACGGATGCTGAGGGTGGTGTTTGACATAAATGACAGAAATCAGGGGTAATTTGATTTGACATTTTAACATTACATAAAAGGATTGATGGGACTTACTTGAGGTTTACTGCACGTAGGAATAATGTAACAGCACAGAGAGAGCAAGAATAATTATTTATATGTAAAGTGATTTAATTATTGAGCTCTATTTAAAAGGCCTGTCAGCTAAGATTTAACACTGTTGGTGATAACATGTTATGTATTTTATTAAAACTACTGCAGTGTAGGCTGCAGTGAGGAAACTATGTTTTGAATGTAACATGATTGTTAGAAATAAAATGGCATGAATTAAGTAAATTAAATAAGAAAAATGTTGCCCCCTTGACATTTAAAACGTTCAACCGTATTTTTTCTCTTTTCTCCTTAAAACTAAATTATTTTTGGACACTTGAGGGCAGTGGAACAGCCTCTAAACTCAACACTGACATCACCTTTTAAAGTAGATGTGGTGAGCTTGTTGGCATACAGTTTCCTCTATACACAAACAGCAGGATTGATAGGACTAATGTCTTTGGAATTGTATTTAGCAATTCTTATTGTGTGTAAATGCTTTTATTGTGAGAGTGGATGTTTTTGTTTTAAGCTTTGTACTTAATCCCAGTGTGGCTCTTTTCCAAATTGATGTTAGGAGCAGCAATTATAAAAAAACTTTCTTAACTCCATGGAGCGTTTTTATTCCTTTGATTTCTTATAGAGTCCTAAATGCATTAAAATATGTTCAGCTATTGCTCACTTAAATAAAATTCACTTAATAAATTACACAGCAACGGCAGACAGTGCTGTGTGTGTTTGTGTGTCCAGCCAGTGTGTTGCAGGCCATGGCCGTGCTGGTTTGTGCCGAGATGTATCAGGTGAAACGACTGCAGCACCTGTGTGAGGTTTGCGTGTGCGCTTACCTCCAGAGCATGCCCAGTAGAGAGCTGTCGTCAACGGGTATCAGCGTGGTTCGGCTACTCCGCAGGGCAAAGGTCAGTGCAACTTTTGAGTGTGCGTGGGTAACAAAAAAAAAAGAAAAGGCAAGAGAGACCTGCAGGAGATAATGTGTGTATGTAGAGTCAGTACTACTTCTTTACGATAGAACATCTTTCTGCTAAAATGCAAATGTTTTGTATTGAAGAAATCTGGCTTTTTGACAAATTGTCCAATGCAGTGTTATTTTTGGCTTAATGTTTTGACTAGCAATTACCCCGGGCCTCCGTCTGCAGCAGAAAATGATGTTAATCTTTAGAGAAGCATAGAATTGTTATTTCACACACGGTCTATGTTTCTTTTGATTCCCAGTGCCACAATGCAGAGCAGCTGTACGTCTGGCTTCTCCACTTCATCGCCAACAACTACCTGATCTTCAGTCATAAACCCGACTTCCTGGAGCTCTCAGGTCACTGCCTTGCAAACTCAATTAGTGAGACAGCAAAATGCAAATTTTAAGGTTTAGAAAGCTCGAGAGAAATAATCTGTGCTTTAAAAAAACAAAAAAACTGCTGTGAATGCCAGGAATATAAAATACATCAAGGTGCCTATCCGACGTAAATCATCTACTCACTTTATTAAATTTTGGAAGCAGAACATGAGCCTCACTTTCTATTTTGATAAATTTGAGAATTTAAAATGGTCTTGGACACCTCTGTATTTTATGCAACATTATACTGCCATATAGCACAATATGGCAGTATTTATGTATGTATATTAGACTTTGGGTTGTCAGGCCCTCAGAAAAATGCCTCCATATAGCATACATAATACTATAAATGTATGCTTGGATTATGCAGGATGTACTACTTCCACTTATTACAGTCTTGTGTATTTAACAGGCCACATAAAAGCAGATAGCGACAGGCTAATTTCAAAGATTAACAGCAACATTTTGCAGCAGTAGCATTTTTTATTGTCATTAGTCATACACACAAGACTTATTTAAGGCGACTGGACGGGTCCCTGAAGGGCACAAGCAAAATCAAAGGCCAGAGAAAGGGACAGCACACGATTGATTACCGTTGGTCTTCAGTTGCTTGTTGGTGGAAATGAAATCTTATCAGATATTTCAGCCTTTGTCGGCTGTTCATGGCAACGAGCCAAGGAGTTATTACTGAATCTGTATTTGTGAGTGTGTGTGTGCCAAACACAGTAAATCTTGCTGTAATGGTTATATCAGCAAAACATCCTACAGTTGTGTTTGCAGTAGATTACAGTTAACATCTGTCTGTGTTTATGTGTGATGCAGAGGAGGAGCGTGAGCAGGTGGAGAGGTTACGCTGGCCGTCCAGAGGCTACCTGCAGGAGCTCAGCGAGTACCAGCAGAGACGACGCAAACTACGCAAGTCCCGCTGCATAGTCATGTGACCACATCTGGACGCCAAAGCTCTGTGGAAAAAAAACGGGGGGGAGAGCAGAGGAGGGAATTCAAAGAGAAAAGAACAACAAAGGGTGAGAGTGGCCTTCAACATGTGAGGGAACAGACGGAAGAAACGTTTTTTTCTGTCTCTGGATGAAGGGCTGATTCTGAGGGACGAACCGCAACCAGTCGGACAACGTCGTAAAGCAGTGACACACACGGCTGCGACACGCCTCTCCTCCCCGAGGGGAACGAGTGGGCGCATTTTTTCCATAATGACTATTCCATCACGGACAAAACAAAATGACTGATCCTTGAAACCCAACGGGCTTTTAAAATCACTGTCTGGCCACTGGTCAGAGGCTCTGTGAGAGACTACTGTTCTACTGGCTGGCGGCTACATCATAGATTTACATATCTGGTGGACAACAAATCTAGGATCGAGTGCAGACTGTTTCAAGTGACATTAACGGGTAATGTGACTTCAGGTTGAAAAAGCAGGAAGAAAACAGAGCTAAAGGGTTTCTTCTTATGTCAATTCCTGCTGACGTCAGTGCATGAAGGTGGATCAAACAGTTCAGCGTTCAGTTCCTCTTTTGCGGGAATGGACTGCAGCACCGTGGCATGCCGTTGTAAGTACTCAAAATATCGTCACTTGATCAACATCAGCAACCGAGTTACACGCGCTTTTGTGACGACTGCTCCGGGCACACGGCGATCTCCTCATGGACGTGAACACAAGACACACATCAAAGTTTGCGTCACACTTGGCCAATTCGGCAACAGAGACCCTCGAAATGCTTCAGAAAGTCTACAACAACAAAGCAATGAGCCTGGAGGAGTGTTATGAGTGACATCGGCATTTCAGAGATTCAGAAAAATCACTGTGAAAAAAACAAAAAAGGAGCATCAGGTCAGGAGCACAAGCAGGATGGTTTTCTTTGACATTCACAGGGTTGTGAATTTGTCCCCGGGGTCAAACTGTCACCACGTTCTGAGGCGTCTGAGGTTAAACATCCAGTGCAACTGACATGAACTGTGCCGTGATGGCACTTAAGTTTACCAACTTGCCAATTTTACCACTGAGCGCTTTCTCACCCACAGCAGAACAATTGTTGCTCCCCTCCACCGCTGCTCACTGGATCTGGCTCCCTGCTACTGTTTTGCGTTCCCCAAAACGTGACGCTAAATTTGAAGTGCGCTCTCTGCTCACTCCGCCGACACGCCCGGACGACTGGTCACAAAAATGAGTGAAACTCGGGTTCTGTTTCTGATCAAGCGGCACTATTTTAAATACGGACTCACAAAGGTTATAGCTTCCCGTTGCTCCGTAGTTTCAGAACTTTTTAATGGCCCTTCATGTGTTCTGTGCACTGGACACAGGACTGCTCTGTCATAAATGAAACCCATGACGGCTCACGATACATCTGTGTCCCGCTGGATCTAAAGATTGTGAACACGCAGCATTTCTTAAGCTGAAATAAGTCTTGAGCCTCGAACTCCTCAGCGGCCCGATCGGCCATTCAGCCGCACGGTGACCGACATTAACACACAGAGCAGAGTGAAAAGTGGAACTGCTGCTGGTAGCACGGTCATCCTCATTTTCATCTGTAAAATAGCAGAAACTCAGTCTAGCATATGAGCAGGACCAATTTAATTACAGTTCTTTTATTGGGTTCTTTCACTTCTACAAAGCAAAATCAGTGAGTGTTTTATGGATTTTATTGCCATGCGAGATGGAAACCATTTTGATTGCACTCGGTGTCAAATGAGGCCATATCACGTTCATTGAAAAAAAAAAAAATGGCTTGAAATAAATCCTCAAATTAAACAAGCCCGTGTCAAAATCAAGTGCTTAGTACACCAAATGCAGAACAATAATCAATGTATTTTAAAATATCATTTCAAACCCGTTGAGCTGGACTTTAACTCTGACATTTCCTTTGCAGGCCAAAATGAAATCATGTAAAAATGAGTCCTTATCTGTTTGCAATAACTGATTATAATGATCTGTTTCTGTCGCAAGAAGGCCAAAGTCTTTGTAGCATTGACAGACATGGTATAAAGACGTTGGAGGAACCACCATATCATCAACAGAAGTTAGTACAGTAAAAACCTCAATGCCTCTGGATGGATACACAATATTTATGTTATGATTTTTTTCTTCTTTGAGCAATTGTTTTTAATCATAATAAGATTATGATTTATTGGTGCTGCAATATTTTTGTAAACTAAACTGTATGTGGACACTTTTCTTTTTTTTTTACATTTGGAGTAGAGACAACAGGGTAGCACTACTTTACAGTCTAATGTTTCACTGCTGTTTACCTAAAGGATTAGAGAAATTATTTCTTGATTTAAAAACAGTAACAAAAAAAAATGTGTACAGGAGGACTTGGGACTGTTTTCACTCCTGAAAGTCTGAACCAAAGTTCCTGTTTTGGTGCATTGTATGCATTTAATCCAGTTAGTTTTAATTTAACATCGCAATTTAGCGAGTGCACTAAAGTCTTTGAATGACATATTTACATCTGTCATCATCACCTACATCTGCCTTTTCTTGACATTGACTGGTTTGAGGACGTCCTGCGTGTGATGTCAGCGTGTTGTCAATTTGGCCTTTTACGTTTGAATGGGAAAAAATGAATGAACAGATTTGTTTCATTGCCACTATACTATTATTATTATAAAATTATGACCAGCACACTTTTTATGTGTTTTTTTTCAAGCTGACTTTTGATCTCTTAGTCAGACCAAATTACAATTAAATTTGTCTTTGTCATACATTTTTGCTTCTCTTTTGGTTCCTCTATTGTTTGATGAGTGACAATAGCCCGTCGCAATTTCCTGTGATTAGTCCAGATGTTCGAACCATTCAGAAAGTGTTTTCACCCTGAAAGCAAACCCAACCATGGTTCACATTGATCCAGCCTGAGATCACCTCTTTTGAAGGGAAAAAACGAGGCCTCTTTTAGAAGTGTTGTTTTGGTTTGGGTCAAATGAGTCAAAAGTCTGAAGGTGTGAAAACAGCCTTAAGTAGTCCGATAAACTTTCAACAAATTAAAAGATCAATAGTGACTTTTTGCAGCTAGTTTTTTTTTTTTTTTTTTTTTTTTAATTACGTGGATCTCTAACAACCTATAATTAGGATCCAGTTCTTGCAGTATTTTAGCAGGAATGTAGCAGAAGGTTGTGTATTCAGAACAAGCTTGCTACCAGTCAGACTTGGACAGTGTACAGATGATATCAGTTGGTGTCTTCAACCTCCTGCAGCGCAACAGCAGTCAAAGTTTGTGTCTGGTCAGTAATCCTCAGTTAAATTCCAATCTGCTAATGAAATCAGTAAATTGCAGGTGAAACTCTGGACTGTGAAACCAAGTGTACCGCAGTGCTGCATCCACAGCCAGTGTGTGGAGACACGCATCTGGCTCCACTGAGCCAGTGCTGAACAGACTGCAGATAACATGGTGTCTGACTTTAAATAAAAGACATGTTTTAGAATGAACACAGCAAAGACTCCATCACTGTCTCCACTCTGCTGTTTGTATGTGCACATCTTATTGATTTCTGCTCTACGAACAGCTTAACAACTCGCTGCGAGTCTCCTGAGGAGCAACTCTTACCCGCTTCACTTAATACAGATGTGTTCCACAGCCAGACATTTAGCTTTCACTTCCCAAGAGTGTGTGTATGTCGAGGTGAAGCGGAGATGGATCATGAATCTGTGCCGTGTCCTGTATACCTGGAGGTGTGGAGTGGATCACTGCAGGGCCCCAATAGACTGCAGCATTCCCTCCAGTTTACCGCTCTTGTGCAGCGCCGCCACATCACTGCCACCTCCAACACACTCCTCTCCAATGAACACCCGTGGGACCTGTATTTCAGTCAATACAAAGAACACAGGGGGGCAGCTGGTAAAACGTACATGAATTTCAGTATATCTTATATCGGCCCCCTTTTGCTTCACTGACAGGGACATTTATAAACCAGGTTCCCCCAGTGTGATTTGACAATGTTACAAAGAGCTTCTTGTGATGTGAGGAATGTTTTTCTTTCTCCGTCTTCTACTGGCCCCGTAAATGTTCAGCGGGGTTGGGGTCACGTGACTGCGGAGGAAAACCCCATGACAGACAGCACTCTTTGGTCTTCGAGTGGTCCTCTAAGGTATGTTTGGGCTCATTATCCTGCTGCAGTATGAATCACTCTCCTCACAAAGGACGCAGTATGTTTTTGAAGAACGGAGCGCTGCTTCTTCCCAGTCAGAGTGGAGTTGATTCGCTGCAGGTGTCCAACTCCAGAGAAGCCAAACAGCCCCAGACTTAAATCATCCGGCCATGTTTCACTGTGGGTTTGATCCCCTGCAGTACTGTCCTGTCTCCTGTTTATCGCCTTACACACTTTCCATCTGTCACTACCATAGATCTCGACAGCATTTTTTTTTTTTTTACAGTTATCAGTGATAAAAGGTATGTTTGGCCTTGTTTGGCCTCCCGACAAGCGGCTTACAGACATAACTTGAGAGACCACCACTAAAGAGTCTATTTTTGATTTTCTTACATCTGATTGCTGAGAAACAGTCCAGATTTTTTTTTTAAATATTTCTTCTTCATTTGGAATATCATAACTTCTCATGTTTTTTAATGTTTAAAATATTTCTGGGTTTATTTGAGAATCTAATCATCTTTTAATGTGGTCTCAGACTTTATGGACCCCACTGTGTAACCATGGGTTGGAAGGTAACTACATACATTTACTCAGTCATCTAAGGACAAATTTGAGGTACTTGTACAAGAATATTTTGTTTTTATTCTTCACTACACTTCTGGTGAAAACATCGTACAATTTACTCCACTGCATTTATTTGAAATCTTGAGTTACTACTGGCTTCAAAAAGAATGATTTGTGCATGCAAAACCAAAATCAAGAGATCATAAGATATGCTTTGATGTTAACTTGCTTAACAGTGTATTCACTAAAGAGATGAAATGAACAGTTGATTGACAGAAGTGTTGTTTGTTTTTTTTTCCAATAATTTCTTATAATAATTTTGTTTATGGAAAAACAATGCAGACAAATTTCTGGTTCCAGATTATTGTGCGTCTTTGATGAATGGGGAAAATTATCATCAGAATAATAAATAGAAAGAAGTATATTTTTTTTACAGTCTGATGCATAATTACAGAGCAGCTCCATCTCAAGCAACCCCAACAGTAAAAGGCTGTTTTTACGTTAATGCATGCCTAATAATAATGATAATCAAATTTATTATTATTATTAACGATAATAATAATAATAACTAAACTCTTGTTATCAATGAACAAGTATTAACCATTATACAAATCAATTAAAATGTAGCTTAAGTTATTTCATGCGTTATTAAAAGCTAAACTTCCGGTAGTTTATGAAAATGTCAATTTTCTTCTTCTTTGGTATGAACGCCATTCACTCTTTTTCTCTAAAAGTACACATTATTGGATCAGAAAAACATGTAACCACTTGTGAAGTGAAGGATGACAACGCATGTGTGTGTTTACCGTGCGGGCTCCGGTGAGTTCCAGGAAGTAGTCTTGCATGCAGTCCATGTCGCTGCGCCTGCTGATATCGATACACTCCAAATGTCCCGGTTTGAACGTGTATTTGGACAAAACGTCTTTGGCCATGATGCAGTACGAGCACGTGGGCTTCATAAACAGCACCACTTTGTCGCCTTTAATTTGAGCCTGCACGAACTGCTGCGCCATTTTACGTGAGAAAAAAGCGGAAGAAGAAATATGAGAGCTGTCCATTTGGTCACTTATGTTAACCACAGTGACGTAAGGGCACGTTCTCCCATCTTAAAGCGATAGTAGACCCTCGTGTGCGTGCACGTAAGCGCGTTCCAAGCGGCAACAACCCAACCACGGCTTGAAATAAAAGCCACTGCTTGAAATAAAAGCCACTGCTTGAAATAAAAGCCACTGCTTGAAGTGCAACACCACTGAGGGTCGCTCGGCGCGGGCTCAAAGAAAATGCGGCTCCACTAAACTCCTATTCAAAAAACATTAACTTTTCCCATGAAAAAATTACACACAAAAAAAATGTGTACAAGTCCTTATAATGTTGTCCTGATGCACCACATTTTCTAAGTCCAGTTTTTTCTGTATAAGGAAATGTGCTGAAAGTAGCAAATAGCCACTACAAGCTGGAGAGTGGTGTTGATCTACAGTGGGATCAGTTGTACTAGAAACATTTCCCCCCTACTTATTTAAGTAAAGTATGAGATTATCTCAATGTGCTGTATGGGGACTTCTTAGTTGTTACCGATAGTTGAATAGTTTTGCAGGTTTTACACATTCTGGTTCAACACAAACAGACGATCATAATAAAGAGTCATGCTTTAAAAGTCTGAAACCCATTTGAACCAATGTCACCACGGAGACAAACTACATGGAACCTGGAGGCACTTTATGCACACAGGTGTTTGGTTATGTTTTCCTTGTCTGGTGCAGGGAGGGCTTCCAGGCATAGAAACTCTGCGGATCACGGGAATCTTTCTGTCAGACAGGGGAAGCTATATCAGAAAAGATAGCTCTATTTTTATCTTTAGATGTGGCTCATACAAGTCCGATTGTATTCATTTCGATTATGCTTCTAGTAACAAAACCTACCAACAATGTAAGTTCATATCGGACAGGAGTAATATTCTGCACTATGGTGACCACAGGTGAAGGATGGAGACAAACCTGTGTTGACTGAAAATGTAATAGCATTTCAAAATGTAAATACATGTCTATGAACCACTAATGATCTGTGCAACAGTCTGAATGTTAAACATCAAGGACCCTCACTTCCAGTGTTGGACAAATCTCCCCCTCAGACTGAAGACAGGGTTAGCTTCGTTTTTGTGTACACAATGTTTAACAGTTATTAGAAATCATAATCCAATATGTCAATAGTGCATCATTACTCCAGGCTACAAATCGTCTTTGTCAACATGTACGCAGAAAGGCTCAAAATAAGGCAATAACATAATTCATCACCATCGAAAGATTAGTTCAACTCAATCCAATTCCCTTTCTGGACCTACTCATTAAGTTTAGACAGCATTACTTCCAGGGTTACTCCAAACATTAATTCAATGCTTTGTTTTATGGGAAAGCTTAGATAACATCTGCTATGCAGTCGTCAAGTAGAAAAGTGATTCTTAAAACATGAAACTTAATCACCTTTAATTACATTATACTTTATATTCAAATATATATTTTGAAAGAGCCTGAAGAGACAGAGTACGAGAGATAAGAGATGACAGCCAGACATTTTCCAGGTAAAACTATGTTTATTTTTATTGAAAGGTCTTGTACATCTTTAGGTGGGTAGGATTAGATTTCACTCAAAGTTCACTTGATTTCCTGTAGTTTCTTGTATCTAAACACTGCTGGAGCATTTCTCACATCCTCATTAAGACTCCCAGTTAAACCCCTTCCCTCCTTCCTCCCACCACGTTGAGATCGAGTCACATAATGCTAATCCATGTTGTTCTGACCTAACTCAAGTACGTCTCTCTGATAAAGACAGAAATCTTTGGAAGGCTGAGAGGAGGACACAGGTGACAGACTACTCCTTGGAGGCTTTATGTGAAACCCCTAATCTCCAACATCAGTTTGTTGGAGTTGCCCTTTTTTTTTTTAAAATGCTAAATTCTGGGAGATGACCATTGCAGAGTAAAACAGGAAAAATAAACCAAAACCCTAACCCTGTATTCCACAGCTGTGTGGACATTTATCTGCTGCTGTGACACCTCCAAGAGACAAGTGCTGATTTGCTGTCCAAAACAACTTGAGAGACAACAAGTCAGTTAGGTCGAGTTTGTAATAATTCTCAACTGGTGCTGACAGACAACCAAAAGAGTCAGTCTACTGCAGAGACCGACAGTTTGTGAGAATGCCACAATCAAAATAAAATAAAAGTAGAACTGAACAATATTTACTTCAATATCTATTTTTGGGGATTTTTGTTTCCAATACAGGACACAGACTCTTTCTTGTCCACAAAATATTTTAGACCTGACTCCTGAGAAGGGGCTGACCTCTGCAGAAGTGGAGTCAACAACACAACGTTCCTCCTCACATCCCTAAACTTGTGAATGAAACATATTCCAGGTATTCTTGTCTCCTCAACTGAAGCCCCAATCAGAAATTTTACTCCATGAAGCAGTACCAGAAAGGCATTTAATTTTTGGCAAACATTCTAACACAAGTTTGTAAACAATTTTTCCCTTGTTGAAATGAAATTTGTAGAAGCCGTTCATCCATCCGTGAATCTAAATCAGCGTTAATGGTGGAGAAACAAACAAAAAAAAACAAAAAAAAAAGAAAGAAAAAAAATAACTTTCACTGCTCTGTGAAACTAAAATACATGCAACACCATGCTACAGATGAATCGTCTGGTGGATGGAACGGTTTTTGCTTCTCTTTAAAAACAGAAACACAGACTGTTTGCCGCTGGATAAAACTCAAGAGGTGGGTTCAGTCCTTCCCGGGGTCGAAAGAGGAACCCTTCTGGAAAAATAAGGATCTTCTATATCTCTTCAGTTCGGATCAGGTACTGTTACTCCAGCCAGGCTGATCCCGAGTTCTCTGGCTGGTCAAACACTATAGCAGCTTTTTTTTGTTTTGTTTTGTTTTTCATATTCCTCACTTTTTCTCCACATTTCTAACTTTCTTTCACCTGTCACTCCACATAATGCACAACCATACACACAATTTGTAACTCCTTCCATGCTTGACGTCCGTGCCTTTCTGCACCTCTTTGACATCACAGACACACGCACACGCACACACACACACACACACACACACACACACACACACACACACACTCACACTCACATAAACACACACACCTGTTTCCAGGCAGTTGTAGTTCCTTTGTATAGCCTGTGGACACTGAGGGTCGGCCCAACTCGACGTTTCCGAATGTAAACACCTTAAGGCACCCATAATGCACCATGAACACTAAACATTGTTTGGTGCAGGAAATACTGCCCCCTGCTGTATGTGGGGGATCATACTACTTTAGTTACCCCAACCTCACCACCCGATGTGGTCAGTACAACTACATTACAACCCATGCACACATACTGTTGCTTCTCAATCAGCTCAGGTGACGTCACCTTCCTGTCTCATTTTCTTCCTCTTCAGCCTCATCAGCAGCATTTTGCTAAAGCGAGGTTAACCAGAACGGTCGGGTGTGAAGAGAGAGGAAATGAGGCAGGAAACATATCCGCCAGATGAGATGACATATGGATCTTGCGTGCAAAATGGCTTCACACAGTCAAAACACATAAGGCCCACGGTATTTTTTTTTTGCATTGTTTTCAAGAAAAATTAAACAATATATCATCTGCTGACTCATTTTGCACTACGAGTCTTAAAATAAATAGATCTTCCTCTTTTTCTTCTTTTTTTTTTTTTACTTAAATACATGTTAATATTTTCTCCGATGCTCAAAAATACTTTTTTTCATCTGAACAGAAAATCCTTCAAAAGGTTAGAAGTGTTGAAGTTTTTTTTTTTTTTCTTTTCCGCAAACCTCTTCACACATGCAGACGGCCCCTTCCACTGATCCAGTGGTATCAAATTCCACAGGAGCTAATTAAGAAATAAAAATACAGAGGAAGCAAAAGGATGAAGGAAAAGTCTAAGTGATATTTTCAAGATTGCAGGCGCACAAGGAAGCCTGTGGAATCAAAGATGAAAAAAAGAAGGAAGGAATGAAGGAGGATGATGGGGAGAAGGAGAAAAGAAAAGGATTGGGGTGAGGCTGTTGTGGAGGCAGGAACTGAAGGGGCGATAATAAATAAGAGCCAGTTGGACATCCCCTCCTGGTTTGACAATCCATTCTCAATACTGATTAGTGAAGAAGCCCCGAGCTGTGCTCTCAGCACCAGGCCTGGGCTCTGCGCTGGTCGAAATCAGCTATTAGCCGCTTGATGTGGGCCAGCTTGTTGTGCAGGTACTCGCAGCGCAGCTTCTCCTCGTGGTAGTTGGGGCTGTGCTGTAAAAACACACACATATGAAATGTCAGTCCGACAAACAACTCCTGCCGTACCTCAAGTTCGACCAGCTCTGAACAAATGACCGATTTTGGAGAAAAAGTAGTAAATCAAACTCCTGCAGCAAACATAGGAACAGAAGCCTATTGATGCACGGCCACTTTAATTTCATGGACTTCAAAAATAGAACAAAATAAACAGTAATTGAGGCATGAGTTGTTTCTCCGTCAGTTTCCTTTTGTCTGACTACATTCACATGTCTGCTGATATTTAGTGGAACCGTTTCTTCTCTTGTGCCACTGGCTGCTTCACAACACCAGAGGAGAACATTTCCAGCTCCAAGCTGAAAATATGCCGAGATGTTTTTTTCTCTTTAAAAGCTGCTCCTTACTTTCTCCACACAAACCTTTAGTGATTGTGCCCGTGGAGCTCAAGTTGAACTTCATCTGTCTCATAGCCCTTCTTTCCAAAATGACTTCTGCTTCTCCAGATGTTGCTTTGCATACTTCTGACTTCTGTAATGAGGTGGGAGGCAGTTTCCTTCTGGTGGCTCTCCATGTTTATGCTACGCAGTAAAACAGGTAGCAGCTACACTTTCCTAGAAATATGGGAGAATGTACTCTGCGTTTCTGCACAGATGTGAAGTTTTATGTTGGACGTTATCAATCGAGGCATCAATGTGATTCACTTTTGATTCCTTAGTAGCTTCAAAGAGTCCAGTGTTGGTGATCGATATCAGGCTCTGATTTGCCATCAGTTGACAACTGTCAACGACCTGCATATTAAGTCCTAATTATTATGTTACGTTCTGCAATTTTACAAGTAGCCCAAACTTTTGCACATGCAACATCTGTGTAGTTCAAGTTGATCAAATAAAACGTAACACTGTAGTAACATCTGAATTAGACACATTTTCAATGTCTGTTATTTACTTCTTTTCACGTCAGTTAACAAAATGTGTCTTTTGTAAAGTGGTGCAGAATATTCCTCCCCCATCCCTCTCTCATCTGTATACATGTGTGCGTGTACTCTGTCTATTTTTGTGAGGATCAATTTGAGATTCAGCCCTTGGGAGTGAGGACAGTCGTGCTTAGTGAGGACATTTTGGTCAGTCCTCACTTTCTGACACACCTTCACAGCACTGTTTGAGGATTATGAACTGGTTTAAGGGTTCACATTAGAATTAGGTTTAGTTTGGGGTTGGTGTTTCGCATTAAGTTGTGATGGTTGAGATTTTATGGGATGCATTATGTCATTGAGGGTCCTCACAATGATAGATACACATGGTAGATGTCGATGAATATAAAACAATGACAGCTTGTATTTACTCACTTGTTTCATCTTTTTGTACTCTTTCAAGACTTCTTCTTGCACCTTCTGTAAAAATAATAATTGTCACTTGTTGCAAATGGTTATCATTTATAAATATTACAAATAACATGTTCTTGAACTTTGTATCGACAGAAAGTGATGAGTCACTTTAACGCTGCAGCACCCTGAACAGAAGCACAGAACTGCACAAGCAAGTTTGTTGTCTGCTGATCTCACTGAACAGAGCAACAGATGTGAAATGTTGACAACACTATTCATTTTTGTTGATTATAAACAAGCACTTCCTTAATTCCCGCCTTCTGTGTGGCAATTCAATTTGACAGCAGTGTATTAAGAGGCAGGTCATTCGAGTCTACATTCTGCAGGAGCCAGCTGTCACAGAGTGTAATGTCTGTATGTACTAATGTCATCTTCATACTAGAAATGAAGAAAACGATCAGAACACGCACGCACGCACGCACGCAGACAGACAGACAGACAGAGGCTAAATAATACCATCGCTGTCATCGGCTTGTGTTTCTGTCCTTTCATAGTTGTCATCATCTGCAGCTATGAAAATGACTCTTAGCTCGGTCATCTGAGAGTTCATGTTAATAATAGAATAAGGTGACAAAGTTATCCATTTTTTTGGGACTGGGATCATTCATTAAGTGGGTTTTGAGAAGAAACGGACATTTAACAGTGAAGATACTGAAAACAGAGAAGGAAAACCGAAAAACAAGTATGACCTGGTACTCTTTGGTGCCAGGCGCCCGCTTCCGACACCGAGCATCGAGCTGGGTGAAGCGGCGGGTGATGCTCTCCACGCGGGCGTGCAGCTGACGGTACTCATCGTACTCTGCGTTGAAGTCATTCTTGTAGCCTTGTCGCTGGTCATTGGACAACAACGGCGTGTACTTCCTGGAAACACAGAGAAGACATTTAACTGATAGTTCCTTTGTAAGTGGCTTCATGTTTACCATCTGTGGAGCTTTTCTGTTTCTGTGGATAACATAGTCCCTGAAGTTTATTACCAATGATGTGGAAGTTAGAAACCCGTCTTAGCACAGTAATATAAGAAGAATACTACAATGCACCAATTCTCCTGCCCTCTCTTGTTCTCGTGTGCTTTTTCTCAACTTCCTGAAAGGTAAAACGGACCCACTGTGGGAACACGGGCCCTTAACGGCATTTCAAGGTTACTCACACTACGAAGTCAGGCATTTCAATTTTGGATGAGATTTCAGTAGATTGAACTGGCTTCTCTTTGCTTGATGAGTCTGAGGAGAAAGAGAAAAGCATAAGAATGTAAATACTGCATTGGTAATCCATAACACACGTTATCAAGAATTGCAAGCTGATCGGTCAACCGTCATTATATAAAACGCACAAAAAAGTGTATCATCATAGATATGCAGTTTCCTTCTTCTAATAAATTTCTGGTATCCTTCACAGTGTAGTTAAATATACTGCTGCCAGTTAATAACAGTGAAGGCAGCACAGATGTAGTCAAATCCATCAAAAGCGACTGTAAGAAAGAAAAAAAAAAAAAAAAAAAAAGTCATAGTAACGCAGACTATGAGGAAGCAGAGTGTCTCTACAAAAGCTAACATTTACAGAATAAGATCAACCAGAACTAAAGAGTAAAGATGAGCTCAGAACAATTCTTAAACATGTTCAGGCAAAACCCAGATCATCAGAGCAATGAAAGATCAGACTGTGTGGCTGGAAGTGTTGAGATAAACTGAACCTCTGTGAGCAACAATCCAAAGTCTGAAAGTCTGGCTGGAACCTTTGATAGATGAGGTATGTCAGTCACAAGATGGCTCAGTTCTGCTCAAATTAATACGTCCGATACACACTCACACTGCCATTTTCCCCCCAACTGTGCTGCATTACATAATTGTTGAGTTAAATACGCTGTGTACATGAGAAGCAGTTTAAAGATTCTTCTGTGAAAAAGGAAGATCTGACAATTTATATTTTCAATGTAAACTGAGCTTCTTCTCGTTTGTTCTGCTCACAAAATATTCAAGTGTTTGACTTTTCAACCGCTAGTTGTCCACGTCTTCTTTTCTGCTGTTTAATGGCAAAGTGGCCAAAAGTATGTTTATCAGAGACGAACTGATGAACAGAGTTTTAATTGAGTTTCATAATTAACTAACTACACAAGGTTAAAATAATCAAGACAGAAACACACCTTGATCTTTGTGAGAATTTTTGTTGAGAACTTTGTTCTGCTCCTCGGCGCTGAACCTCTTTTTGACTCGTTGACTCCCCTCAGCCTGCTCTGCTACACTGGGAGGACTAATGCTGCCTCTCTCCGTTCGTTTCCCTTTCTCCCTCTCTCGATCCTTATCTTTGTGCTTCTTGGATTTCTTTTTAACCTTCTTATTGGTACTACTGGATAGGGGCGGGCTGGTGACGACGGTGGAGATAACAGTGAGTGAGGTGCAAGGAGGAGGGCTGGGGGAGGGAGCTGGTCTGGGGACAGGAGCAGGGTGCTGATAGCGGTCCTGCGGGGTCCTATCGGTTGAAAAGGGGCTGGGTGAAGGGTCTCGGCAGGAGGAACTCTGGTCCATGGGCAAGTCCTGGGTGCCACAGCCCTCCGGGGTGCTGGGAGAGTTGGTATTGGAGGCTGGGCTGGGCTGCTGGTGAGAGGGTGCAGGAGGATGGGATGAGATGGGCAGATGGGTGGGAGGGCCTGAGGTGACATTGGAGGGTAGGGACGAGCGTTTAGAGGTGGGGCTGCACTCGTCCTCACGGCGGTCAGAAAAGGGGGTGGAGGAGGAGGAGGATGAAGATGCGGCTGGCCCTCGATTGCTGAGGTGGGAGATTCGGGCTTTCTTGGGTGCCAAAGGATCGATGAAGTCAAAGTCTGGCTGGCGTTTCTGTGAGAAAACAAGAGAGTATAGCCAAAAATTGCATATCACTGTGTGTGTGTGTGTGTGTGTGTGTGTGTGTGTGTGTGTGTGTGTGTGTGTGTGTGTGTGTGTGTGTGTGTGTGTGTGTGTGTGTGTGTGCGCGTGCATTTGTCCAGCTACCTGGGGGGATGTGGGGACACCGTCTCCAGGAGAACTGCTTGATGTGATTGTCTCAGTAGGAAGCCCTAATTTGCTATTAAAGAAAGAAAAGAGTGATTTAAGTGTGGAACAGTGGCGCAGACATGAATGGGCACATTAGAGGTCAGCAACTGGCCCAGTGGGACCTGCTGAAGATATACATTTATTAGCACAATTACCTTCTTTGCCAACTTAACTTTCCTTCCAGCAAATGTTTTATCCAGAAGGAAATGCAGTCAAAACATTTGTAAAGATTTACCACTCTGAAATACCTTCAAACTATATAGTTGTGTCAATTGTGTTTACAATACTATTTCATGGCGCAGAGGAGGGAGAGGACATGTAAAAATAAAACCTACTTAGTTATTGCTACATGAGCTGTTGGTGAACAACCTGAACTATTCCTTTAACCTAATCATTAAGTGTTCCCTGTGTAGGATAAATCACGTCAGTTACAATATGCACCAAAGTGTTTTTTTTGTTTTCATTCGCTGCCCAAATGTACAGCAGCACATTCACACTAAAAATATTCTCATAGATTTCAAGGAGGTTTTGTGGACAAAGACAAAGTAAGTGTAGTTACATAACAATAAAATGCAAATTGTTTATCAGTTCAAGTAAGTATGCCTTTAATGTGTAATTAAAAAACATAATTGGGACGCTGGTGGTTAGTCTGGTTGTGGCAGACGTGCCAAATGGCCGCAATACCCACGGTTCGATTTCAGCCGGAGGATCTTATTCTGTGTCGTGGCCCTGCATTTCCTTTCTTTATCTCAACTGTCGATACCAAATAAATGCAAAAATGATGAAAAGTGGAATAAGCCATTTCTGTACCGAGCCACGATCCGGTCAACCTGAGACTTCTCATCCTCAGAGTAGCCAGGCCAGTCTCGCTGAACATCACGGTATATGAACTCCTTCAATGAGTATGCGTTATCTTTGGGATTCAGGTTTGCCACCTGTTTTGCATCGAGAGACAGAGACAGAGAGACAGAGAGAGAGAGACAGAGACAGAGAGAGAGAGACAGAGACAGAGAGAGAGACAGAGACACACACACACACACACACACATTCAAAGTTGAACTGTGACAGCATGAGAACTGCTCATCTAGTACAGAAACTTTAATATTTCCTGTGCTGGCCAAACATCTGTGCATGCAAATAATATTCAACAATTAAGTGACTCGTTTCTTATGAATGAAGCCTTTATGCGGTGAACTGGATTTCATAAGATTGCATGCCTCAATCGCTTGTTGAATAAGTGAACCATTATTAATCTGTGGTCAAAAGCCATACTTGAAGACCATTTTGGTTCTTATGTCATATCAGCTAAATATCAGCTTTAGCGAAATCTAAAGTTATTACTGTTCAACTTTTTTGGTATTACAAAGGAAGAGACCTGGGTCACTTCTACTTGAATTTGCCCTGTCAAAATTCAAAAATCACATTATGGTAAAGAAACAAAAAGCCACAAAAGAAAGAGGAGCAGCACCTGTTGCAGGGTGGTCCCCAGTGAGTTTCTGTCCTTCTGGTTGATGCCGTCACGCTGCAAACGGGCAAGCACTTCCAGCTTCTTGTAAGACCTCAGCGCCAGCAGGTGGATGATGCGGTCCCGGAACGGCCGCTGGGATACGGGGTTATTGGAAAGGCACTTACGAATAGTGTTGGCTGGGTTGATGGGTGTGGAGCGTTTGCGCTCTGGGACCACTTCTGGGTTTGATAGTGCAGGCTTACGAATGTGCACTTTCTTTCCTAGAAACAAGACGGTCAAGACAACGTTACACTTTTTCCTCGACGGGTTCGTCATCATTCAGTTGACGGATAATCACAGGAACTCTCCTGCTTACATCCTCAACTCACTTATTGTACCTACATGACACTAACAACTGGAGCTAAAAGGATGCGTGAAGCCAGATGGCACCCATCAACTCCATGACATCAACCTCATATTCAGATAACCACAGACAGCCGTTTTAGCCGTTGTAACAGTAAAGCGATTGAGCTTCAATGAAAAACAAAGAGAAGGTTGGATCACCTCAGGAAGTGACATACTCAAATCAAACCCAGTTTCTAATGGACCTTGGGAACTAAAGATAAAGATACCACAATTAGGTGTGGTTCCTCATATCTCCAAATACAAATTTCAGGCTGTTTTAGCTGCTTTTATCATGACAATGACCTTCGCTTTTTCAGTTTTGAAGCAAAGCAGTCAGAATAATCTAATGCTATGGTCAATTACAATTGAAGAATCATTCACAAGAAAAGAGGCCACCAGTAAACTACAATATACACTGGACTGAGGTTTCCTTGTTATTCAAGAGTAGTTTGAAAACTGATATGAAAGTGTTGAGGTGATTAAAACACGAGACATTGTTCTGTATTGTTGAGCCATGCGCTCCACCAGGCTGCCAGGCACTTTCCTCTATACCTGTTCATGGCCATTATGAAATTCTAAAGCTCTTCAAGAGACTAAGGTTCGAGAAAGGAAAAACTCGCTCACCCACTCCAAGTCAAAAAGCCAACTAGAGCAATGCAAGGTCACACTTTGCATTGAAAAGCTTTTGACTTTAACTTTTCAAGACACAATCATTCTGTACAGACTAGGAGTATAGTAATCTACACCAAATGCCACTGCCTTCGTAATGACATGGATTTGACCATCATTAAAAGATATAGTCTACAGACAAAGATAAGAATAAAAGTACAAGTTACAGACTGCTATTAACAGCCTGCGAGAACAAGAAGCCCCTTCTACATTAGTAAATATGGTGCTTACTCCAAACCAGCTGCTACAAGCTCCCAACCCACCCCTTTTCTCTGTGGCTCCTTTCGTTTCCCAGTTTCTATCTGGGCCACTGTATGCAAATCTATCCCCAGAGCCCCCAAAAACAGGCCTGAGGAGGTTTTAACCTGCTTAGACAACATCTACATTAAGCCATCGAAATTTTGAAACACTGGTTTTCTGTGAAAAAGATTTGCCTCCACATTAGCATTTCCAGGTGGCTTTCTTGGAAACCTTACCCACAGTGAAACACCTGAACAACATGATAAAGACTAAATCTCTTCTTCTTTGCCCCCTTTTATTCAGTTGGCAAGCATCAAACATGCATTGCAGCTAACATCTGGTATGGAGCAAGAAAACAGCTTAGTAGACTAAATCATTTTTATCTTGGTCAGTACATTGTCTGACAAAGTCTTTCTAAGTACAGGGTCATGTCAACAGCTGTGTATCATCGGTTATACTGATGCTTTAAATGTAAGATTCCCCAGTTTATACAAGAAAAAGCTCAAGACAACAGAAAGTTGTTTTCCATGCGGTCTGTGACTGCAGCCTTCACCGACAGCTGGTTACACTGCTGAGTGCCAGCCCGTTTACACCTCCATTCGATGTCCTCCGCATTTCTGTAGTCACCAATATTGTGTTTTAAAGCAGCCAAATTCACAATATAGTTTTTCTCATTTACACATTTCTCTGTTTATGTTGTCAGACAACTAAACGAGTAAGAAACGACCCAATTGTGGGCCCATAAATACTCTATTAACCAGCAGTCAGATGTGGTTATAAAATTTGTATTTATATATTTGCAACACTGTCTGATAACATCAACAGGTTAAAGATAACAGCTCTGCTATGTATTCTGCTCTTTTGGCATTAAAAACAAATGACCACAGTGAAAAATAGATGCAACTAAAAGGTTGTCCTAAAAACATATTTCAACATAGCCCCAGAACTGCACAGGGATGGCTTAGCTCATCGCTTTGCAAAAAGGTCTATAAATAATTAACCATTTGTTACTAATTTCTTTGGTTATACAAGTTATACATCCGATTTTGGTTGTAAAAAAATCTCCCCCCCTACTACATTATCTGGATCCGACACCAAAAGAGCACATTAGAGCTAAAAGAGCACAGTGACATTGTCATTTAACCTTTGCAATGAATACTCCCCCGAGGTAACAAATTGTCTCTGCTGGACTGGTCTGTACCAACTGTTGGTGATAAGTTTGTTTTTGTCTTGAGTCTGTATTTGTTTTGTGACTAAAACAATACCAGAGCAGTTTACTTTGCTGAACATGCCTTGCCCTACTTAAGCTAAGTTGGATAACACATAGGAGTTAGACTAGAGTGAGTGAAATGGTGAATTAGATGAGTAAAGATTATTTTTTTACGTTCAGGTTCTGTGACTCAAATCTAGGCCGTGGGTGTCACAGTGGTCATTAAATTAGTCTGCACGTATTTATGTTCATCGGGTGTTAAGGGAAAACATGAAAATTAAGTCTTAATTTGTTGCAAAGGAAAGGTAGGTGTTAAAAACAAGCAGAACTGTTTTGTGACACTTTATCCTTTCTTTATCATTTTGGCAAGCTATGTGTCAATAAAACAGAAAAGGCTTCATCTGCCAGCTTCTGCCCCCATCATTCAGACTCCTAATCTGGAAAAAACCGAGACGGTTATATGGCTTAGTCAGTAACAATAATGGCTTTGAATAGAGTTAGGTTGTCAGCTTTCACCTATTCAGTCTCTCAAAAGAGGCGAGAGACTTTGAAAAGAGGGGAGAGGTGTTGATAGGATGTAAAGCCATGGCAGAGTGGGGATCCAACCTGCCATCTGACTGTGGCAGCTGCAGATAAACAGGGTGGTGATGAGGGCCTTACCTCTGTACTGGCCCCCAGGCTTGATGACTTTGGTCCCACGTTCACGTGTGTCCTCCACGGCCTGGGTCATACGATCCCTGGTCACCTGGTAGGAGTCATTAGTGGCACACACTGTGACCTTGTCCTGCACCGTTGCCAACAATGCCAGGTGTGAGGCCCCTGAGCTGCAGACAAAGAGGGAGTATGAGTGAGAAATGTGAGGCAGAGACAAAGTGTAGTAAGACAGTAACAGTTGATTCAGCTGACCGGTGATTCCCATTACCTCGACACATACTGATTGATGCACTCAAAGCTTCCCTGAGGGTTGTCCTTGCCCACATTAGACAGGTAGAAATCAAAATTGTGGAAGGTGTCTGAGGAGTTGTCAGTCTTGGGAATTTTAATGCGCTGTAAAATAATATAAACAGAAATGAAGTATAACATGAAGTTCGAGTTGAAAACTTGAAGAAATCTGAGGCACTCAAGAGGGTGATTAATTAAAAAACCTTTAATCAGTCATGGCTATTCAATCATAGTAAATCATAGTCGTTATATGTGTTGGTCAGTGGTCACATGACCAGTATGGACCAATGAACTGTCACCCAGTACATGGAAGCAGGTAAGACACATAATAGGAAACATAATGCCCGGAGTAGAAACCAAATGCAGATATTAATCAAAATCTGAAAATCTCGTAATACTTTTAACATACATTTAAACATTAAGTGGCAAGTAACATTTAAACTGCCCCAGTTTTCCCAAAGAGGGGAAAAAAACAATACACAATCAAAAAAATCAAAAAACAATACACAAAGGCACAGTTACAAAAATGGAGACAAATCAAGTTCTCCATTCAAACCAGGGTTTTGCGTGGCTTTTAATGTGTAGGTCCAAAATGATTCTCTTTGTAAGAGCCTTTTTAACCTCTCACCGCCCCAATGACTTTTCTATACACTCGATACTAGATATCCTCAATGAATTACAGTTCCCGTGGTCAGCCTCTTTGTAATGTAAAGCTGTTGGGTATCGTGGGTTGCCAGTTCTAATAGCATGTTTATGTTCAGCCAGTCTGGCTTTCAGTTTACGTTTTGTTCTTCCGATGTGGAAACAGCCAGATGGACACGCAAGTCTGTAAACAACATAAGATGTATTGCAGTTTATAAATGGCTTTATAGTATACTTTAGGCCTGATGTTATGTCAGTAAAGCAGTTGGTATTGGTCATATTACAGCAATGTTTCCAATTTCCACACTTGTGGTCAACCAAGTTTTCTGTTGTCGAGGTTCAAAATGACCTTTAACAAGTTTGTCATTCAGGGTTGGGTCTCTTCTGAAGCAGATTGTATCTGGAAGTGCTTCTCTGAAGAAACTTTCACTTCTCAATATCTCCCAGTTTCTTGTGATGATCTGTTTGCTTCACTGCTGTATTGTGTTCCAAGGTACACTTGCACTGTGTTGCTTTTGTTTGTGGTCCAGTAACTGTTCTCTGCCGAGACATTTTTGCTTTATTATAAGCTGTTGATATAGTTTAGATTTATATTCTCTATTCTCAAACCTTTTGTTTATGTTTTGAGCATTTATTTCAAAGTCTTCCTCTGAGTCACAGATACGTTTAAGTCTCTGGAATTGTCTGAAAGGTATGTTGCCCATCATCCACGGTGGATGGAAACTGTCTGCTCTAAGAATGGTATTGCGACCTGTTGGTTTTCTGAATATGGAAGTATGTTGGATGCTGTGATTGAATAGTCATGACTGATTAAAGGCTTTTTAATTAATCACCCTCTTGAGTGCCTTAGATTTCTTCAAGTTTTCAATGCAAACTCTTTGATTCCCAAACTGAAGAGCACCAGAGGGACAACAATTCACAGAGCCAAGCAGCACTCCACGCTGACAGTTTATAACATGAAGTTTATTCACATCCAAACAATAAAGTGTGATGTTAGCAACATGAGAGCTAAGCAGCAAAGTGTATGCAACTCATGTGTACAATGGACTAGGTGCAGTTCACCGGAGTATTACAGACTTCTAAAAATAAAATACAGGTTACGTAATAATGGGCTTATACCGTATAGTGGAAGGACTAATGTTCTAATGTGGGAAAATGTGAGTTATGCATACAATTAAGTAGGTATTGTGGAAAATACTTTTCTTTAAAGTATGATAAACAACTTCTGTTTCTGAATGAACACCGTTTGACAAATAAACTAAAAAGATCCTAGTTGTATGTTGTGAAATACGTGTGGGTTTCTTATTAAATTTGTATACCGTGAAAAGTCAGACTAACTGATGCACTTGTAATCATGCTCTAATGGACAAATATTGTCTCCGTCGATAAGTGTGAACTGGGCAGTACCCGAGTAGCTCATTAACCTGACCACACCACAGCGAGTCAGTAGGTTTATTGATTTTAAAACATTTTTGTTGGCGTCTCAAATAATGAATTCAACTCAATACATGCCAACAGAAACAAAGTGTTACTAACTAATGTAAAATTAAGCTGGTCACAAACAACCTGAAATAGAAATGGTGTTTTATTTATTCCACACGAGGACTTCACTAGACGGGAATGCTCATTTATTTGAAGTACTTACCCCTTGGAGTCCCTTGAATTGTATCGCTGGCCGAAAAGAAGGTACATTCTGAAAATGAAGGGAAACAACACAGTTTAACCACGTAACAACTATATAAAGATTATTGGGAGAGGAACACCAGATGGGCAGGTAACACAGGCCAGCTACAAAAAGGCATTAAGAAAATATTGATCGAGAAGCTGCAGAACACATTACACTTTGTGACGGACACTTCTGGACTCTAAATATCTGATTGCAGAAGCTGCAGGGCCTTGAGGTCTGATTACACAAGCAGACCCCAAAACCAACACAGACAATTCTGACATTTTAAACACTTGATTTACATATTCTGTTAGAAGCTGAATGTAAACATGGTGGTAGGACTACAGCTGACAGCTAGCTGATGTCTGACATGCACATGCCTTATGTGTCTGTGTGAGGGAAAATATCTAGGCTGTAATCTGAATTCATGATGCAAAAGTCAAAAACTGAGGGGCCAGCACTGCAGACAAACAAACAAATAATCTTTCTCATTTTAATGCAAGGCTACAGCTCACAATTCTTTTCATTATTCATAATTTCTCTGATTATTTTATCAATTAAGTATTTGTTTGGTCAGTAAAATATCAGAAAATATTGTAAGATGCTAATTTCAATTCGCTACAGCTCAATGAGCTGTCCGATTTCTTATTTCTTCTGCCCACCAGCCTCAAACCTTAAGATATCTTCTGGCACGTGTTGCAGCAACCATGTGTGATTGGCAGCCATACACTCTTGATGATGGTCCACTGGCAGACAACATTTGGCTCATTTCTGAATCTACACAGAAAATATGAGTCAACTTTACCTGTTCCTTTGGTTGTTGTTTTTTTTTTTAAAGTGCTAGGTTAAATAATTTGCTTTGACGGAAGCAGTGGAACTTGGACAGCACTCAAATACAGCAGATATTTTGAATAAGATATTTCTGAAGTATTTTTGTTTTGTGTAGGTTTGCATCTGTGGCAACTTGAGATGGAGCTGACAGCCACAAATATGCAGTGGCCGCTCTGGAGCGGTATACGGTAAGTTAGGATAGGAACACACAGGACACGCAGCTTCTTCACACAGCTTAAGCACACAGAAGAACCAGTTGGCTCGACTTGTAAAATGTTGCATAATCTGGTTATGGTGGAATTTACATTTTATTATCGACAGCCTCTCTGCATTGCTGGATGTAAATCATGTTTGCGAACTCATACATTAAAGAGATAAATTAAAGATGAAATGTTGACTTTTAATTAGAGTAAAAGAAATGTGTCATGGTTGTTAGGGCTACTCCAAGTCTCAGACTCCCTCCCCCACTCGCTCACACAGTTCTGATCACATTTCACATCACCACAGAAAGACAAAGATAGCCAGCTTTCATAGTTCAATGACTAGTTCAGCTACAACACACATTACGGAGAGGAAAAGAGAAACAAAAAGCAGGCAGTTTTGGCTGCTCAGTCAGCAAGAGATGGCAGGCTGCCGTTCAGTGCAGTGAACAGACCGACATTAGCACATCCAATAAGGTTGTAGCACGGCCCGTCACAAAAGAATTCCTTCAACTTAGTGATAATACCGTCTGCCAATTGTCAGAAACGGAGTCTATTCATTTAAAATGATGCTCCATATCAACATTTCAAATGGTATGGTAAAAGCAATGTCATCGGGATGACACTGAGCCAAAGTTTCATATACAGAGGTGTAGGTAGTGTGTGCGCCATACATACAGACACATGGTGGGCCATAAAAAAAAAAAAGCAGTCCCAGAGACCTCTGAACACTATAGCCACATGTTAAGGCACAGTGCATCAGCCCTGAGTGGAGACCTGGGCCCTGTCACTGTTATGTAACTGCGGTTGTTGTTGGCAGAGTTAAGGTCAGGTAACTTGGCTTCAGGCCTCCGCAACTCAAGACTGCAGAGGTTTCTCCAGATTAGTTCACCTCAACAAGATTACAGCATTTGCAAAGTTCAAGATTAACAAGTTATATTTAATCTGCACAGGTATGCAGTGGCCTAGAGCAGACTCAGGTTTCAAAAGGTCCTCAGTCTCTGGTGGTGTCAAACTCTGGCATGAAATATAGTACATCTGCTGAAACAATTTGTATAAAGTACATAAACACGTTGTAAGTGGCACAAAATGAAACGGACTGCAGGAGCTATGATCTTATTTTATAAAAAAAAAAAAAAAAAGACGTTTTTGCCATCAGATATCATACATTTGTAATTGCCGGCCTACACTTCTAATGCAGCCTGATGTGAAAGGGAATACACCCCCCCCCCCCCCCTTCAAAAAAATAGAAAATAAAATAAAATTTCCGCAATTTTGGCTCAAACAAGCCCAAATCAAATCTTTACCCCGTGTAAACCTTTGGTATTTGGTCATCCTTCAGCTGGTGTGTTATTCGGTTTGACTGCCGAAGTTTATAATCCAGTTAAATAGCTATACAGGAGTCAACCTGGCGAGGAGCTTCCTACCGCTGCCAGGTTGTGATGTTCGCTTTGTCAGCTGATTAAAACTAACCAAACTGACTTGTCAACAACTAGTAAGAAGTTACACCAATTTATCTACATTTTATCACAATGTTCCGGCCGTAAATGCAACCTCGTCGAATGAAGGTACATGTTAGTACTGTAATCTTTAGTGTTAAACACCTCAGCAGGAGTGTTTCCGTCGATATGAAATTACCACTTTCCTAATTTGGTAAGTAACGTGAGTTTGGCAAGAAAAAAAAAAACCCTGTACTTGGTTGGCCAGCACAGCACAGGGGGAGCACATTAGCTCGCTTTGCTAATCAGAGAGTCTAACTTAACCAACAGGTTTTCTGTGTTAATTAACATGTGTCAGTTCGTAAAACCTGGCCAGACTATAAAACAAAGACCTCATTTATCATCTTCAGTTGATTAATTTAATGAAACAAGACTAATATCGCCAAAAAAAAACCAAGCAGAAAGTCGCTCTGTCAACAGCTTAGCTAACTTTGTAGCTTTAGCTGTGCGTGGCAGTTGGGCTTCCTAGCTGAGTCGAGCCGAGTCAGCCCGAAGAGTCCCGGCTAATTTTAACTCGAATAAAAGGCCATTTCACTCACCACACATTTTTGGTAGCTCTCTATCGCTCTCAGCGCTGTCTCGGTCAATTTGACGTGCAACACGGTGACTCTGTCGGCGCTCTGTTGGCCACAATTTAATCCGTACCTCCCATCCTCGGAGAGTGCCGCCGCCATGTTTACCAGCCCTCCACCATCGTCCCTCTGAGGCAGGAGCATTTAGCAGCCCGGGCTCCCTGTGCTCTCACCGGTCCGGGGAGGGATTACAGCCGCTGCCTACAGGGCTGGCAGTTGGATTGGTCCTGACTTGCTGGCATGTCAGTTTTTCACTTTCCAAGCACAGTGAACTTTAAAGTGTAGCCTGCTTTCTTGTGTTTTAGACGATATCATTGTGCTTAAGAAGTGTTCCATGATTTGGTTTACAGTGATGGAAGAAGTATTTATGTCCTTCACTTAAATACAAGTACTAATAACCCACTGTGAAAATACCAAAAATACTTCACTAAATGTTACGCTCCTGCATTCAAAAACTATGTGAGGAATGTAACTATCATCAGCAGAAGTATTTCATTATCCTCAGCAAAAACTATCACAAGTGAAAGTAGCCTACAGTAAATTCCCTCTGACATGATGCTTTTGGATTAACTGTGTATTTTAGTGGTGTTGCTATTTAAAGTTGTGCCTGTTTGAACTAGCCTACTTTATTTACTGCTGGTTAGTTTATTCTACAGTAATGCATCATATTCAAAAGGATTATCGTGTTTTCTGTTCTGGGAACGACATCTCCGAAAGGTAAACAAGCCCAGAAAAACAAGGCATGTTTCCAATGATTCCAAGTGGTTTTAAAATGAATGTATTTACCTTGAAAAGTAGGGCACTAGTCGTAGGAAACTAATCATAAAAGTAACAAATGCTGTCGGATGAACGTACCACAGTAAAAAGTACAATATTTGTATCTGAGATTCAGTGGAGTGGATTATAAAGTTGATTAAAATGGAAATACTTAAATAAAATACACATACCTTAAATTTGTACCCTGAGTAACCAGTAGGCTACATGAAATACATTTAGTTACACTCCACCACTGTTGGTTTACAACTGTGTTTTTCTGTGCATTTCCAGAACCAAGACTGCAAGGTGTCATATTTTGATTTTGAAACCCTTGTCAGAAGAAACTATTCTTCTTCCTCTTTCTCTGTAAGCCCATAGCCTCGCTCTCAAACACACACATGTAGTTACTTCTTGGCAAAAGTGCCTGTGCCTGGTGTGTTTTGCTGACACGGTAGAGCTAATTCTAGCCCACTGAAACTGTTAAAGCAGGCCTTTGTGGACTATGTACTGCAGTGCTACCTCAATTTCTGTCAAATAAGGTTTGGGATGCTTTGTAATGAAAGTAATCTAAATACATATACTTAAAGATTGTGAACTACTTATCCTCTTTATTGATCTATATATGGTAAATTCAAAACATTTGCACAGTTTCTCAAATGAACTCTCACACAAATATACACAACTGAGGTGATTCAAGTAGTTTGTAGTTCTCTTGTATTTCAGCTACTGTTGAAAACTATTTACAACCATACTGGCTTGTAATAATCCTGTTTTATGAGGTTTCTTTTGGCATGTAAAGGGACAGCAGCACATGGGGACAAATGTGTCCCTGACTATCTTCCAGAGTCAGTCCCCTAGACCTGGTGATTAGTGGCGTAACCCTGGGCAGGGTGGGGAAAGGCCTGTGTGAATCCAGCAGATTACCATAGTTCTTCACCCCACCCATCCTCCTGACCAGTCACACACATACGCACACACACACACACACACACACACACACACACACACACACACACACACACACACACACACACACACACACACACACACACACACACACACACACACACACACACACACACACACACACACACACACACACACACACACACACACACACACACACACACACACACACACACACACTGTTGTCTGGAACTTCTTACACACTAACCTATTGACAGATTAGTTTTCTTCCAGTTTCTCAAAATAAACAGACGCATACAGATCGGCAGTTAGTTTAAATATGTGCAAAATGTAATCTGTAAAAATGTTTCATGCTGTGATCATGAATGCCATTGATCTTCATCTGGTTGACAGCCATTAAAATGCAGCCCTGGCTGGGTTGACATCTGTGCTTCAGAGCATTACATTTCCTGTATTGTGCCTTCTCTTGGTATAAATACGTGCTCATTTTAAGCTTTAAATTTGTTTCATTCCAGAGGTGCTTTAGTTTGTCTGACAGGTTACCTGCTGTGCAAACAATGAAATAAAGCCTTTAGGGTGGAAAGCAATCATTGATTTTAAAGCTTCTGTGTTTACGGAGGCCCTGTAGGTGTCAACTGCTTAAGAATGCCTTAAAATTACACGCCCTTTGTTGTTGCAGCCCTTTGTGTGTTAGCAGGAACACAATGACAGTCTTTCAAAATGTGGCTAATTTATTGTTCCATGCTTGTATTCAATGTACAGATGCTGCTGCTAGCTAATTCCTCTCTCATTGATTTTGTTTCTGAATTTCTCTCACAAGCAATTCTGAATGAGGTTAATTATTAATAGGTGTATTATTTAGCCAAGCTTAAATTTTGGTGCTAATCAGAGCTACATGTTTTAGTGGCTGGAGCCTGAAGCCTACAATCAATAACAATGATAAAGACGCTTCTGCTCTGTTGCTAGATGAAAGGGTCTTTTTCAAAATTGGGTCACTCCTTGTCATGTGATTGTTTGCTATATTGGAGAAGACTCCAATAAGAAGTGCTAACACCCACTAACATCTTTTCAGGGCCCTTTGAATATTTTCACAGAATCAATGTAAGTATATAAAGATTTTTCTATGCAATCACGTGTGTTTTCATGAACATCAACATCAAACAGCTGCAAGATGTGGGATACATGGAGCAGATAAGAAACCAATTATGGATATTTGCATGACTGGAAAATTAAACTGAATTAAAGCTCACTTAAATTTGTAAAATATTAAGTTGCACTGTCATCAAAAAGACTCCAGTAGTTTAGCGTTCCGGTGAGTGAATTGTAATTGTCACTAATAAGCAGGCATGGTAGTGGCACAAAGGATAATTAGCTGGCACTGCTGGCTCAAAGCAACATCCTGGTTTGGATTTTATCCAGATGCTCCAGTTCCCTCCTTTGGTACAGACACATGTAGGACAGGTGAGCTGCAGACTCTAAACTGCTTGTGCAGTTTGCAGTATACCCATGTAGACACTAAAATCACACTTTTAAACAGATAAATTGTATGTTTTTCTCTGCATGGCAAGTAACCCCTGTGTTTATCAGATTAAAATGCACAGGACTGATTTACAACCTCATCCTTTACCAACTTAATAACTTATACTTTGCTGTCCTAGTCACCCATGTCATTGTAGGAACAGCTGACTGAAAACTGCTTTACAACGGGGTCAGTACAGCAGTAAGCCTCAGAAAACTTTGAACTGTGTTCAATGTCATTGTACACGTGTTCAAAAAGTAAAACATACCAAGGATATTCTGATGAATTATACTTTGTAATATGACAATTTCCAGTAATCCCCTTTATATAGTCCTCTTTATTTTGCACAAGATACATTTTTTGACACAGTAGGATTTGATGTATTGATTAAAAAAAGAGGGGGTTATATGCAGGAGTTTATGGTTGCTTTAGGTTATGCTGCTGCTAGCAGGCTCCCAGACCACCAACCACATGACAGGGATTAAAACCAATAATTCTTTAAACTGCTTTGCATTATGGCACAAAAAGGAGTACTCAGCATGGGTCAGACCAATAGAATGAAGGTAAGTATATGAGCTTTTATACGTATAGGTGACAGAGGCATTTACAACTAATCTATACAAGGGGCTTGTTTCGCAAAGAGTTCAGACCGATCTATAGTGTTGGATAAGAGGTATTTTACACATATATTAGTTTAAAAAAAGAAATAAACATTTTCTTAGTTCAAGGCAATAAAGTTATGTTTGCCATGTTTGCATCCTAACAGTCAGTGACACAGGCTGACAAGCAGAAAAAAAAAAAAAAAAAAAAACTTAAGATAGCAAAGAATTGAAGTTTTGTGAAAACAGTTTAATGTAGACATCTATCTGAAGTTTTACTTGTGAGATCAGTCTGTCTTAGTGAAACTGGCCCCAGACATTAAGGAACATCTGCAGATTGAAATAATTTTATTCTATATTTTGATATCTGAAAGCAGGGTGTTGCTAGACAGAAATTCAGTCCATTGAGCAAATCTGTTTATATTTATTCAATAAGCTGAATTGCCATATGAATATTGATAATAATTTTCCAGAAGCACACATGTAGAGAGCCCTGAGGATTTTGGAATTTTGTTAAAAAAAAAACAGGAAAATTCATTTCACAAGATTATTTGGAGTTCACCTCCAACTTCACTCCACGTGGCGATCTGGCCCTAAGGACAGATTCTGTTGGCAGTGAGAAAAAAAAACATCTGCTGCTGTTTAACCCTCCCATTAAAGCACAGCACACAAGGAAGAGAAAGAAAAGTGTGGATGTGGGAGCATGTTTGTGTGTGTGTGTGGGGGAGAGGGAGGCAGATGCACAGACAAAATAACAACCATCCGGCTGTTTAAGTTTACCTTTTACTCCAAGTCATAAATGAGAAACATAACAATCATAGAACATTTCATAAACCTTGAACCATTTTCAAAAGCTTTCTCTTGCAGAAGTTCAAATTTGGAAACATGGAAGGTGAAAAGACAGCGTCCCGTTGGATCCATTTTCACCACCTGGTCTTTCAAGACCTTGAAACAGCAGCTCTTCCAGTTAATGATTGGCTACTGTGGGGAAAGTGTGTGCACTTATACTGTTGACTCTTATCGCTGCTGACCACAATGCCGCTGGAGCAGTATCTCTGAGGCTGACATTAATGGAGAAGACAGTGCTTGGTTGGAAGAGACAGGTCAATTTATTTTTTGTGTGCTGTGGAAGAGATAGCGGACACACAGAGGCGCTGCTCACACAAATGGATCTTTAATGCAGTACAGATGTTGCCGTTTGCCTCTACGTGTTGGCAGGCTGCATTTATTGGCTAATAGAAACATTTAAAAAAAAAATGAAGATTACTGGAACATGTGTTCTTCATCTCCTGTCCTGTCAACTAATATTTGACCACAAACACTCTCCAAAGGAAATCTTGAAACAGTTTTCAGTCAGAACTTTACTTGAACTTTAGCAAGCAAAACCTTTCTGTTCCTCCTTTTATTGTACATTAATTCAGCATTTGTGTAGTTCTCTCTGCTGCTTATCATAAACCTCACATTGCCTTCCGAGGGAGATCAGCCTCTGTGCTTCCACATTGGCCGCCAGGGCCGAGTCCCACCAGCTGTACTCTGGTGACAGCACACAGGTTGGCCTGTGGTCGATGAGGTAGCGGTTCAGGTAGCTCTCCTCGAGGCCCCTGGCTGTAATCCCGTTGGCCTGGTCCTGAAGAATCAGCAAAGAACAGGCATGAGCCAGACTGAACATCTCAGATACCAAGCCGCCATAAAACTCTGAGGTGTAGTAGTAGTCTCCTTCATCCTCCTCCACGCAAGCTGATGACACTTCTTCAATTTCATAAGGGAATGAATTTCGTGGCATCCCATAGAGTTCAGGGTGCAATGTAGCCACCAGGTCTCCCAGGATTTCTTCGCCCACAGGAGCCACAAACTCCTGGTCAACATCAGCACAGAAGATGTATTCAACCTCGCTGCCTATTGGGTCTCTGAAGGCCTCAGCAAGCAGGGTCATCCGACGTTGAGCCAACCTGTCCCACCCAGGCAGCTCTGCAACAGTAACCACCTTCATCTGCCGCTCGGGCCCCAGCTCGATGGGAGGATCCAGAGAACGGGGATTGTCTGTGAGGATGTAGTAGGTGACCATCTGATCAGGGAGAAAATGGGTTTCAGCTGAGGAGAGGAAACGTCGGATGAACCGGGCGTAAGTTCCCACCACGAGGGCCAACAGACCTATTCGGATTCCCCGTTCTGCAAATTTGGCCCTGCGCCACGCAGAGTTGCGGGTGTCTCCCCACACTAAAGGAGCGCCCCACGGTGTCTCCTCAGGAGTTTGTGGTTCTGCTGCCTTGACCACTGACATGTCTGTCATTATTCTTCCCCTGTCCACTTCCAAGGCATGAAAGAGAGGATGAGCGGACGTCACACCAACAACAGCTTTACGCACATGAAAGAAGTCTGAAGAGGCAAAATATGATATTATTGTTTCAACACCAAAACTACTGACACTTTTTGTGAAGTACAATTTTGTATAAAAGAAAGTCACAAATTCAACCCAATTGATCATAATTTTGTAATTTATTTCATGGAATATTTATTAATACACATATTTATAATAATCTGTCACAACTGAGACAAAAGTCCTTTTTGACTGGAAAATAAATACAAGCACAGCTTTTGCTTACTCCACAGCTCAGTTGACGTCACCGTAAAACCTGATAACAAAGTTCGATTGTACATTTTTCTTGTGCATGTCCCGACACAAAGTGTAAGAGTAGAAGATAGTTCTCTGTACACTTACATATGATGAGAGAAAGGAGGAAGCAGCACAGGAGTAGTTGAAGTCTGGTCATTCTGAATGCTCCTGTTTGAAGGACAAACACACAGATGCACACATTATTTAATGAAACCAATGCAACTTGCTATAGCATTCACTCCACTAAGCACATATTGCATTCAAAAATATCCTCTTTTAACCCTGACAAATAAAAAGACCTGCGCTCATAGAAATAATAATAAGTTTAGCAACTTAAGATTGCACAAATAATGTAATCTTTAAAGCACTTGCTTTATATTTATGATATAATATTTTACAGCCCATGCATCATGATTTCTATCATAGTGCATAAACCTTTGACTTTAAGGGAGTTTAGTAAAGGGACAAGAAACAAGTGATACTTGAATGTGTTGACCGAATGTGTGTACTATGTACAACATAGTAAAACGATGTCATCTATAATGGTGCATGTGTTGCTGAAGACAAATATAGAAGTCAAACTGGACTGATGGGTCGCTAGAGAGACTGGCTGTCTGACAGGATTGCACAAGACAGAACTTGCATGCTACTGCAAAAGTTTGATGACAAATGCAAGACAAGAGGTTCTTAAATTATTCAAGGGCTGATTTTGGCTTCATATTTTCAAGATCAGATTGTTCCCCTCTGAAAAAAATCCTTTGCGTAGCTTTTGGTTTTGTGCTTAATTCTGGCTGGCTCAATCTTAAAAGCAACTGAGCATTAGCAGTGCAGCAGTCACAAATCAATCACAAATATGGAGAGAAGAAGCACACATGACACAAGTAGAAGAGGTGGAGCACTGGTTGTGGAGATTGTACTAACCTGTGGGCGTCTTGCAGAACAGGAACAGTGCCATACTGTGAGCGGCTGCTGGATAAACAAACCTTTCACTGAGGACACTATTTTTGCCTCCCTGTGTTTCTCTACTGCTTACTCCTTCCCTTCCTTCGGTTTAACTCACTGTTTTCCACCAGTGATTATTTCCTTGCCTTTTCTTTCTTTCCTCTCTTTGCTTTTATATTATTTTCCACTCCCTTTTCTTTTAATATCTTACTCCCAGATCCCCCCACTCCCTCATTCCCTCTCAGGCTTTTGCAGTATTCACTTTTGGAGGAAAACCAAAGCAACCAGATGTGTGGGGAATTGGAGCAAATGGGAGGAGCTGAGAAGTGGAGAATAAGACATTAAAGTTACACAGACTGTCCTCGCACTCATGTAGGAAATGTAGACTTTAGACAATACATGGTACTCAAAATGGACTAAATATTTACATTTTCCTCAGCTTTATTCTCATAGAAAGTACCAGTTTACACATCTCAAGCGTAATCTTGCATGAGAATAAGGAAGAAGTAGACAAACGCACACCGAATAATAAACCAGGCCTTGGTCCTTGCCAGCGGGGTGCTGTACTCTTTTTATCCACAAGGTGGTGGTAGTCAAAAGGAAATACAGTGAAAGAAGCTCCTGTATATCAAAAGTAAACAAAGGGAGAACATAGACACTTTTAAGAGGTTGGAAGAAGTATTAAATAGGATGAATGTGTGTCAGTCTCATATGAATGAAAAGCAGTCCAAGAGACTTCGATTGTAAAGTCACTGAACTTCACATGACATTTCTTTCTTGCATCTGAGTGAGTGCAAGAGTTATGTTAATTATTTTATTTTTATCTACAGAGCGTCAACAGGCCGAGGTAACATACATAGGAGGCCTCAGTGGACCCCCTTTATAAAGGCATCTGCTCGTACATCTAAATCAACAAGTAGACACTTGAATCTGGTAGGTATTTGGATAACCAGTATTTATCCGGCATTTCAGAAAATGTATACATTTCACACGTTGAAATTAAAAACGGACCCACCCCCCCTCCACGGGCCTCCATTGTGGCCTATCTGGACACAAATGGGAAGGCAGCTTACTCTGCAGTAAGCTACAAAAACTTCAATTGCGTCGAGGTCCTGCCTTTTTAGTTGGTATATTTCCTGTTTTATTTTGTATTCACTTTCTCTATTACGTTTTAGTTTATTTACTTCGTTCTTTTTTTTTTTTTTCCCGTTTCCCGCCAGTTTTCAAACCCACCTTGTGTGTCGTCAGCCGATCAGCACCTGGGTGTCATGTCTCTCCTCTTCACAGAACCAGGTCGTCGTCTTTGCTCTTCCGGGTGAGTTCATTACTTTCTAGCTAATTTCTTTCCTCCATTATGACTTTTTCCAGTTCCTGAGTTTTTCCCTATTTACCTGCTCGCTTCAACTTCCGCCTCCTGCGTGGTGCGTTTGAGTGCTCTCGCTTGTGTCACCGCGACAGAAATGAATTAGTTCTTTCACTGCAATGTCTTTTATCTACCACAAAATGTTACTTTAGCAACATTTTATGTCAAATCTAAGGAAAATTGTTCACCGCAAGAGACTCAAACAAACTCAAGAGGTCAATTTGCAGTTTATTACGATAAATCTCATATTTTTTTTTGTACATCCATACAGAAATTTCAACATAATGTTGTTTTTTGTAAACAACTTTGGACTGAAGTATCAGTCAAAAACAAAAACATAAAGAAAATAGCACAGGCTACACTAAGAATGGATAATTACAGGGTGCACGTAAAGCGTTTTCCCCAAACCAAATCATCTTTTTTCCTGCTGTCACCTTGTTGGCAGAGAAGTGGGGCAGGCAGATCCAAGCTGGAGAATAGAGACTCTGCACAAAGGCTTCTTAACTCTTCATGTCATAAACACTTACACTAGAATCCGTAAATTGATCTACACCACGCAGAGATGATTGTGCACATTTTTTACAGCTTATATTGAGGAGTTCAACATGAATGGGCCTGAAGGTTGCAGTGCAAAGCCCCTATTCTACAGAGCCTCTGAGGTGGGCTAGGTCCGGTAATATTAAATGAATAGTACCAGGGAAGTGGTTCAGTTGCAAATAATAATGCATAATAAATAAACAAATAAATCAAATCAGCCCAGGATTCACAGAACTGTTTGTAGTTGGCATATTGCAGATGATGAACAAACAACATAATTAGCCATTTGCACAATCACTGAATACGTACGACGCTTTTTGACAGCAAAGATTTTGGCAGTGTTCATTTGTAGTTCTGATAACTACACCGACTTTGCAGTTACTGAGTGAACTGTGCCACAAGAAAATGAACCCCTAAAGGGTTTGGTACTGAATATATTATTTCATAAGCTATGAGGATCTTTAGAAAAATATCTCATTTAATGCAGCATTGTACTCATATAAAATAAATAAATTGCACAAGATTAATCTGTAATTTCTTTTCAATGGAGAGACTCTCTGGTGTTCCTTCTGTTATTTGTTATTAGGTCAAGTGTTTTCTTTTCTTTTTGTGTGTTTGTTTTTCTCTTTTTTTTTTATCATGGTATATGGTACTTCCAAACGAAATATATTTCTCATAATGCTTTGAAGAGTCCAGAGTCTTTTTCTCTCCTGAGCTTTGTTAACACCCTGAGAATAATCTTTTGTCAACAGCTGATCAATTTAAAATTTACTTTTATTTCGAATGCATGCTGCATACTTATGCTGCATAAGTCCATGTAATACTATTTGACTTCATGTTATTTTTCTTTTTTGGGGGATCAATTTGTCTTCTGCAGTGAGTAAAGTGAGTAAGTTTCCTGTTATACTGTGAAACATATTGAGAAAAACCATGTCGGACGGCCAAAATAGAAAAAGAAATGGGATTTTTGAATTGGAAAGTGGGATGTCAAGTGTTTTCAAAACCATATTACAATCATTGTCTCTGTATAATATATAGATAATATATAGATACTATTACAAAACTTATATTCTAAAGGTGGCATGCTTGAGCAGGCAGTAAAGAGAAGAGAGACAAGGCCACCATCACCCCCCCCCCTTTTTTTTGTTAAATGCTTTTATATTTTCACTACATGACATGAAGACATAATTTATAGAAGACAGGCCCTAAAATAAGTCCATGTTTTGAATCACATTTGGCCATTTTGCATGGCTGATTGAAGGAATGAAAGTGTTGATTAACAAATGATGAATGGCAAATGAAGGTAAATAGATCAGATATGCAGCATTTTGGGGGGTAAAACAGAACTGAGTGGAAGAGTTCTCTTTTCTGTATTTCTCTTCACTTCTCCGGTGCCCAGTCTCCTCCATCTGCTCTGTGTTTTCTTTACGCCTTGTTGTGCCGCTCCCAGAACCAACACCATGCCTCCCCTCTTCCTCCTGGACCTCCTCTCCGCTCTCACTTGCGATCATCGTCGAGCATCTCAAACAGGGCCTGCAGCAGTCGGTCATCTCTGTGCCAGTACGGCTTAGTGCGGTAGAAGCCGTCGCTGTAGTCGCTGTAGACACTGTCCTTGGGGCCCCGGTACTTGTTGATCATGTCCAGAGCCTGGTACAGCTTCTGAGGTGGGAGTCTTGTAGCGGGAGGAGAGAGGCTCTTACCCTGCTGCTGCTTCCTCCAGGCAGAGGAGGCCCTGGCTACGGTCTGGGGCTGCTGCAGAGCCGGGGTCTGCCGGTTGAAGGCCGTCTGCAGGAGACGCAGCAGGGCCAGGGAGGGGGAGTAGGGGGGATTTGAAGGTTTTTGGGGCTCCTTCTCCAGACTGGAAAGAGAGGAGGCCTGTGCAGTCTCCGTCTTCTGAGGGGGGTGGGCCTGTGTGGGATCCTGTATCACCAGACAAACAGGGAGGAGACACACCATTGGTTCAAGATGCACACTGAGAGACAAAAATGATCCTCAAGAGTGTGCAGCTAAAAATAAACAACAGTCACAACAATCAGGTCATTTAAATCCAGGCAGGACAGTGACAAAGCATATCCCATTGAGCAAAATGTTGCACTACTCTACTGTATTTCTCCAACATAACTCATTGTACAAACAGCATATTTATAGTACATTTAAATACATTACCAGTAATCCAACAAATCTGGAAAATTTAATGATTTACTATAGTTTGGATCCATTGTCTTTTTGTTTTTCTTGTCATACAAGTGACAAAGCTCCACTGTGCCAGTGTCGCTCAGTCAGTCAGTCCAGCTCTTTGGTTGAGACAGAAATATCTCACAACTAGGCTATTACATGGATTTCCATAAAATGTCCATAACATTTAGAGACATTCTGACATTCATGCTAGTTTACAGATTAATCCTGATCGCTTCAGTAGTTCTGTTTTTATTGTTTCCTGCCACCATGCGGTTCACATTTGTGATTTAAAATATCTCAAGAACTATTAGATAGCCTGCCATGAAATTTGCTACTCGCATTCAGTCCCACCTCAGGTTTATTATTATCACTTTGGAGACCCTTTAACTTTTCATCAAGCGACATCGTTAGATCACAAATGCGTTAAATACTTTGTTTTATAGCCAGATATCAGCAGAAATGGATACTGGCATGGTAACCTGGTAAGCTAAGGTGGTGAACATTACACTCGCCAAACATCTGTATTTTACTATTGTTATGTTTGCCTTAGTATGCCGAAGTCGGCTTGCATTTGTCTCAAAGCGCAGACTCTCAGTGCCCTGCATGGCTGTAGCCTCTTATTGCAAAACTTTTACATTTGTTGGAGGAACATTGGGTAGCTAATTTGTTAGTGACCTAAACCAGGATCATGTCATGTCTTTATGCTTCGTGTTTCTGTTATTAAGTGCCACTGGGAGTCTTCATAGTTTACCCTCTTGTGTTTTAATGTATCACCTCATTTAGCTTCACTTTGTGTTATCAAGAGCAGGTTCAGTGTTCCTACATTAGGCCTTTCCTGTTGAGGGCCTCATGCACTTGCTCATCCCTCCCTTTCTTCCTGCTAACATCCAGACCATTGATTGATTGAAGGCATTCACCTGCAGTTTTTAATGTTAAACTTGTACTCGCCTCCATCATGTCATCCATGTGCTCCACACCACGACGGTCGTTCTGCACAGCGTTGTAAGGAATGTACACTCGAGGTTTTTTCATGTGCTCTGGTTTCTCTGACGTTCCGTGGAGAATCAGCTTCCAGTTCAAAATCTGACCCTCGTTCTCCATACGGCCCGACTGTGGAAGGGAATAAGGTTGATTAAATGTCAAGAAGAAAAAAGAAGAAAAAAAACAGCGGAAACTCAGCAAACCAGCCAACATTTTGGTTCCAGTAACAGGGACACTTGTGTATACTTTTAGGTATTTTTTGCATTCTTCGTGGCTTACAATATGACTTCCTTACAGCTTTTGTTATGTAACAGATGAATTTTTGTTTATACTACATGTAGAAATTTGAAACTATGTATGAAAACTATTGCAAAGTTTTACCACCAACTGTGTGTGACTCACAGTATCTGTGATCTTTAAGGTCCATGTACCAGCAGGGTCTTCTCCCCATGTATGGACAGACATGAAGTCCCAGTTTCTGAAGCCGTTGGAGGACGTGTCCCTCTCTCGCTCAGCCAGCAGCACTGTACTGGTTCCTGAGGGGAAATCCAAAGAGATGGATCATTTGAGAGCTTTTGCTATTTTGGCTCACGTGTGTGTTGCTGTTGTGGGTTTGCGTGCATCTCTCTCACCTGCTGGGGAGGTGAGTGTGATGTGCAGGTCCCCTCTCCTGGTGTATTCAATGCTGGCCTCCACCTGCACGTGCTCCAATGAGCGGACGGTGTTGTCCTGCCCCTCACAAGCTTTGGTTGGAATCTCTATAGTGATCTCCCCTGCTGCTTTTAGCTCCCTGTGGGATGCATTAATATAGCAGTGAATGAGACACAAACAGGTCCCTATGACAACAAAAGTCGATCATATGTGTTCTCATTGTCGCTGTAAGATCTGGTAAAAAGCACCAGGGTGGTAAAGAGACATAACGCTGCTCTACCAGCACCAATTACATATCACTGTACAGTTAGTTCACTGACAATCGCATGCATACATAATGTGCATAAGCAGATTTGGAAGCATTTGGTCACTCATTTGCAAAAACAGCTAATCCCCATCTCCAGACATGAATGAAAGGATTTCCGTGATCAAGCGGGCTAAAGCTGGAGGGGGTTGTAGACCACTACGCATTGACGGAAATTTAGAGCCAAATCCTCGGGATTAAACAGGGATGTAGCAAGGTAATGGAGAAACTGGGTGTCAGTGCTATTGATTCCCATAATCCATAGCAAACTGCAGAATGGACACTTGAAGGAACACCGGGCCCAGTTGACTTTAGCCGCTGTTGGTGGTTCAATGTGATGTCAAAGGTTTCAAGGATAAAGTGTAGCATGTGATTACATTTTCTGTAATTATTTGGTAATACAAAAATAAATGCAAACAATACATTTGGTGGGACAGCAGAGAGCAGAATGCTTCCTCTTAGTTTCTGTCCACCGCTGGCAGCTTTTGGATTTGGATATTTAATCCCACTGTTTAACAATTAGTAATTATGAAAGTGCTTACAGTTCATGATTGACATCAAATTTAAATGATTGTAGTACTAATTCGTTTTCATGCCACAGAAAGCCTACCCCCAGCTTACGGCTTGTTATTGTCATGACTCCACTCAGAAAGCAACAGATGCATCTCTAATAACACAGATGGTTTTATCTGTTTACTTTGTCGGACCCAAATTGTCAGGACGAAAAGAATAAAAGCTCTCTCCATGTCTAAAATTAGATACATTGTCAGAATGTTGTGTCTACTACAGCAGGAAATATTAGGAGGTCTGGATTGTGTCACAAACATAACCATATATGAAACTGCTTAATGTGTACTCTTTGAATTTTGCTGTTTCTTTTTGTTACCATTTTAGATGGAGTGGGCATAAATCTTGGGCTACTGGTTATCACTGATAAGTAAGAAACACCAGATCAGAGAGATAATGTTCTAGCAGAATTGGACATACCTTGACTGAAAAGAATCATCCCTGACGATACATTGCTTCTTTTCTGGCACGTGCTTCCAGGTGGCCGGGTCAGCGAGGTCCACCAGGGCTTTGGCATTGAGAAGGCCAAAGCCGAAGCGGCTGTTGACCATCAACCCCGCTCCGTTCCTCTTCCAGCCTGGGTTATTGGCCAAAGGATCGAACTCTGAGGTCCAGACCACAATGTGCTGCAGGTCCCTCCAGGTAAGATCAGGACTGAGGTACAAGATGGACAGGGAGGCAGATCAGTGGTCATTCAGATGACATCACTGTATTGTAAATTATAATTATAATATTCACTTTAGTTTGTATGAGTAACAAGTGTTAGATTAGCACAGTTGCATACTTTTGTTCCAGGGCCAGAGCAAATATTCCAGCAGCCAGTGGCGCAGAGGCCGAAGTCCCAGTGTGAGTCTGGGTGCACTCATTGTGCAGATCAGCACTTGTCTTAAAACAAGCAAGTAAAGAATGGCATTAATATTAAATTCATGGATTAAAATAACCTTTTTTAACATGACATGTCCATCTTACAATACCACCATGATGTAACATGGTGTAATGTAATACAATGCGACATAACAGATGTCGCTCCTTACAATCCTCTGGTCCGTGTAGTCTCCACTGCTGTACGCTGTCGCCAGAGTGGAGGAGCACTTCTCAGCGTACCACGGGGACAGGCCCTGCTGGGAGGCGCTGCTGATTGAGATAGTGTAGAGGCTGTCTGTGTAACCGTCACAGTCGCAGTTATCGCCCTGGCGGCCGCCATTACCCGATGCCCAAACAAAGATAGAGCCTTTCCCACCACGGCCCTACAGAAGGCACGACAGAGGAAAGGAAAGGATCAGATTCTGCCCTTCAGCTTGGGTTACAAAACATACCTCATGTAATAGACAGTATAAAATACATACTAATGCTGTCATGATATCATCTAGAAATTTATAAAAAGGAAAATCTCAGGGTTTAACAAACTATTTAGAGGTATGGGGTGTAATAATTCTACATACATATGTAAATACATAAAGCACATATTTTTAGTCAGTTAGATTCCCATCACAGCTGCAGATTATAGCTCCCATTAGGAACCTCAATGTCTCATCACACTAACTGAATGTGAGTACCAACAGTCCCGGCTTATAATTTACCTTCTGAATACCATATTCAAAAGCCTTCTGGGCCAATCGACCAGGGCCCTCCACTGTCTTGCCATCATCGTTGGGTCCCCAGCTCGCACTGTAGATGTCCACATGGTCTGGATTAAACCCAATGGAGCTTGCCTCGATGGCATCAGTCACGATCCCATCCAGCATACGAATCCCTGAGCAGAGAGAGACAGGACCGTTAGTGCACAGTTCCCAGTTGCTCTTCATTTACTGGTATTCAAACTCACGGACATACTGGCAATTTCTGTCTATTCCTTAGTATGGAAGTAAAGAAAGAAAGAACAAACTACAAAGCCCTTTACTTAATTTAGCATCTTCTTTTTTAGGGCAGAAACATTTGTGACGTTCCAGTTTTAAGATTCAGGTCTGCGTCACTAAGGGACCAGCTGCCACTGTTAGAAGCCCTCCAGATGTTGAAGCCTTAATATGAAAACCCTTGTTTAGGTGGATTGGAGCTCAGTAATTTTGGAGAGTGATATTATGCAACCATCTGGTATCAAAATCAGGCCTCCATCAGGAAATGTTTCTTGTCTACATGCTCAAAATAAATAAGAATCTCTGGATGTGACTTAGACTTTAGACTTTAGACTTTAGATTTAGACTTTATTAATCCCACAGTGGGGAAATTAGGCGTCACAGCAGCATAGAAACATAAAAAGGTGCACACAAAATGAAAAGATTTACAAATACGTACACGTTAAATAAGATAGATAGAAAAATAAGAGCAATGAATAAATAAATAAACACACAGAGTATATACACAAAAACAAATACAATAAAATCAAATCAAAAATACAGCTTGGGATGAATGGAAAGTGTCAGTTGCTATGAAATGAAATGAAATGAAATGAACAGTGCAACGTTATTTTATGGTGGTGTTGAATAGGGCAGCTAGTTTATAAAAAGCATGTTGACAACCTCGTACATAGTGAATGATCGATGTGCCCTGTTCTTTTGTACCATGTTTAATAACATTTACATTTCATGTCAATCACATTTTTCCATTTTACAACACAGAATGTGCATTAAGATAAAGATGCTGTGTGATGCATTATAGTGAACTTAGATGTTTAAAAAAATAAAATAAATCAAAGCTCTTACCTCCAACCTTGGAGTTGTACGCCACTCCAACTCCACATTTATTGTTGTCTGCCTGCATAGCAATCTCCCCTGCACACCGAGTGCCATGCCTGAGAGGAAATGACATATTTCAGTGACACATTTGCTTGTTTTTGTGAAAAAAAAATGAAAAGAAAAGTGTATTTCGTTGAAAATAGTGCAGACATTTAAAAACTTAAAATAGCAAATGCTATGATATTCTTGAACTGTGGAAGATGCTGATAACAAAGAAGCGCAGGGTTGTTGGCAGAGAAGTGTGTGTGTGTGTGTGTGTGTGTGTGTGTGTGTGTGTGTGTGTGTGTGTGTGTGTGTGTGTGTGTGTGTGTGTGTGTGTGTGTGTGTGTGTGTGTGTGTGTGTGTGTGTGTGTGTGTGTGTGTGTGTGTGTGTGTGCGCGCGCGCAGCAGATAGCAGAGGGTTTGTTAACTTAAACAGTAGTAAACTGAGTCTGGCGAAAGGAATGATTCCTAATTGAGATGACGAATTTGCTCCTGACATTGTCAATCAATGTAACAACCAGGGTGAAAAACAAGACTTCTCCAGGGGAAGAGATCTCTGAAGATATACCAAAGAAAAAGTAAGTCTGTGAAAAGATTTCAAATGTTTACACCAGGAGAATGTTCAGGTAATATTCCCAGTTAACTTACTTGTTTTCATTGGTGGAGTCGTATCTGGGAAAAGGGTCGGGGTCGTTGTCGTTGAAATCATAGCTAGCTGCTGCATCCTTTAGAAAATAAAAAGGAAAACATTTAAGTCCTTTTTGAAAAGCTGAGATGACGTCGGCGCACATCAGTGACGAAGGCTTCAAACACAGATTTGTCAGGGCTGACCTGCTGTCATGGTGACACATGTGATTGGTGTTGAGAGAGTGATGTGACCAAATAGTGAAACCGCACATATTGAATAACTCTGAGGATGAAGGAGTGCTTGTCAATAGCTATCTATTGAAACACTGAGACTGCTAGAAATGCTGTTTTTGCCAAAGGGTTGTGTCATGGCTCGACAAACTACAGGCTTTATACTACTACACTGTGTGTGGGATGGCATGTCCTGTCTGTTCTCTTTTTGTCAGTCCCATCATTCCCCTACACTAGAAAATATAATAAATGCGCAAATCTCTTTAAACAGGAAATTAAAATAAGCTACTTTAGCCTCCTTTCAGTTTCTGGTTCACAGCAGCCGCTTTAATATGCTGTTAAATCTGTGACTGTCATTTTAGAATTACTGCTCTTAAGTTATGCAAATGATCACTGCTGACATGCCTTGATTATTAAGGATGAGCATCTCGGTTGATTGATCCACTTTGATTAATCAGCGTTAACTAAATTACAGCAGGAGTTGTTTCCATCAGCCCTGTTTTCATACATTATTTCTCTTCCCCTCTCCCTCCCTCAGTCCCTCTCTCTTCCTCTTTCAGTCTTCTGCTCTGGTGAGGCAGCGGCTTCTGAAAGCTGTTTGAAACCACACCACAGATGGGGCTTTTTAAGGCTTTTAGAGTTTCTCTCAACAAGAGAAACTGTGCCAAAAGGAAAGCACATTGAGCTCCTATTTAGGCATGCTCGGTCTCATAGACTTGTAATTATCAACATCCCCTTTCAGACTGTCAAAACATTACCGGAGGAGTGAGAAATATTTTCAAATTCTGCATCCCTAAAGAAAAAGAGTATTCAGGAGTCATTTGCATCAAAATAATTATTACAGAAAAATGCCCATCCTGCGTTTAGGAATTAAAAACCCGCCAAGCTCCTCGGAGACGCTCATTATAATATAGAAGATTTATTACTGTCTTTATGAATCGTCTTGTTAGGTGTCACCGGCAGCGTAGTTATGGCAACGGCAGGCCCCGACGATGGAGGCTGTCTCTATGGAAACGGTATCTTACGTAGTTGGAGTAGATGTCTGTGTGGTTCCACTCCAGCCCATCATCGAGCACGGTGATGACCACTCCTTTCCCTGTGATGCCTTTCTGCCACACAGGGATCACATGCAGGTCGAGCTTTGGCAGCGAGGAGGACGTCCGGGTGTCTTGCTATAAAGGAAGGGACAAAATAACCAAATTGCACATGTAATATGATTTAAAACTAAATTGTGAATAAATGATCTGCGACCACTTCATCTAACCCGGGTGGTAAAGTATTATCATACTTGTTAAAAGGGTCGTCTAATACAGGGTCCTCCAGCCTGCTGAGTCTGCCTGTTCATCCACTGACCTTTACAGTTATCATTATTGGATTGTCAGCCTTTCCTTTGTCTTGACTTGAGTCCACTCCTGTGGCCACTTGCAGGCAAATTGCTGCTAGACAGTCATAATATTTAGGCTTTTGTGTTCCCCAATACAGAAACTCTACTGATGAATTCAACCCTCAAGGTGTCACAGTGCCAAGAGTGTTTAGCAGTGTGCTCCATTTACATTCAATCCCTCTGTCGGATTATTTAGAAATCCATCTCTGAGGCTATATGCTATTACCCAGTGTGGGATGCTCCAAATCTGTTTGAAATGGAAAATATGCAGGAGCTGAGCTGAATGAGCAGGGCCTGTTTGCCTGTTTGCCTGCCTGTTTGCCTGCCTGCTTGACTTGGGTAGAGTATGATTCAGAGCTGGAGACAGCTAAGACTAAAAAAAGAACTCTGCTCTTTCGCTCTTTGTGCATTATGCACAGACACTGCAGAACGCCACCCCAAGACGTGACTCATCCCTGTGATGTATTGCCTTTTTTTTTTCTTTTTTTTCTCTCCTTGGCTTCCACTCCCCATTTTCACCCCATCCTTTCGCTTATTGTACCACTCTTTCACCTGAGGTAGCATCACTTCTAGCCGACAGAGAAAACTACACAAATCTCAATATAAATGCACAACAGACTTTTAAACAGGAAGCTATTCACTCCCAGCTAGCTCATATCTACAGTTTGCTAGTTTTGGTGAAACACCAAATGACTCACTTGTTGACGCTGGTTGCAGCTAAGGGGGCTCTCAGTGACCCGCCATGTGTTGATTTTAATGGTACACAGCAAACACACACAGCAGTTTATGCCAGTCTCTCTGCACTGACTGCATATACTGTATAATGAGTGAGTGGACACACACGCCAGAGCACAAAGAGATCCCTCGATGCACAATTAACATGGACTGACACATGTACAGCCATGGATACACACACACACACACGCACGCACGCACGCACGCACGCACGCACGCACGCACGCACACGCACGCACACACACATATACACACACATCCATGCAGGCGAGAGGAATCTCAAACTACAAGTATGAGTCACTCTCTGATTAAATTCAGGCAGTCACCCACTCGTGATAGATAAACACACTCATCATGTTCCCAGACCCAGCTCTCCCCCTCTGCCATTATACTGGCCACTGCCCCCATCACGCAGCTCCACCCCAACTCTAATGTCAGTGATCATCAGATCTGCTAACGTCACGGCCTTTTCTAACCTGTTGCACATCTCTGCGTCACCCACACACTGGGATCTCTGTCTTATTTACTCCTTCTTCCTTATCATAAGTGTGTCCTCATTTGCAAAGGCTAGAGGTGAAAACACAACATTATACCATAATGACTGATGTAAAAAAGGTGACTCATGAGACCAGTGTTTTATCTATCTCCGTGCCGCGTCCTTGCTGAATGGAAAAAGGGAACGATAATGCTTCAGATGAACTACGTGGCCCGTTCGCTGTGACACAGAGACAGGCTCATGTGGAAATACACTAAGTGGCATTTTAAGGCCAATTCCATTAGTGTCATCATCCCTCATCAGCAAAAATGATTCATCTCAATTTGTTTTCTTATTCCCCACAAGCGTGTGACTCATGGTCGGTTACAGCAGGTGCAAAGAAGTCGAGGCCGAAAGAACGTAATACGCATCTCTCTTCCTCAAATGTACACACAAACACTGTTAAAATCAGAAGCCAACCTTTGATGGTGATCAAGCTAAACACAATTCAGGGATTTTGCGTCACTGATCACTGCAATAACCGATCAGACTCCCATTAATCAAAGTGATGTGAAATGATATAGCCGATAACAGAGATCATGTCTGTTTCCTGCAGCTTAACAGCGTGTGGTGAACATGCTACATGATTCATGGTCTGATTGTGATTTTTCATCATGGAGATTAGAAATGAAACAGTTACTTGATCAATGGATATGTCAAGTAAAAGAAAATTAATCAGCAAAGTCAGTTTTCAAGCAAAAGTTCAAAAAACATTGCAAAGTTTAGCTCCTCTTGTCTCATCAAAACAAATAACACTCAGAACAATTACTTCAGAAAATAATCAGCAGATAAACTGATAATGAAAATAATTATCAGTTCTGGTCTTAAAAGAGTAACTTGTGGTTTAATGTATTTGGTGACCGATACAGGTCTTTGAAAACACGGTTACAGTATGTCTACTGTATGTGCTGTGGTCAATGGGACTGTTCATTCAAGGCCTAGAGATCAAAATCAGTTCAGATGTCAGGGTTGACTTGCGGTCAGGATAAAGGGAAAGTGTCGGTATTGGATCTGGAAGGGGAGACACAGCTGTGACAATCTACTGTCCTCCGCTACGACGTGGCCTTAACGGGTCTGAAACATCCCATTCAGGGTAAATTGGGGGTAAATGTACGGCGTTCTGCTCTTCTCCATCCTGCCGGATTATAGTCTCTCCACCTCTCTCATCTCCACAAGGGACTGTATAACCAATTAAGCAAATGGCTCTTTTGGCTAGAACTGCTTGATAGCATGCTATTGTTTCATTGTGTTCCTATTTATTTCTCTATTCATTGGCCAGTGGTTATGAAAAGGCTGTTTGCAGTTTTGTTTTGCATCCGTGACAGATGCTTTTATGTACGCATACATGCATGCACACAGACTTACTGACACACCCATGTGTACAAATTTAGCACACATTCACTCAAATGTCTCCTGCTCGAAGCCTGAGTGCCCTGTGGGGATGGAGCAGTGAGCGTTTGGAGCTGTCCAAGGGCTTTAGTGTGTCCCTCTCAAGGGAAGACAGAACGGCTGCATGCAAGCAGAAGGCCAAAGCAGACCCTAGTACACAACATATGACCAGCAGCATGCATATCAACCTACATCTGTGGGTTATAGAGCTGTTGTAAGTACATAAAGTTCAAATGAACGTGAAGAATTTTGGATAACTTGTTGAAATTTATGTGTATTTTCTCCACCTGTGCTGTTATATGTTTCCTGTGTAAACGTTAGGCCTTCCCAGAGACTTACCAGGTACCACTGTTGGTTCCACATGGGGTCATCGAACAGCTTGTCCACTGGACAATCCCTACACTCCCTGAGGGATGCCCGCTTGCTGCGCCGCTTCTCGTACTGCTGCTCTGCCCACAACACCTACACAGACAGACAGATGAAGACATTTGATTTCTTTATCGACGTGAGGAGATGTTCCTGCAGAGACTAGGAGGAGATAACAGTAAGAAAAAGAAAGAAAAAAAAAAAGACACCGCTCACCCGATCATCCTCAGACAGCTTCCTGGTGACGTGGTCGGCGCTGCGTTTCATTCTGCTAGGATGATTGCGGTGTTTGAACAAGAAGTGATCTTCCAGGGCCCCAATCTGCGATTGTTAGAAGGAGGATATTTTATAGGAAGTGACATAAAAGCAGCCATCAGATCACTGAGGTGGGAATTTATTTTTGACCTTTACTTCACCTGTAATACAGTGTGTTTTATTATACAATTCATGAAAGAAATCAGTTCATTATCAGACATACAGTATTTACAGCTTTTATTTCTATCAATTCCAAATTAAGACAAAACACACCGTACATGGCACACAGCTGTATCAGCTTCAGTTAGGATATACTACATCAATCTTTATATTAGATTATATCTTGTATTGGCCACATTAGTGCTTTAAACTGTAAAATGATCTGAGCAAAATATGCTTTCTTTCCACAGTTGAACCAAACACATCTAGCTCTTGTTTCTGTTAAGGGTACATGCATTTATTTAAACGTCTTTGGACAAATGTGTCCTCTGAATTGTTGTTAATGTAAAAACTGTTTGAAAGAAGGCTGCGCTGCTGTATTCATCACACCCGGAAGATCACTGAATCACTGACCGTTTCTGTTCAGAGCCACAGGTTTCGTCAGAATTACTGAACTGGTCTTATAACTCAGACTCAACCTGATATGTTTGTTTAGGTGGAGGCTACAGTCTGAATTACAGGGAAAAGATGGAGATGTACAGAACGGGGAAATAAAAACCCGATTCCCAGTTATGGGTTGTCAGAAGGATGTAAACAGTGAGTCATAGCTTGATTAAATCCTCATCCTGTTATTTAACAGGGTGCTGAAAATACTTTTGGGCTCTACAGCCAAAGCAAATGAGTTTCCAGTCTAATGGCCTTTTAAAGCAAAACAGAATAATTGATACAGCTAATGCCTGGTCTGCTGTTACAACCCAGTCCACAGCTTGTTCTTTAGGCTTAATTAACATTTCATGAATTATTTTGCCCATCTGGTTTCTATTTGAGATGTTTGATATTTAAATGAGGCTGTAGCAGAATTTATTCAGACTCCAGTTTGATTTAATGTCATTTCAAATAAATTATACCAATGACAGCTGCCGAGCTGAGCTAATTTTAGACTCATTTAAGCTTTTTTTTCTGAACTGGTGCTTTGCTCCAGGGCGTTGGTGCCTACCTGTCGGACCAGCTCGTAGTCCAGCTCTCTGGCGATCAGCTCCGCAGCGGACAGCCCGCCCGGGATCTCCACAGCCCACTCGTTCAGGTACTGCCTGTCCCTGTAAGAGAACTCCAGCGACCGGGGAACCACAGAGAAGAGGACGGCAAAAACACAGCACATCACCGCTGGACGACATCTCACTTCCATGTCAGAGGTAATTCAACCAGAAGAGAAAAATATGTATATATTTACAAACAGCTTGGATGCCTCCCAAGAAAAGCAACCAAAAAAAAAAAATCCCCTCCTAAAGATGTCGTGTAGTGAGAAATAAAGATGTTCAGTTTATCCCTGAAGAAACCGCTGGCTGAGATGGAGGGAACGTGAAACTGCGCGTTATTGGTCCGCCAAGGAGAGGAAATACTGGAGATGGGGAGGGCAGGTCTGTGCGCCGCATGTGTGTGTGTGCGTGTGTGGTCGCGATGGGGGGGGGGGGGTGTTCACACGTCAAATTACTGGTGCTCTGACGTCAGTTTGGCGTCTACCTTTCGGTTAGAAATGAGTTTGAGTCCCGCAGGGAGAAAGTCTAAACGGGAGGAGGAGGAGGGGGGCGATGGGACCAAAAATATCCCGCTGTTTGTCCTCGTAGGAGGAGGAGGAGGAGGAGGAGACATCGGGAAGAAACACACCAATAACAATACATATGATCCGATGAGATTGGGTACTTATAGATATTTATGATGATGAGGTGGATGTTATGCGCCATCTTTTCACACATCCTCCTTTTATTCTGCGTGAGACAGTCATTGTAGTATTTTTCACGTATCACCAAAGCTAGATTTCAGCACCGCGGACAGCTCCTCGTTCACACTTCAGGAGGTGAAACTAAAACCAAACACAACAGGGATGTGAAGGGGGAGAAATGGGTCATTCAAGCAGCTGAGGAGACTTTTATAATACTACATTCACCAGAAAACAACAGATGTTCATTAGCTGTAAGAACGAGGATAGGTATCAAAACACAAAACAAGATATAAATGGACCGGGAGAGACACATTATAACAGGGATATTATAACTAACACATTAACATACAAGCAGTATTTTAATGTTGTAGCTGATGGAGTTGGACTGACATTTACACTCTTTATTTATATCTTTTTAATTAGACTTTTTCCTTTCTACAAAACTGCTTTAAAAGCAACGCAATCATCGTTCATGTACATCTGTGTCTTCTTATTACTGTGAGGGCTTTTAGTTTACTGAAATAGTAAAAATGTTCATCATGGATATTCTCCAGTTGTCGTTTTTATCACAGGAAGGACCCATGAAATAAATACACAACACGTTTTCTTTAATAACGTTAATAAGTGACTCCTTCTGCCCTCTACTATGACAAGTCAAAATGTGTGTGGTGAAAAAGGTCTATTGTTTTTTGGGTCGGGAAATGTTATAGTGGCTACAATTTTGACTTATTACTTAGGGATCAGTCACAAAATTGCATTAGCCTGTTTTTATGTTGTGGACTGTTCAATTTATTGTACATATAATGTCAAACAAAAAAACAACAACACAAATAGAAATGCCAAAAGAAATTCATACACACCTATTTCATTTTATAATGTAAGTTTCAGCCTTCAAAATATCTTTCTACTGTATTTGAGATGGGAGAGTCAAATATATAATACATACGGTGCATGCAGTTTTTTAAGATGGAGTCATGCAGCATTTGGTGTTGCAGATCATGATATTTAATCAATTCTGGACTTTTCCACCATAAAATTAATTTAAGCGACACAGTTTTCACAATGAATGTTGTTTTGTACAACAGAGAGAAACACATGACAAACTGCCTTCAAACTACAGAGGAGACTGATTAAAACAACAGTAGTGTTGCTGAATTTATATTAATTATTATAATAAAAACATTTCTGAAGTAATATTCCATATTGTGGTGTAATCGATGCTGGTAAATAACTAAACTGAATCTAAGCCACCATACGTACAAACTAAAGCTTTTTCATTTTATAATGTTCTCTTTTTTTATCGTCATGTCAAACAGTGACTGCAGGCAGTTAATTAGGAGAATGATATTACCTACAGGTGCTGTTTAAATTGTTTACTGATGGAAACAGTGTGTCAGCATACCCTTGTTTCATGTGTGTACACTGATCCGGAGATAAAGGCTCTGTCAGGGTGGCTGTTATCTTTTCCTCGTAGACACAATGGAGGTTGTGCGGTTGCAGTTAATGTCACTGTATGAATTAAGAACGAAGAAACACAACAATAGCCCGATCCCGTCAGACCTCAGAAGCCAAACAGGTTTGGGCCTGGTTAGTACTTGGATGGGAGATTGACTGGGAATACCAGGTGCTGTAGGAACTGGCGATCTGTCCAGGGTGTACCCTGCCTTCGCCCAATGTGAGCTGGGATAGGCTCCAGCCCCCCCATGACCCTGTTCAGGATGAAAGCGGGTATAGATAATGGATGGATGGAAACACAACAATAAGAGCAGTATTAGTAAAGGCCTCTTCAGTCTTTCATTCCTATGAACAGCTTTCCTAATAGAGTGAGCTTGTTAGCCGTTGTGAGTTTAACTTGTCAGAGCTGATAGTGACTGATACCTTCGGTCATCTGGCCATGTGCAAACAGGTCTGCACCAGATCTGCAGTATAATCCATCTTTACCTAGCAACAACTATTTGCTTTGACCGAGGCACTCACTCAGGCACACAGAAACACACAGCTGAAGAGCTGCAGACAGAATAGCAAGCGGACCAGTTTATTTCAGGAGAGCCGGGCTAATTACAGATCACTGAATCTCTGACTTTGTTTACATTGATTCTCTGCATCTTCTGTCGTTATCTCTGAGCTGTGTGTGTGTGTGTATTTCAGCAGGATGTCGTGAGATCACTCATCCTGCCATCCTTATTCCTCCGAGAGGACACTCACGCCCACGCGCAAAAGCAATACACACATCGCTTTCATCAAATGAGGTCACAGGTCTAACTGTTTCCTCAGCTAATTATTTTTCCAGTGAGGGAAAGCACCGGCTTTTAGCAGGAGGTTGACTCAAATGACGCCGCGGTAACAGGGGAGCAACCTCAACGCACACTAATTCAACCAAAATCAATTAGGTGTGGCAAATAGATGGGAAGACTTCAGCCACACTTCCTGCTCATCTCATGGTTCAGTAACAGAACATTCAGCATCTTCTCTGCAATTCTTACTGTTGTAAAAAAAGTAAATGAAATATTCCAAGTAAATAAAAGATAACAATAATACAGTTCTTTATTGATAAATAATATTAAAAGTGAATTCAAACTGAAAGTCTGTCATGCAGCGACACATCCGACGTGATCAGAGAGCACATCTTGGTAAAGCAAAACGATCAATTACACCAGTGAATTGGATCAATATACTCCTATGTTACTCGGCAACCCCGTGAAATCTGCTACCTGTGACTCTCAACAAGGACACATGGTTGCCATGCCAACCCCTCCTTTTTTTTCATCTTTATTATGACTGTTAGTATTTAACTGTGCAACACATCTTCACCTACAAGTATATACATTATTTTCTTTCCTAGAAGAACAATAGTTACTGTAAAACAAGCTCTAAGCATATCCCACATACATTTTATTTCATCATTTGAGTTATTTACATGGGTGTCAATCAATTTATTTTATTCGATTGTGACAGATTTTACAAAAGCATTTTGTGCAGACACTGATCAAAGCCGCCATGTTGTCATTTATACGCTAGTCAACATCCCAGTGTCGACAAAGCTGATTTTCAAAGATGAATGATTTTGACTAAATCTTTTGGAAATGTATCATAAATTATAAAAAAATTTTAAACTGGATTTGATACACATAAAAGTTCAAGGAGGTACTGTCTCAAAAAAAGAGAGTGTAAATGTCTTGGACTTTCTGCCTTTTCTGTTGTTTCTCCCTCCCATATTATTCTTGCCACCCACTAGAGGTCCTCGGTCTCTGTCTTCATCCATGCTTAGTCTTCTGTCTGCCTCGCCTCCCTAACCTGCTCTCACTTCCCCAATCTTCCCCTGCAGCAACTGTTCTGTGATCAGCCAGAGCAGATCTACTTCCAGTCTGCAGTCACTAGTTGCTGCTTTGAAAAGTCAAGTCATGTCATCCTCAGTGCTCTGTTCCAGACATGCTTTGTTTTTTTGACTCTGCTTGCTTTATGAATCTGCTTCGTGTTGGGTTTTGGCTCTTTGTGTTTTGTTGTCAGTCTGTATTTGTACGGAACCGTCAGCTTCTATTACAAAGCTCACCTTTTGGCATTTTGGTCCTCTCCTCTCCTGAACCCTGGCAGGAAAAGCCATTCTAGTGTCAAGAAAAAAAAAAAAATTCTTCCCGTTATGTTTCCTGTGCTTCTCTTTTTTTCCTCTTCAAACATGTCTTCATGGATTGCCGTCAGAGAGCGCAGTTTTACCTTCATGTTGCTTTTAACTGATGATTCTTAAATGTAGACCTTGTTTGCACAAGCAATGCTGCTCAATTCAGAAACACAGTTTAATTTTGATCACTTTTGATTGAAGTTATCTTGTTTTCATTTCTACTGATAAATACCACTGATAACCACACACATTTATTGCTCTTCTAGTGAATGCTGAGTTGTAGCAGGGACAGTTTTAGATTTCTTAATATTTTCACCCGTGGTTATTAAGAAAAGCAGCACGAGTCCAATACTGCTTTGTTTATTTAGGAACTAAATTGTGCGATGTTTCAGATGTTACAAATGTTAGTAATAATGGAGATGAAAACCAGAGCTGAAGGATCAGTTTGGGTCATTCATTTCACCAAAGCTCAACCAATGGTGTGCAAATGTCATCTGTTATCAGAGGACGCAGTGGAAATGACGTTCTGGTGTCAGAGAGATTGGCGTCACTCTGCAAGTGATAGACTGAGAAAACAGTTTATCGAGGTGGTGGGGTTTATATTGTTGTCAAGGAGTGTGAAGGTCAAATGCACTTTGTCTCTGAATCAGACATGCAAGTCATTACTTCCCTCTTCGGGCACCGCTGACATCAGGACTGTCAGAAATGAATATGGAAAAGCCTGAGTGTTTACAGGAGGCAGGTCAGACAAGAAGTCCACCTCGGTGCTGATTTTGTTGTGTTTTCCTGCCGTCTTTCCTTTCTCTTCTACTATTTTTTTCAAGATATATTACAAACAATAACTACTGTATACACATCTGTCAATGCCTTGTTTTAATATTTGATCATCATCTTGTTATGAGCAACCCCATACACACATCATCAGTCTTCATGCACAAATCCAGAGATCTACCCTCATCTGTTCTGCATAAACCATGTTGTGATTACATAGAGATATTTCTAAATCTATTCTTCTGTACTGAAATACTGGTCAGTCAACAATGCAGAAAAACAGGAAGAAGTCACCAAGATTCCTCATTCCATTGGTCAGTTAAACTTACTGTTAGATAAATAGTGAGCATCCGCTCAACATGCAATCTATCAGTAAGCAAATTAAAACCTTGCAGAAAGAGCATTGTGCTATTTCAAAAGGTCGCCGACATTTTACCTCTTACCCAAGCTCATGTTACAAGCACACATACATGGTCCATCATACAATACACAGACATCTGATTTTCAGTAGAGTTAGATGCAGGGATTTCCACATAAAAGACTCTGGTGAGTTGATGATTTTGGAGACATAATTTTCCAGTGTTAGAAGATAAAAGAACAAAAATGAGAAGTATACTTCTGGTAGGAGAGAAATTATCATCATATTCCTTAAATAATTAAACAGTGAAGTGGAAAAACTGGACTATTGGGTTATTTTGCCTGGTAGAAATTAGATCATAATTTACAATCTTTAAGATAAATATATAGAATAACCATCATCATCATCATGATATTGCTGCCACTTTCATCAAAAAAGATAATGTCCTATATCTGTTGTTTTGCTGCTGTGTTGACTCAGACAGTCCCTATTTCTTCCGACAGGGAGCAACATTGTGCTTCTTAAAGCTGCCAGCTCTCAGAGAGGAAAATGATCAGATCAGCGGTGAGTCAACTCTTCCTTGAGCTTCGGGGCGTGTCCTGTCTAAAAACAATCCAGAATAAGGAAGTAACATTGTTGCCTGTTTGTTTCAAGTACGGAAACACATTTATAGCTCCAAATTTGAACCGAATCACACAGTTTCTATAGCCCTAGATTAACGTGTTCATACTGACCAATTTATCCTCTTTTAATTCATATGATCTCATTTGTGTCACGTGCATTTAAGTAACTTACAGTGTTTGGACCTGTCTGCTCACTGTAATGAACATCATACATTTGATAAAGTAACAGATGAGCAAGACTTTACATGCTGCAACTCCTTCTTTAAACATTCTGCTGAAACGGTGTTGTTTTTGGTTGTGCCAAATACTTAGATCATCAAACCCGAAAGTTTTCTCAGCGGGAGGGGCCTCTTATTTTATTCCAAAGGGGACGATCATCCTGCAGACTATGACTTACTGAGGACGACTGAAGTCGCAAAGGGATTTTAAAAACTCATCCGTTCTGGTTTGAAAGATGCCACATAAGAGGAGAAGCCATGGCCATCCGAAAAACACAAAGGAGCCACAGGAGGTAGGTTTCTTCTTGTTATTTACATGGCAGGCATACAGAAAAACCATGGATCGTACAACTGGCTACAAAATGCGCCACCATCTCATATGGTGTTGTAATTCACTATTATTCTCGTGATCAAGCTGGAACTATTGCTCTGCATATTTTACAGCGCATGTGACAAGGATATTTGCAGGATGGTTGCTCTGGACTTTGTAGTTTATTTATAGCCTCAGTAATTTATTCAAATCTGCTGCAGAGTATCGATTAATCTTGTCTGTAGCCAATTCAATTTAACAGCATCTGTCAGTAGCAGAAAAGCCAGCCTACCCATAGTCGTGCTCACAGAGTATTTCATGTCCACTTCTGCAAACAGGAGAAGCTTCAAATTAAACTCTTTGGCCAAACCTCCAGCATCTGTTTTACTGGAAACAATCACAGTATCTGTCTATGATGTTACTTCTTTGGAAATACGTGTGTATGTGAGGGGGGTCGTGTAGGCTACAGGTTGGGATATGCAGAAGAGCCAGAGATCCTGCGGTAGAGCCGTGGATTTTGTGTAATGTGTCTTGAGTCAGAAGAAGCCGCAGCTGTGTGTGTGATGATGTGAAGGGTTCAGGGAGTGGCACACCGATTGCGAAGGCATGAGAAAAAGAGAGCTGGCGGTGAAGATAGGAGAGAGTGGCAGTGCGGGTTGAACCTTAATCTCAGGCCAGTGTTTTCTCCTCCTGCTCCCTCATGGCGTATGCAGCGTACTGGATGAGTCTTGTGAGTACATCTGCTAATTTTCAGCCCTCGCTCTTCCTCTCGCTTCTCTTTGACCCTCTGGCAATGCACTTTAAAAACTCGTAAGTAAAGCTTGGGACCTGTATAGCCGCTGCATGCATGCTTTCATTGCAGAAAACCAGCACAACTTGTCTGAAACTAGAGGAGCCCTGCTCGATGCTCTTTAAAACTTGGCATACGCTGCAGAAGATACGTTTTCAGTTCAAATCAATTGTTGTCAGGGCATTGCCCACATTCTGTATTTATATAGGAGGGTGTGACTGTTTAAACAGAGACAGACTTCAGCACTCACACTGCAGCTTTACAATGTCTCTTACTCAAGTAACCAGACACATGCACAATGATCATTGCAAATCAACTGATTGACTTTTCAACACTGAACATTTTTGTAATGTTAAAATATAACATTATATTTTATATAAATATAATATATATAACGCATATATATCCGCAAACTGCTGCAGATTTGTTCGTTTTTACTACATTTCCTGGATAGCAGGAAGTCATGTAGAAGTCCTGCATTTCACTTTGGGACCATGGCCCACTGTAAGTGATGAGTTTGTAGATGTCTGTGGGGGTGATGGTGGTGACTGACGTCCAGCATGGGTCTAAATATAAAGATGAGCCCCAGTTTAGCAGGTGACTCCAATTACATATAGCACAGAGTCATTTCCATTTACTGTCAGACAAACAGGTTGGTGACATCTAGTATTTCCTCATTCATTTACACGATACAGATAATTTTAAACATATTGAGTGGATCACTTTCTTTTGCTCTTGATAATCTGATCATTTCAGAACAGGTGAAAAAACAGAACTATATTTGCTAAAGTGTCTCTGTGTGACAGAGGTGACAGTACAAGACTTATTATTTCCCATGGTCAACCAGCTAGTTTTACAGGCTCGGTCAGTAGGGACTTCACATTTCCAAAGGTGTGTCTGTCTGACGGGGAGTGTGCCATGCCGTGAGCTATGTGGAAAAGCCTGTGTGTGCAGGCATGAACATTTGCATTACTATAGTATGTACACTGCAGCGCTATTGTAAACTAAATACATGGAACCATGTACTTGTGCTTTGCTTATCTTGTTTTGAGCTGTCAGGTGTGGCAACAAAGGATATAAAAGAAGACTTGTGTGACTTCATCCCATTTTAGTGTGAACATGCTGGCTGATTAGAAGGAGCAGTAGAGGGTTTCAGTGTCTAATCCTATGGCCCTCCTCCATAATATATTATAATATATATGTATATTATATTTGGGGACAATCATGATGCATGTATTGGACCTATACGCTTTGGGGAATGCAAACAAGAAGTAGGGCTACTTTGTCATGGAGTCAATAGGCTGGCTCCTGAATATATAGCTGACCTCTTGTCCCCCTACGAGCCTAAATGCAACCTGAGATCCTTTGGTAGGTCGTTCCTGACCGCACCTCGAACTAACCATAAAACTAAAGGTGACTGGGCGTTTTCTGTTCGGGCCCCTCAGTTATGGAACTACCTGCCAGAGGAGAGCAGGGACGCTAACACTGTTTTCCTTTAAGTCACTCTTAAAACACCAAAATTTTAGACTTTCCTTTTTGTTGACTGTATTTTTATTGATTCACTGTCTGTTTTATTGCCTGATATTTTTTACTGTTGCATATTGTGTTTTAATTGTATGTAAAGCGCTTGGTAACTTCTTTTTGAAAAGCGCTATAGAAATAAAGTTATTATTATTTTTAACCACACATGCTAAATCAGTGTGAGGTATATCAAATAGTTTGAAAAAAAATTAATCTGGATCTAATATTCCACAACTGGACTTCATAAAATTGAATTTTTCACATTTTATCTTAATTTATTTGATAGGCTTTAATGAGTCGTGTCTGCTGTTTTTGATTTATGGTTTTATGTCTTCATTCTGAAGAAAATAAAATCCAGCAGGGACATGGTTTCTCGCCCTTCGCATCATCATCAGTATTACATTGCAATACTATTGCTTCAAATACTTCAAATACTTCAAATGCTGAAGGTGACAGTTCACCTGGACATGTAGCTTTAGTGACCGTTCAACCTGTGGTTCACACAAAACACGAGTTACATGTCGGGCTGCTTTAAATTCATTAGTAGTACAGTGCGTTACTTTCATATTTTGCTGAGGTGTTCTTCTGAAACACAGAAATGAAAGGCTCGGCCGTCAGACTGATTCCATCACAGTGACTCATTTAAAAGGCTGTATTGTCTGCACACCCCACCCAAGAACAGCCTGGAGGGATGCATGAAGTCATTAGTGAAGTAAAGCCTCAGAGACACAGCTGATTGCACTTTACACTCTCATTGCCTTAAAATGACATGACAGCAGCATGACTGGCTTCAGATATCCCAGACTATTTTCTCACACCGTAATTCATATAAGAAAGTGCAATAGAAACTCTCCCTTCATTGCCACTATTGTATTTAATTTGATATGTGGATCAAATAAAACATCTGGTATACAAAAGGCACAGTATAGGTGAAGATTCAGGGAGCCAACACCCATGCCCTATCCTTCAGCAAATCTATTAGTCATGTGTTCGTAGCAACACTCCCCACATTCCCGTTTGCATTTTGTTTGCTGTTATGCAGGCTTTAACAATGATGAAATCCCTGTCAGTTCCCTCCGATGTGTTTTCTTTGGCTCAGCCAGATGTTGAAATGAGTGTGGTCTAATCAATATCACTTCATCCTGTTATACGTAAGAGGTAATATTACTGTAACAGAGAGGAGGATTGAAAGTTTTCAGCTCAGCCTTGTCTCTAGGTGATGCATACAAGTAATATAAAATCAGGCCTCTCCCTTTATTCTCATTGGTGGCAACTAGGGTAGTTGCACAAGTTATCTGTTATGGCTGCATGTACAAAAGAAGTGTGTTCATGCCTGTGTGTGCTCAAGGCCCATATATTATCACAAATCAAGGCGTTGTCTTCTTGGTAAGTAACTTGGATTTTGGCTCAGATAAAGCTGATGGTGTTTTAGGTATGCTGTAAAAAAAATGTTTCATATATCTGTCCATGCACACACACTATTTAATGAATGTGTGTCCGGTGACGGTTTTCCCTGAGAAGCAGCTCAGATGTGACCCCTATAACCAGGTGGGTGTCAGTCCATGCTCAGCTCATGTCCCTTTATAGCCCAGAGAGTTATACTGCACAGCCTCTTGTTATTTTCACATCTGATCCTTACTCTTCTCTGCTCTCCGACCACGCCCCCCTTCAGTCACTCTGCCCTCCCCGTTTCCTCTCTCCCAGTCCCCTCCCCGCCTGCTGGAAACATGCTGCTAGCCTACAGACAAGGCAGAGGCTGACAGACATACACACACACACACACACAAACTCTTGGAGGCACATTAAGCCAACATGGGCAGTATACTGAGCTGGATCCGAGGCCCACGGGAAGGGCCAGCCCTGCAGGATGTGGCTGTGGAGGAGCAGGTGTGTGCAAAATGTGTATGTGTTTGTGCTGTTGTATGTACTGAATCCAAAAGTCTCCATGTGTGTTTTAATTTGTAAATGTAAGATAGCCTGCACGTATAAAAGTACATTTGCAGTTGTTGTTTTGGTTAGTCTGGTTTGTACTGTATGTTTAACAAAGGACTTACAGAGGAATCACCAGCTCTCTCTCTCTCTCTCTCTCTCTCTCTCTCTCTCTCTCTCTCTCTCTCTCTCTCTCTCTCTCTCTCTCTCTCTCTCTCTCTCTCTCTCTCTCTCCCTCTCTCTGCTGGAATGTGTGAGGCTCACAGTCAGCCACTGCCAGTTCAGTTTGTGTTTTGTGGTAGTGAGATATTTAACCAAGGCTGGAACAAGGCCTGCAGTGTTTTCTATGAGTTGCTACAAGCATCAAACTTACAGACATAGTGAATAGATTCCTGCTTGTAATGTGTGTTTTTAAAATATATCAGTGTGTGTTTTTGTGCTGAGAATATCCAGAGTTGATCTTTATGAGAAAGAACCTTGTTTGTTTGGTGCATCAGACGAGAGGGCTTGAATTTTCTCCTGTGATAATCTGCAGCAACAGATGGAGCAATCTAAGAGGGTGTGTAGCTGGAATAAACTTTGAGTGTTCCTTTTTTTGTTTTTTTTGTTTGCACAAGTTAAAATTGCCTGTAGTGTGAAGGTCATATCCTGCAGCCTCAGTGTCATTATCTTCTGTTACACATCTGACAAGGAATGTGATTGCGTGGTGATATGTGACAGGTCTACTTTGGCTGTCCTGATGTACTTTATTATCAGGGCTGTGCGAGTTTTCTCCGAGTCACTTTATGTGTTAAAGTTTAAAAAGCACAAATGAGTCCTGCAAGGAGGACTGCACAAAGATAGCCTTTTCCTGTTACATTTTTCCGGGCTCTGTGCTGCAGCAGTCTGCCTCCCCAGCAACTCACAGTTGTCACTCACTGACAGGAAATGACCACTGGAAAAATATATCTTCTACACATGCATAACCACTACAAGAAGGTTGTAAAATGACAAGATGACCTAAACAAACATCAAGTGCACTTCCTCATTGTCAAAGAGACACTCTCATTAAGTCCTGAGTGCATGTTGTACAAATTAGTCTTGACTAATTGTGTGTGTGTGTGTGTGTGTGTGTGTGTGTGTGTGTGTGTGTGTGTGTGTGTGTGTGTGTGTGTGTGTGTGTGTGTGTGTGTGTGTGTGTGTGTGTGTGTGTGTGTGTGTGTGTGTGTGTGCATACAGTGATTTTTAATGCACATTGGGTATCATGGCAATCTTTTTAATATCATTAAACTAAACGGGATTGTAAGTAAACACACTGTTTATGTAATGTTTTTAAAGTCATTTTTAAAAGACCTTTGCTTAAGTAAAAGTAGAAATAATATCAAGTAAATCTTGTGCATTCAAACTTTTACGTACAGCTTCTATTTTAACATTTTTGAAACAATGAGACATTGAAAAGGGAGTTGCTTGTACGAACTTATAAAGAATTGTCACTTGATTTATAGCAAGTTTCAGTACATTGTTTAGCCGTCCGGTCCGCTACTATTCTGTGTTTGTTCACTGTTATGTGTTGTTTTTGGCAGTTGCGATAAAGCAATAGAAATCCACTGTACACTACCTGCACCAAACAGCAGACAAGGCTAGAGACTAACTATGTTATCACCACCTGTTGATAAGTGGAATGATGATTATGTGTGGCATCATGTACATGAATTCCATGCATGTACTTGAGATAAACAAAAAAATGTTGATGCACTCAGAGAAACCATGCCATAGAGCCACCAGAGGTCTGGAACTTCACAGGGAACCTTGAAGTATAATACCTAGTCAGCAAAATGAAAAGTATAAAAAAATACAAATTTTGCATGCAAAATGACCTGTGTTGCATTAATACTAATTATATAGATAGCTTAAGTGGCATTTCATTGTTGCAGCTGTTTGAGGTGGAACTCATTTTTATTTATTTGTATCATCTAGATTTTCAAAGGTAAGTAATAAGTATCTTTCAAATCAATGCAGTAGTGCAAAAAGAACAATATTAGTCTCAAAATGTTACTTTTCAAAGCGAGTGTTTGACCAAGCTTACACTGTTTGTTTCTAATGAAAAGTACAAGAGCACAACATGGGACTAGAGTAGAAAGTAGAGTACAGTCTCCACTTCATGAGATTCTGCTGACTCATTTGCTCAAATCAGATTCATGCTGTCAGGCATGTACACGTCTCCACTGTCAGGAAATGACGGATCAGAACTTGAATTTACCTCTCATGTTTTGATATAAATCACTTCAGTCCAGCTAGGTCGGTTAGCAAGAGCAATATGTCATGTGCAGTTTACTGACATCATGTCACGTTGTCTGGATACTGAAGTTCAAATGTCATAAACAGCCATTTATGTACCTCTGACGGCTATTTGAAGCCACCTACGGCGCTAAACCAGCAGGCTGTGTGTGTCTGTTTGTGTGAGAGTGGAGGAGTACATTGTATACACGTGACCATAAATACACAGACATTTTTGTTCACACACATCTTGCTCAGATAAATATTATCCTTCCATTTCCTGTTAAATGTGTGATTAAATGTTGCTGTTTATCCCGTCGGCAGGCTGTGTGTTACTTCCCAGTGAGACTTGTGGTGTCAGATTTCTCACTTTACTGTTAGTTCGGCTTGAGTTTGACGTTGCTCACTGTTTTTTTTTGTCACGTCAGTTATATAAAAGCAGCGGTGGGACAGCTTCCAGGCATTTGGGCATACCTGAGGAAGTGCCACAGTGAGGTGTTCAGTACCAAACCCTTTTTGTGCATTTGTTCTCCTGTCTGTTTACATCTGCCATGCTTGAGGAAAAGCTTATGCTCGAGGCCACAGGATATTTGTCCCGACGAGTGGGGATGAGGAATGAAGACCCAGCAGCCTCACGCTGACTGGAAATTGTAATGTGATATGAGGAGTGAGGTTCTGCGTATTGCTTCTCATAAACACATTAAAGTGGTAAGCTATGATGACATGTTAGCAAGCATGTGATTATTATTTTGAAATTGCTGACAAGTTCCAACTTCATCCTGATGTTAGTGAAGTTCTTCTACTTTATTCAGTTGAGGCCGGTTACTCTATTGTGTAAATGTAAGGAATAGGCCTCAGCTAACATACACTAGCAGTAGCTGATGTAGCTAATCAAAGCAAGGTTAAAATTTTCCTGCGGATGTTTGTGGTGTGGGATGAGGCATGACTTAACAAACCAGAGGAAAAGGTGCAGTGCTAAACTTAGAGACGGTACGTGGACGTGCAGCACAGCAAAGGACATACATAGTTTACTGTCAGCTTGGGGGGGCAGTGATGCACACGAGGAGGAGAGGAGTGTCACAGAGGTCACTATTTCTATTTGTACCAAACTATCAAAATAAAACTGGTAGAAACCTGTTGGTGTTTTCCTTATTGTCTCTTCTGGGATATTAATGCACTAAATCATTGTTTTATGGTCATGGATTTCTAATGAATAGAAACAATGGTTATATTTCAGATCTACAAACATTCGGTTAGCTTTAGGTGGTTCAGACTTATTGGATGAAACGTCATATGAAACCTATGAACATATGAAACTGCACCTTACCTAACCCTAACCCTAGATGCAATACCATGGAATAATATTGTACACGTAAAGGAAAAAAATAAATAAATGTTACACATCTTTTTTTTTTACAAGAAATTTTTTACAACATTTTTTATGTTGGGTCATTACCCAAGGCACAGCAGCACAGGTGAGCCTAATTATAGATGAAGCAAGCAGACCCAGCTGAGCGTGATGTAGAGTCTGGAACTGGATCTGAGGTGTTCTAAAATAACCAACTGGACCCTTTAAGGTATTTCCTAACTCTAATGATCTGTTGTTGTTTTTTTTGCCTCACGGATTACTAAATATTGTAACAAACATTGTGGTAGTTTATAGTGTACTAGAAATTAAGCAACAACTGCACTGATTTAAAGTCATATTTATAAGAAGCTGATTTTAATTTTATCTCGAGTTTTTTGCTTGGAGCTTGCCTGTTGTTTGGTGATGAGCAGGTAGTTTACAGTGAGTCATCAGAGCTTTATTTAATGAAAATAGTTGAAAGCATTGTTGATGTCTGCGGTGAGGCTCAATTTTTTATTTTTATTTCATAGATTGACAGTTAAATATTTTTCACTTTCCATTGAGCCTTGGTGTGATCCAGCTCCACCAACTCCCCAGATACATTTTTTGGTCTTTAGCTCACCATATGTACTTTCTTCAACCACTAACTAATAACTGCTTGTCCTGGCGCTGGCTGTAAGTACAGTGTATATTTCAGGGCTTGTTTGCTGGATCTTGTTTGCTGCTGCTGGAAACACTGCTGGTGAGAGCTTCAAGACTCAACCGTACTCCAAAACCAAAACATTGTGCTAAAAGAGGATAAAAAAAACTTTGCACAGCTGTCAGAGCTTTCAGAGATCACTTTCTGAAGCAAATGCAGTAATTAAATTAACTGTTAAGCATGTCCTTCAAATCAGCGTCTAATACAGGTTTAGCTAGTTTGTTTTTTAAAGGAGTGTTAGGTTTGTTTGTCAAGTTGTCCTGGTAACTTTTCTCCTACATTATTTCTGGTTGTTTTCTCCGCAGTCAGCACTTTATATCAGGTTCATGTTAAGTGCACAGATCAGATTTTTATGGCAGCTACTGTTCATGATCAGACAAGACCTGATTCACTCACTCTTTTATAACCTCTAGAACCTTTTGGCAAATCATGTGTCTACCAGTTCAACCTCTCTTTATTTCTCCAGTTGTTTGGACTGTAATTTCTCTTGCCAGTAGAAGTGTACAACATCAGTTTTCCCCAAAGACTTTTAAGGAATATGATATCATGCATCCTTCCACTAAGTTTGCCTGGGAACTCGGGAACCCAAAGTTTCAGACTGGAAACCACCCATTTTACAGCTTCATGGTTCTGATTGGTCGATCTCTCTGTGAATGGGTGGGTCTGCTTTTGTTCATTAGCTGTCAACAAAGATAAGAGTCACCAGGGGTTACTAAGTCAGGCATTTGGATCCAGTGGAAGCAGGTTTTCTTTCACACTCAGACATAAACACCCACAGAGTCACAAAAGCAGAGGGCAGGCTGAGTGGTGTTTTTGGACTCTATTTGAGGAGATTTAATTCAAAAGGTCCCAAAACAGACACAAATACCTCTGAGAGGGAGATGCCAGGGCGCAGAGATTGCAACAAGTTGGGAAGATCAGGGTTCTGCCTGCTTGTGAATTTTAAAGTTATTTTTTGACATATGGTAAGAAGAGATAAGACACAAGGCAGATCCTTGCTCCTGCAAAATACAGAACTGAGTTTACTCTGTTCATTCCTGGTCTCTGTATATCTTTACTTAAGGTGATAAGCCTGTATCTTAATCATCACAGCATTTAGCTTTGTATTGCTTCACAGGGCATTACAGTGTTATGGGGCAGAGACTAGACAAACATGACCCACATATATACCAGCCTTGTTTTCTTTCAGCATAAAACAACAGACTAATACAGAAGTTGACAGACAGAGAAAACACTCGCAGCACAAACACAATTCCCATTTATTTTACATCCAAGTGCTGTGAGTGGATTTAGACACAAGGGGGTGCTGCTCTCCACAGCCAGCACCTATTAACATGTTGCACATGTTTTGTGGTGTGGAGTGCTTTATCTTTGAAGTTTAGATTCCCTGGATTAATTTAAGCAAATATCTGACCACGAACTAATCAGTGCTATGAATGATGAAAGTGTGTGTGTGTGTGTGTGTGTGTGTGTGTGTGTGTGTGTGTGTGTGTGTGTGTGTGTGTGTGTGTGTGTGTGTGTGCAGAGAATGGAAAAGGTTGCCCTGCCATGCTTTTCTAAAAGTCTTGCATAATCTCTGGCTGCTGTCCAGAAGCCGTTTCCTCTCTGTTCCTTTGTCCAGGGTCTACTTTGGAGACCTGTGAACATGTCCAACATGACGTGCTTGACAATCACCGTGTTTACTTCTTCTCCTTGTCCTTGTCTTTCTTAGAAGTTCACTTTTCTCTGCTGAGGTTGTCTTTGGGTGTGGTTTAGACTACATGTGATGTGACTCCCCCTCCCTCGCTCTTCTTTTCTTTCCGCACACTCTCTGTCTTTATTGTTCCAGTAGCTCTGCAGTCTAGATTCCTAAGTAGTTAGTCTATCAGGCACACCCAGAAGCTGCCAAACAACACTGCTGAAGCAAATCCACTTCTGCCTCCTGTCTGCTTTGCACTTTAGCTATTCCTCCACTTTAGCTCTTCCTGCTTGATGTAGGCCATCATGTCTGTTATCGAACTGCAACATCTCTCCTCACAAAGCCCACCTCGACCCAGCCCCAAAGTTTCCCTTGAGCTGGCTTATTCAGTTTTCTGGGCAGGCAGTGAGGCTGTGGGTGGGTCATTGTCTGTGTCAGACTGTCCAGCCTGCTCTGCTGCCCCGTGGATGAGGAGGTGGAGCCCGAGCAGCATGGTCTTGTTTCCAAGAGGGCGGAGCAGCAAGTTTTTCACCACTGGGCGTGTGCGCCTGTGTGTGTGTGTGTGTGTGTGTGTGTGTGCATGCGTGTGACATACAGTGTGGACTAAAGGGTTTTCCTAAGCGGGGGTCGAAGGTGAACCAGACGGAGGAGAGCATCTTGGTAGTATACCCAGCAGCATATACTGAGGATACACACTCCCAGTCAGACCTATGGTATGTATCTGGATGGTGTTTCCCTTTATGCTCGCTCTTTTGTAAGTGCCTGTGGAAAGGCTTCCTGTTTGACTGATACCTGTCAGATCACAGAATATTGGTACAGATCAGAGGTTTGGCAGATAATTTGACAGCATTTAATAGCGATCATAAGTGTTGTGGTGATCAAGTTTGCAGCCTTTGACGTGTCAAGTCTGGGAAAGTTGGCAAAAGATGACTGTTACTGTTACTTTTATGGACCTCGAGCGCAGTTGTTGCCAAGGAACAATAAAATGGGACCCAAGTAAATAGTAAACACTCGACTGTGTATGTCTGCTGAGGGAAACTGCACTCTATTATTACTTTTTCTGCATATTTGACACCAACTTTGAATGTAGCTTTAAACAAATACTTCTATTAAAATGGGAAATACTGCACCTGATAGACAAATATGGTATAAATATTGCAAAAATACAAGATCAGTACTTTGTTTGTTTTGTGTGACTGAGAGCTAAATTATTCTTGTTAACGTGCATGTTGGGTTGCAACACTGACCTGATATAAACTAGAAACCGTGCTGTAAAATGTTGTCTTTCTCCTGATTTTCATTGATGTGATGATGAAGTTTATTAATACATCAGCTCTGATATCTTATTAAATCTTTCCTACAGCAATAATATTCATCCTTCTGCAGCTCTGCTCTGCTAAAAGTAAAACACTGCTTCGTTGCTTCTTCAACACCTCCGCTCCACCTTTTTTTTGTATCTTGTTACACCAACTTTCGTCATTTCCACCTCTGTGCAAAGGTCAGCTGCACTGTCACCACTGACCATTTAGACAAGTTGCCAGTGCTATTTTAAAGCAGCAGCTAAGGAGTCTCTTCCAGCTATATTCACATGTGCGTGTTTGTGGTCGGTTGGGTGGGGCGCAGCATTAGTCATCAGTTTTCAAAAGAGGGCCGTGCTGCCTCTGTAATGGCTGCTGTTGGGTAAGGCCTGGGTATACATTCTGCATTGTCCTGCCACTTCTGACAGGAGAATACGTCACACAGAGAGCAGCCTTTATGTTTGACGTATGTGCAGATACACGCCTAAAAAAGGACAAGGACTCAAAAAAACAAACCTCGAGCACACAGACGGTTTCCTGTAGATGTTGAAGGGAAAGAGCAAACACTGTCAGATGGCACTGTGGCACCCCTGTTCACATTTAGTGCTCTGGCTTTCCAAGTCATGTGATAGAAACACATCAGATCTAAAGTCTTGTGTCTATTTTGGCCTCTCTCACTTGAGCCACAGTCAGCAGTGCTCCCAGAATGTCCACAATGTTGATATCGGTGTCCTGTTATTAGCTACGTCAGGCAGTGTTGTTGTCACTGGTTGCTAAAGCTCTGCGGTTCTATCTATGTGCATGTTCGTAATGTGTCTTACCACAAGAAACATGGTCAAAATCCAACCTCAAGTTCCCCCTACATTCACACATGAAGCCAAAATGAATGACCTCATGCTTCATTGCAGGTTTGAATGGACTTTAAAGCCATGCTACTTTGTAGCACACAGCATTAATTGAGATCATACTGTATATATGTGTATCTTTGTTCAAATTTATCACTGTTTATATGTACGGTTGTGTTTCTTCCTACAACTGCACTGATTCTCGGTCTAATGTATGTCTCTTACATAACAGATACATGGCAACTATCAGCCCCTTCCTCTGCCCCATCAAAATTTCTACCAGGTACAGCTGTATGAGATTTGTACCACCTGCACACTCTTATGTTGTGTGTGTGTGTGTTTGTACAAGGCTGTACAGAATAACAGGAACACTTCCCAGTGTTGAACAAAGTCCCATCACAAGCTACCACAATGACCGCACTATCATAGTCACAATGAAAATGTAGTCTCATAAGGACTGTATTACCTGCAGGGTTTTCATATAGAAAACATTATAATGGAGGTGTTCCTGTTTGCTCTGTCCACCCTGAGGTGTTGCTCCTGTTGGCTGTTATGAGAAAAGTCCTGTATTAATCCTCTATAAATTGCTAAAGTCACAAACTACATAGATTAGCTCGCTCCAACCTTGTTCCATTAGTTTTTTTTTTTTTTATCCCCAATGTGTTTTTTACTTAAAAGCTTAAACATGTCCGAGGGATATTCTGTCCAAATTCAAAGGTCAGGTATCTATTAAGATTCTTGCACGCATTATGTGAACAAAATAACATTTATTTTACTTTTACATTTGAATATAACTAGAAACCTCAATTGTGTTTGAGCTTTTCTGGAAAAACAAACTCTGCAAAAATATGCAAGAGAGCAGAGGCTAGTCTGAAGGTAGGTCCAAACTTCAGCACTTTTTTTTTTTTTTAAATCTCAGAGGAGTCACCTCTTCTGTGCCCAACATATCACACTGTAGGTGCATTAGATTCAGTCCGAATTGCATCGTGTGAGGCATGAGATAAAAGCTGCTTGTCCTGAATGTGTACCATTTGAGGTGTGTGTCTGTAGATGGGCAGTCTGTTGTCTCTGAGCAGCTCCTCCACAGGACGCATGAGGAATGTAAGAATGCAGCAGTTTGAAGTTACAGCCGACAGAAAACTCGCAGAGTTTGAGTCAAGTGAGCACGGAGAGTTCAGTTAGGCGACACAACCAACCTCTACTTTAGCTTTAGATGTGTTGCTGAAACTCGGGGACAAATTAAAGCAGTAAGTACTTCACTGAAACTTCCTAAAAGTGTCATGTTTTTGATTTTAGCTAAAGTTGGTGGTTCTGGTTTAGATACCCGATTCCATACCACTGTGTTACTCAGGATTCATCTTTATAGCGTGTTAATTTTCGTGTGCGAGTAACCCTTTTTACGTTTACCACCTTTTATTTCAGTGTACAGTTAAGGGAAGATTTACTCATGTTAGTATATTATTGATCATATTTATTATAGTTTGATACTGACGGCATGACTCAGTTAATATACTGATGTATTGAGCTGTGTGGTCAGCTTTTTGTTTGTCATACAGTGCATTGTTTCCCTTAATGGACTGAGGTTTAAATAAGCAGCCTGTTTGTTTGCCTGCTGGAAAAGTATTTCTGTGGTTTCTCGTATGTGCTGCCTGACCTGTTTTTGTTCATCTGTTTTGTAGTACAGTTTCAAAATAGAAGCTCTCCTCAGGTAAATGTATGTACACATAGTTGCTAATTTAAGTAGGAAAACATGCAGTTTGACTGACTGAATGTATGTGAGGGATCAGGAGGAAAAAAGCTGCGTCAAACTGAGAACTGGAGCGTGATCTGGTAGGTCTCATGCTTCCATGGTTTTGGTCCAGCACATTGTGGACTGTGCTCATATGACCAAAAGGCAAAGGGGTCATTGAATCCTTTTGGCCAACTTCCTTTAATTTTAATTCTCACATTTATTTTAACATAAGCACTTCACATTTAGTGAGGATGATGCGAATGAGAGGAATGAGAGCAGTAAGGATATCATTCACTCAACATGATTTCTTTATTTCTGATGACTCATCTTAAAAAGCTTATACTGAATGCTAGGACCTCTATATCTTTAATCAAATGCAATTAAAGCTACTGTGAGTGTTTCTTTAAATTACTGTATGTTCTTGTTGAACAAAAGGCTGGATACCAAACCTTAGCTTGAGCCTGCAGCTGTTTAGCTTAGCTTTAGTTAACTAATATTGATTTGATATTAATACCAAAATCCAGGTATGTTAGCAAGTGAATCTGAGCAATACCCTTATTTGATTTCATAATGGTCCAATGTTGGACTTTTTAAACTTTTGCAGAATTAAAATTTTCCAGCTTTACCTTCATGATGTTATCATGAAATATCTCTTTATTTATTTTTTTCAAGTGCAGCTTCAACCTTCAAAATGCACCTGACTCATCATGCAAAGGCAGCATGCAGCACAACCCAGCTTCCGTTTACTTTAGCCATTCAAATTTTTTTTTTTTGTGGTAACTTGGCAACAGTCAGTATTACTGCAGTAACAGCAGCAATATGACTTCCCCTGTGACAGTGGGCTGCTCGTGACCTCACTTCCTCCTCTGTGCCACTTCCTCCTCATTCTTTTTCTAAACACTCAGTCAGTTAATATTGAAAATATTAACAGTCAACACAGAAAAAGGCAGTAATATAGGAGCAGTTGGGAACATGTTCTTGCATGGACAAATATATTTATATATTTGCTAGAAAAGGCTGAATGTTGATGGTCTTCAAATTCTCCCACTGAACTCATCAGTTGATTAAGTAAATAAATCATCTTTACTTTGTCAGATTTCCCCAAAGATATTGAGCCTCGAAGCTGCTTTGTAGTTAACAAAAGCCCGAGTAAACACTGTATGTGATTCACAGAGCTCTGAGCAGGGTTGTGACTTTATTTGTGTTGAATGTAACACCAGCATGTGAGGCAATCACTCACTGTGCTGAGGTGCAATCATTTCTAAATCAGATGTCCCAGATTGCAGATGGTTCAGAGGGGTAGTTCACCATGTGCTCGTTCTTATATGCTCTTCTGTTCATCGCTCCGTTTCTCACACACAACCGAATTTCACCCTCAATCCTGTCAGTTCAGACCTGATGCACAGCTGGCTTGACTGGTTAACTCACTCAGAGGCTTACAGGTGCTCAGAAGTGAGATAATGATAATTTCTGGATGTAGTTGTTGTGTCACGGACCAGAATATTAAAAATTTCCTAACAGGTGTAAAAACTGTCATCATACAGTAGCCAATTAGAGCATGTTTTACAGTCTGGTGATTGACAGGCTGTGTCTTTATATCCAGGTAAATGTATGAACGCCTGTTAGTGTGGAAATGTTCTCTAACAGGCTGGGTTAGGTCTGACTCTACAATAATACAACACCATACAATACATTGGGTTGGATGTGAAACCAACCGCAGCAATCCTGACCTGGTATCAGTTGGGTGGAGGCTCGCTGCCCTTTATTCACACCGCCTATAAAAGAACTGGGCTCGGCTCTGCAGCATACCTGGCTCCACCTGGAGACCACTGCACGCCTTCAAAACACCGAGCTGCGTGCACGGTCGCCTTCAAAAGGGAGTTTATTTTGTACACGGTTTGTATTTTTAAAACACAAAATCCACTATATTCTTTTTAGTTGTCCTTTAATTCAAATACAGTGGAGCATAGAAGAAGTGAATACCATTCGTGGGCTGATAGAGGTCCTTTTAATTAAGCAATGAATGTTAACATTTTCAGAAGGTTAATCATGATGCTTGTTGCAGATTGTTGCCTAATGATGAGCCTCACATGTTAATAGTGGAACAGATAAATCTGTCGGGTGAATCCATGTGATGTATAGATGATGGTCAAGGGAAGGAATGCTGCTGTAGGGGTTTGTCCATCGCCAAGTTTTAATCTGTAGCTCTTCCTTGCTTGAGTTAGCACAAAAAGGTGGGGTCAGACGACCTTTCAACTCGTGGGGCTGCTGTGTTTTCTTCAGAAATGTGGTCATGCTGCACAGATTACATTGACATCCGGCTGAGATCTATTCACAATGCGAGTATGTTCACCTCCAAATGTGGTCTGACTAGAACTGATCACATTCTGATCCCAGTGCGTTCTACCTGCCGTTACACCTTGGACTAACATTAGTTTTCTCTTATCCAGATACAGATCGCATTCTAACTCCAGGGATAAATGGAGAATTTTTGTTTAAGTCGTTACTTCCATTACTCTTGTGCTTTAAATAGACATTATTGATATTGTAACAAATCCAACCAAAATCTTGCAAGTGTGTACGGAGAATCTACAACCACAGAAAATATTGCCTTTTCATAATATCCCTTTTGACAGAGGGATATTTTATAATTAAAAGCTATTATTGGACCTTTTATTGCAGATATACTTGAACTGTATGGAGTTAGAGATAGAGATGTATAGATGTGGCTCTTTAAACCATCAGTGGCGTAAAATCAGTTTCCTCTTTTCGTACTGGTTTGCTACTAGTTGATGTTGTACAGCTCAGATAGGATGTCTTTAGTTTATCAAGAGGAAATCTCAGACAAAGATCAGTGACACTTGCAGAGCAGCACAGAGATCACTGCCTTGTACGTGTGAGGGTGAAAAATGGCGGCGTCAAAGTCCTCTGCCAATGCAAGTCAAAGGCCGACTTTTGGTTTTCTTTGAATGTTAATTATCTCTGTGTTTAGTCTGCACTGTGACCTCAGCTGTAGACTAACTTGTGAATCCATCATTCGCTGTCCCTGCTGTCAGTTGCTGAGGTGACCACAGGCAGCAATAATACTCGGGTCTCTTTGCCCTCTGCTGTCAAACAGCAGTCACACCCTTCAGCCTGGAACGTAGGGCTTGAATCGACCTCATCTGACTGCAGCATACTGGATGTGTTTGTGGCCAGAAATCCGCTTCTTGGAATGTTTTGTTTTCCACAAATGTTGCTCTTGTGAAATCTGTGTGCATATTTAAATAATTATGTTAGTTTGTTGTGTTCACTGCACATGTGACTTTTTCTCTGCAGTCGCAGTCGAGCCAGGCCACACCCAAACCGGCAGCTCAGGTCTCCACCATGAAACCTGCACAATTTGAGGTATCAAACATTCACTTTTTAACCTCTTGTCTTCGTCTCTGTCTCCCTCTAAAGAGACTCATTTGTTAGCTTCCTATGTTTGGCTGACCCCTTGGCCCCCCATTATCTGAGCTATGTGTCATATCATTACTTCCTTTCCTTTAATAGCGACAACATCTTTAAGTAGAGTAAGGGAACAGGCTGAGCGGTGTCCTCAGTACCACAGCGATTTAAAAAAAAAAAAAAGATTTTTTTTCCTTTTCCTTCCATTCAAGCACAAGAAAGCAACATCCATTTTAACCCATTAAAGCAGCTCTGAAACAATGGATCAAAGTTTGTCCTGTTGTGCTGACTTTGAGTCGTTGCTGATTGGACTAATTTCGAGATGCTATGATAAAATATTTAAATTTGATGTTAGTAAGTGGAGAAATTAAAAAAAACTCATAAGTATATTAATTAGGAGGTCATTAATTGTAATTATGTAGAAGTTGTACAGTTTATTCCTTCAGGTATAACTAATGATGCTAAAAAAGACATAAAATATATTTGCACTCATACCGTCTTCAGGCTCCAGGACACAGGGAGTCTGCGGCCTGATTGTCTGTCAGTATTCTGTTTTACTTGCTTCAAGACAGTGATTGAACTGAACCAATCAACACTGCTAGCCTGAAATGTTTTCACTCGTCCATCATCAGCTGGGCTTAAACATAGTTTATTTTGGTGCTTGTCTTGTAGAGACAGACTTTTGTGGAATAATTGGATGTGGCTTTGTGCAGAAAATAATAATGATTACTGTGAGAGAAGTACGTGTTGTCATTTTAGATTTATTAATGGACTCAGTTTAAAGTACTTGGTCAGTAACCCTCAGCTATAAGAGACTCTTGTTAGTGGCTGACCTTTCTGCCTCTCTTTATGCCTCCTGTTCGACTTTGACAAAGTGGAGTACAGCTGCTTATGTTTCAGTGGCAGTGTGTGTAGAGCTGTGGGCAGTTTAACATATTGAGCTATACGAAGACATGCAGCTACAGTAAGTGTGATAATCAGTATCAGCCGTTTTTTCCAGTTGGCAGAGTCTTCTTGCATATTCGCTTATTGTTAGTCTTACTATATTTTTCTTTCAGTTTGAAGGGGTTTTCCAGCCATGTAGTACTGTACTTCCATAAAGTTAGGGACAGGAAGAAGAAAAAAAATAGAAACAAAAAAAGCCGAGATATTATGACTTTTAGTCTTTGGTACAGGTCAACCTCCAAAAACACTGTCATACATGTCCCATAATGCATCTCATAATTTATTATGCCCCCCAGTCTCTAAGACCAAGCGAGATAACCTTGATGATGTCAAGGTGATGTCATCGGAGTGAGATATTATACTGTTTTTTCACAGACTGAGTAACGCTCCCCATGATGAGTTAACCAACCTTTGTGTGTAAAATTGGAGGACTGTCCCTTTTAACAAGTCATTAAAATTTTGCCATGAAACGGAAATTACATGAGCAGTAGCCACAAACATGTACACGCAGCTAATGCAAGCATTCAAAGAGCTGTTGTGAAGGTAGATGATCAACTTCTCCACACCTGCTGCGTTGCAGAAGGCATCGTCAGGATCTGCCATGGCTACAAAGCCTGGGGTGGTTACCACGGCAACAGGCGGAGCCATAGGAAGTGGCGTCACGACAGGAGGAAGTGCCACATTTGGAGCGGCAGGGAAAGGGGCACCTAAAGCCAAACCAGAGGTAGAATGACTGGATGTGTGATTAACAGTGGAGGAGGGACTTCCTTCTTCTGGTCTCACAGTTGTGTGCTTCATCATAAGGCAGCTTGTATTGCTTCTTTTTCACTGGCTTCATCTTTGTTTTTCATCTTGCATCACTCTGTGTGCGATGTCTCTGTGGCTCAGCCATCCACTCGTCTTGATGTTTCACGGGCATCAGAAGCCAAACACTTGCTGCATCACACTGAGCTTTCATGTCGTCACGCTCGGGATGCATATTCTCCACAAACTGGCGCTGACTTCACAAATAACTTTCCTGTGACTTTCTTTAAACACTTGCTCCTTGGTTGTAGACTAACACTACGCTGGCCGGTGCTACTGTCATTGACATGTCATCAGGAGGGGCGAGTGGTGGTCCGAGAGAGATGGCAAAGGTAATGATGTCATCATGGCCACAGCGCCAGGCGGTGCTTTTTCTCGCTTTAATCCAAGTATTACTTTAAGTAGCTATAAATCTTATAAATGAAATGAGATACATTCATACAATAAGGGAAGGAAATTTTCTTTTTTAGGGTTATGTTTGTTTGTTTTTTTACTTTATTGCTTCCTACGTGGGAAACTCCAATGCACACAGTGTTTATTTAGTATTTTAATAATGAAACTATCAGATTCTTATGGTCCCCATGACTTTCATAACACCTAAGTTTGCTCACTCTATTGTTTTTTTTCTTCATGCCTTGTTAGCTCTTCCTGAATGAGGCTTTTCAAATAGTCTCTGCCTGCATCTGCACTATTACTATTATAAACTACAGAAGCTGCCTGGACCACTACAAAATAATCTAGAAAGGTCAACAGTAGTGGTAATCACACATTGTTTGTTTTAAAAGGGCTTAAGCATGAAAAAGCACCAGCATTTAAACATATAATGATCACTGGTCAGATTAGTCTGAATCCCAGCAGCTATTGGTAGTAAATTTTATATTTTTGGATTACTCTGGCAGATCTGACCAGTGATCAAGGAGGAATGTTCTTCTGCCCTGTTTTAACTAACACTTTTAAAATGTTTTACACATCTCTTGTTGTTGATACATCTGCTGGTTTTGGAGTTGCTGTGAATCTTTCCTCCTTGTGTTATTGAGTAATCATTTGGCCACATGTTTGTAGACTGCACCTGTCTCCCAAGTCAAAGCCACATCTTCTTCTCGTGCTGCTGGAACAGCAGCAACCAGCGCTGTGACCAAACCTAAAGAGTCTCCCAAAGACACCGCCAAGGTAGACTCGACTGCAACAGGCCACTCTGACTCTCTTGAGGTGGATAGTTTCAGGGCTTGCCTGCCTTGCTTTCTGTTTCTTTGAGTCTTATCAGGTTTTGTCATGACCCTTCCTTACTTGAGAACACTCAGAAACCTGCCTTGGACTTTCTTTAAAAACAGATTACTGCTTTGGCCTTTGTTTTTCTACTTTGGAAACGACCTTTGGGGAAGTGTGAAGGACTTTATTCTTTGCATGCTTCCACTTGCTGTTTGCTCATAGCGTACACTTGTCCATTTACAACATCACATACATCATAAATCTTAGTCGGCCAGAGCAAACAAATGAAGAGGAGGCCTACAGTTTGTTCATTTGTCATCTCACACTAGTTTCATTGCACAACACCTGCTGACACTTCAAAATGAATGACTTTTCATCAATATGGTGGAGGCTTTCTGCTCCAGAAGTCGGTTTCTTGCTTTTCTGTCTTTTATTTCTTTCTTCAGGTATATGACAGAATTTTACTGAACATGTACTTGGCATATAATAGACTCCAATTCATTGTATTTTAGAGTACAACTGCTGCCACAACACTCAAAGCCGATGTGCCTAAAGTTGTTCCTGCAGCCTTGGCTGCCTCTGGAAATGTGTCTGTGCAAGGAAAGAGCGAAAAAGCTAAACCAACACAAACTAAGGTAGATGATCCTAAAACCAACCATGGTGGAGGCTGTCTTCTCTATATTCTGTCGGATATTGATGGACAGGATTGAATACATTCACGATACTCTTTGTTCAGTGAATGAAATCGAGAGCTAGTGTGCTTGAGAGACACTTTCAGGACCTGCAGGGATTTTTCAGTGGTGTCAAATTTCAGTGTATATAATGATTGTCTCAAATAAAATGTTCTTCCTGGAGTAATTGGAGTATTATAAGGAGAAAACCTAACATTTGGTCAGGTATACATTCATCAGGTGCTGTGTTTGTAATATCTTGTATTTTTATTCTGTTTCTCATTCAATAGCACAGTGGGTGTTTTATGTTGTTAAGCTGCGTGCACTGACTCTGGATCTGTGTTGCAGGTGCAGGTGGAGGTTCCTTCCACAGCAGCTAAAGGAGCCAAAGAGGTAAAGACTTTACTGAAACAGTAGAAGCATGCAGTGAAAAGCATGTCGTTTTTTCTTGTGTGCTGAGTTGTGTTGCATGTGCAGGGACCTGCTGTGGATCCGTTCGACGCCCTGGCCAGCATACTACCGTCAACTGATCCTATAGGACCCCAACAGCCTGTATACACAGGGCCGGAGGTCAAAGAGGTACAACATAGCAGCAGCAGCAAGCATGCATGTGTGGCTGTGTGTAAAGACAGTGAACAGAATGTGATCACACTGAGCTGGATGGATGTGCTGTGTTTAACTGTGTGGTGCATGTGTCACAGCATAACGTCAAATCTGAGAAGGGTCAGAAGTGTGGCGAGAGAGACGACACGCTGCCTCCAGGCTACAGATTTGAGGATATGGTCAGTTCGCCCTGCTCTCTACCTCCTCACAGCTTCTTCTGATTCACTTCTTTTGCTTTGTTTTTTTTGTGTCACTGACAGAACTCACTGTCATCTAGTTTCCTGGTTTAATTTTTCTTTTGGTAGGAAGTAGATCCCAAATGAAAACAATTCAAAATGCGGGATGTTTTTTCACTTCTGTAAATAATAAACAAACAGCAAATGATCTAGTTTAATTATTCTTTGATCAGATAGTTCCAGATTTAAATTCAAAATGTTGACCATTATTTAAGGTGTCTGATATTAGATATATGAAATATTATTCTTTTAATTTTAAGGCTGGAAATTAAATTTCAAGTTGTTTGCCAAAATGTTTTAACAAAGGCAGCCCAACTTTGAGTTCAGTAGGCAGGGAAAATCATGTGTTTAACTTCCTAAATGATCTCACCCTCCATATTTCCTTCTCACTCTAAAATGAATTTATATTTTTTTCTAGGCTCCAGTTCCTGAAGATGTTAAACCCAAGAATATTCCTGTAAGTAAAGTAATGGAGACACAACCTCCTCCACTCGGCACATTTTGGTGCAGATACAGTTCACAGAGACTCACACTTGATAAACTTTTTCCAATCAGCACACACTGACATTACGTACCCATTCAGGAAGCCCTGCTTCCACTGTACGAGCTGCTGGTTCCTCTAGAGTGGGGAATGTTACATTGCACTGGGGTGTGTTTCTCAGCAAACAGCACAGAGGACCAACCTCCTCTGTTTGAGCTCTTTGGCTCTTGTCGGACCAAACCCAAACATGAATACGTCTGCTTGATCACACACAACGCATGCAGTAATACATCAGTTGCACACTTTGATATCCAGCCCTGTACAGGTTACTATTTACTCACCCTCAGCACACCCACATTTACATCACAGCATACTCCCACTTTGTCATGTTGTCATGGAGGCTTCTTTAGTTCTGTGTCTCATGATCTCATTTCATCCGGATACTTTCCCCCTCTCTGAGTTTAGTGGTTTTATTTTTTTGTGTTTATTCTATTTTTGCTGAATTAATGTAATTTGATGGGTCTTTTAAAAGAGTTTGTGAGCTTTCAGTTGAAGTGGAATGTGAAGGGTGTGTCTGTACTTTTCCTTCACTGCTGGTACATGCAGTCTGCTTTGCATTATTTTGCCCTTTTGTTTGCCTTTCATTTGATCAGCCATGCCCTCTGGTGGAGGACCGTGTGAGAGCCATAGGGAATAATTTGGAGTCACGCTTCCTAAATTGTTCAGTTAAAAAAAAAAAATCTGTTCTAAGATCTAGATTTTGTGTCGCTACCCTGTGGTGATGCGCACTCTTGTTTTTCATCTCAGAAACCGCTGAGCACAGACGAGGCTTTGGACTCCCTTTCATCTGGTTTCATGACGTCCACTGTTCCACCTGGACCCAAGAAGCAAGAGGTCAGAGTCTGCAAGCATGTAGCACTAGTCCCTCCTTCACCGTCACATTACCCTGTTTAAGCTCTGAAAATTCAGTTTGTCCTGTCAGTTGTAGTCAGTATTCACCTGAATGCTATAATTCCTGTATGAAACGGAAGCTGCTTTTTTTTTATACTTAAAAGTAAATGTAAATCTTGTTTTTGTCTCAATGAAATATATAAAACAAGGGTCATGTCAGTGCCTCATCTGCTGGACGTGCAAACTTTGCACCACCTCCTGTAAAGGTAAAGAAAAATGTTAAAATCTCTGCAGTCACATTAAAGCAGCATCTGTATGCAGAAGCTGAACATTGTGTGCTTTGATATCATCTCTGCCGCAGACAGTTGAACCTCCTGCAGTTGTTCCTCCTGTGGCTGTGTGTCCTGCTCCTCCTGCTGACAAAAAAGCCAAGATGGAGAAAATGTCGTGCGATTTCTCCTTGGAGGCTGGACTTCCCTCTGCTCCCTCCATGGTAATTTCTTGCAAGGGTGTCTCGACTAGTCTGTAAAAGTCACAGAAATACAACCTGTTTCAATTGGGTGTTTTCAGATAATGTTTTCTTCGGCTAAGTGAAACATTTAAATGCTTAGAAATTACACTAAATTAAACATTTTACATTGTTATATCATCATTATGTTTGGATTATGATGTAATAATGCTGAATGTTGTCTCTGATGGCTGTTGTAGAAAGCAGCTCCTCCTGTGGCAGTATGTCCTGCTCCTCCTGCTGATAAAAAAGCTAAGTTGGATCAAACCACTGTTGATTTCTCTCTGAAGGCTGGAGTGGATACCAAAGTAGACACCAAGCCCAAGACTGATGCGGTGAGTTAAGAGAACAAACTTAATTTTGTCCTTCCATGTAGTTAAACAATTTTAGTCAGATTAGGTGATCATCATGCTCTCTCCTCAGGGTGGTTCTATGTCTCTGGATGCTCTCAGTGCTCTTGTCGACACGTTGCCAGCAGATTTACCGAAACCTGAATCTCCCAAACTCAGACCTGAGGACTTTGTCTCGGTATGGGGCCACAAACAGTCACACTGTCTCATCTTTCTTGATCTAAATCGCTTCTGTAGTGGAAAGTACAGTCAGGATTTAAGAGACTAAATGTAGTGTCAGTTTTGTTCAAGACAAATTTGAAAATGATTGTTTTGTAGAAAACATCCTGTTGGCCTCTTTTCCACCAAACAATGTCTTATTTTTGCCCCTTTTCCTGCTGTATAGGAGGACAAACACAAGAAGGAGAAGGGCGTGCGTGTTGGTGAGAGGGAGGACACACTTCCTCCAGATTACAGGTTTAACAAAGAGGAGCTCAAAAAACTACCTGCTCCAAAACCCGAGGTGAGACCGGGACAAGTTCACTTTCAGGGTCCTAAAGTTACACTTCCAGATGTTGAGCATGAACATTGACGTACAATTGTAAAATGAGTAAATCAATAACTGCAAGATATTGACTGATCCTTCTTTCTGTCTCCTCCTGCAGCCCACCTTGGGTACAGGTGAGGCTCTGGACATTTTATCTGGAGACTTCTTTACCTCTTCAGCTGCTCCTGCACAGGTACAGATCTGTGGCTCTGTCATTGGTAACAGCAGAAAAGAAAAATAATATGTGCACAGTCATAGTATGTATCCTGTTTAATAACGTCTCTTGGTTGTTGCAGAAAGCTCCGCCTCCTCCTGTTGATAAAAAAGCCAAGGTGGTCACGGTTTCTAATGATTTCTCTCTGGAGGCTGGACTCTCTGCTTCTACTGCCAAGGTACAGTACAGCAAAGTCACACCAGTTTTAACTTGGATGTCTCCTGGCTGGTTGAATCTCCATTTACAGTTTTCAAGGCTTGTGAAGAAACATAAGTACATTTTACAGATAATACGTTCTCAGCAGAAATGAATAAGATTTGATTTATTTGTAGCAACACTTGTTTGACATTTTCCCACGGACCTGTTGTCTAATTGATCTACAGTTTGCCAGAAACATGCTCACACCACCTCTATTTTTACAGTCAGATGTAAACACACGGACATTATACGCTCTCCCCAGTTAGGGTGACTCATTCTCTTCAGGGGTGGCATGACTTCATCAAGGATAAATGTCTATGAATCTGTTTGAAGGAAAGGAGGAGGGGTGGTCCTTAAGGTGGTCTTAAGAACTTCAGATCGTGGCTCATAAGAAATGAGACTTTTTCTATAAGTAACCCAGGTAACTGTCATCTGTACAGTTTGAACAAGTACAGCAGAAGCAGCATCACTTTTAATGGTGCATGTGATGGAAATCGTGGAGATGAGGTGAAGAAGGCAGTGGAGACGGTTCTGGGTGTCAACGCAGTGATGTTTATTGGCCGCAGCTCGATTGAGGAGAGAGGACACAACGTGTGGCGATGCCCGGTTGAGAAACCTCTCTGCCTGTACTCTCACAAGGGCTCAACTATGAGGAACACATTGGTTTCGATCAGGATAACAATGTGTCCTTGGCTGAATATTGTCAGTCAGAGTGTCAGACATGCTGTCTCCAGTGTGGCCACAATCAACACTTATCATGGATAGTTAGTTCCCATGGTTGGGGGGGGGGGGTGTCCTTTATGGGACCTTTACCCACATTCAGGGAATCAGTAGGGTCTCGTAGTATGTCAGGCTTAAACAATAGCGTTTCCTCGACAGTGCAGATCTACACAGAGCTTCCGGATGCTTTCCATTCGTGTTTACTAGATTTTGTTGGTCAGTGCAGTAAAAGTACTGATGTTGCGTAGCAGTTATTTTTAGCTCATGATGACATGCTGAACCTTTACTTCTTGTGGACAGTGTGACAGTTAGGGACCATCTCAGCTTCTTCCAGTATAAATGAGAATATTCACAAACGCATACAGGTAGTTTTGTGTTGCACCCATGCAGGTAGCATTCTAATTTGAGCCATCAATTGCCCATAAAAATTAAGCTATTATACAATGATTGCTTTACATATACTGCGGTAATAAAAAAAAGGTTGTATGGTAAATTATTTTTAAAGAATAGTAAGATGATAAATTACAGACATAGGGTAATGTATGCTTTGAGTAATATTACTTTCTACAGTGTCACTTTCCACTCAGGTTGTTACTCTAATGTCTTGTGTGTTGTCTGGTGTAGAAAGTGGAGTCCTCTGCAGTTCCTCCTGTGGCGGTGTGTCCTGCTCCTCCTGCTGACATCGCTCACGCCAAGCCAAAGGCTGAACAGGTGCGATAACCTTTATAGTTGTTTTTTCCCCCCTTCATTTCTTTCTCTCCGCATCTTGTTTTCCTTATCTGGGAGAGACATTTCATATATTCTTCTGTTTTCTCCTCAGGGTGACTTTATGTCTCTGGATGCTCTCAGTGCTCTTGGCGATACGTTGGCAGCAGACGAACCAAAACCTGAATCCCCCAAACTCAGACCTGAGGACATCGTCTCGGTACGAGCAAAGCTGCTCCCTGACACAGAGTTCACTTGAGAGTTCACAAAACAATGCCTCATGTTATCTTCGCTCCCTTTTTATAGGAGGGAAAATTAAAAATGGAGAAGGGTGTGCGTGTCGGTGAGAGGGAGGACACACTTCCTCCAGATTACAGGTTTAACAAAGAGGTGCTCAAAAAACTACCTACTCCAAAACCGGAGGTGAGACGAGTTCACTTTCAGGGTCCTAAAGTTACACTTTTGGATTTTGAGCATGAACATTGATGTACAATTGTGACATGAATAAATCAACAACTGCAAGATATTGACTGATCCTTCTTTCTGTCTCTTCCTCCAGCCCACCTTGGGTACAGGTGAGGCTCTGGACATTTTATCTGGAGACTTCTTTACCTCCTCAGCAACGCCTGCTGTCCAAGCTCCTGTTGTCCCCCCCTCAGCTCCTACTGCACAGGTATACTGTGAACCGGTTAGAAGTTCCTGCACATAATGTGCACACATTGTGGCTTTACAGGGAGTTGTCTCTCTGAGGACAGAGGTGTAAACACTGTGCTCGCACTAAAAACACTTTGTCTCTTTTCCAGACCAAAGTGGAGGACTTGTCAGCCCTGGATGTCCTCTCTGGAGAGTTTGTGGCTCCAACTAAAGCTTCACGAGTTCAGGCACCGGTACCTCCTCGTGCCATGAAGCAACCAGAGGTAAAACTGTTGGTGTGCTGGCACATTTTGTCCCTCTACAGAATTGGTGTCCTTACTGAGTTAATAGAATAAATAGCAATAATGTTGTTTTTGTTCTTCCTGCTCTTGCATCTTTTTACAATCATGTCTTTTTTTCAGTCGGCATGTCTCACAGTATGTCTCTGTGCTTCTGCAGGTAATGGTGTGTCCTCTAGAACAATCCAGTTCAGTTGATGTCATCCCTGTAAAACCACCACACACAAAAGCCAAGACTGACAAGGTAACAGAGGGTGCAATCTTTCTGAAATGTTAAATTTTTACCATGAATTTGTGATCTTTGACAATTACAATTTACAACTGTGTAACTTGCTTTGTATATCTTTCCTATGTATTTTGAAAAACTGGCCTACAAACTTCCTGTCCTGCCTCTCCTCAGGGTGGTTCTATTTCTCTGGATGCTCTCAGTGCTCTTAGCGACACGTTACCAGCGGATGTACCAAAACCTCAATCGCCGAAACTCAGACCTGAGGACATCGTCTCGGTATGGGGCAAAAACACATATATTGTTGTTTTATTATGTACATGTGACATATGTTAGGTAACATTATGTTTCTAATCCAAAAAACGATGATGTGCTTCTGTGACCTGCATCATTCTATGTGTTTTTATGCGTTTAGGGGGGCAAACTGAATTATTTTTTTACTTTTCTTTTCTTTCCAGGAGGACAAACACAAGAAGGAGAAGGGTGTGCGTGTAGGAGAGAGGGAGGACTCACTTCCTGCAGATCACAGGTTTAAAAAGGAAGAGCTCAAAAAGATACCTGCTCCAAAACCCGAGGTGAGACCGGGACAAGTTCACTTAAAAGAAACAAGACTCGCCTTCTCCAGAAAAAGACTTAATAGATGCATTGTGAAAGCAGCTTATTAAGAACCACAGTGACGTTTTAAAGTTTGGTGACATCTAACGGTGTCCCTTTCAAGGAAGTTGTAACTTTAATGTACAACATGGTTCAAGTTATGATTTTAAGACAAACCATTGTCTTTAAAAAAAATAAAAATATATATATATATATTTTAAAAAAAAATTGTTAAACCCTAACCAAATGGTTTTTGCTAGTTTAAGCAACACTCCTGTGGGTCATGTGGGCTGAAACCAATATAAGCTGCTTTTTATTATTAGGGCACACGTTTAATGATCAAGGTGCAGGTTTTTTATTTGTTCTGTAATTAAACTCAAGCAATACATTTTTATGACAAACATTTTCTAACAGATTTTCATTAATGAGGGCAAAGAGCTCATCTTGGAAAAATTGAAATTTAGTAATCAGAGTTTCTGATTATTTTCTCTCCTTTCCTCTTCACAGCCCACCTTGGGTACGGGTGAGGCTCTGGATATTTTGTCTGGAGACTTCTTTACCTCCTCAGCAGCTCCTGCTGTTCAGGCTCCTGTAATCGCCCCCTCAGCTCCTCCTGCACAGGTACACATCTGTGGAAGTAATAAAACTATTTTAACGTTGAGAGTCACAGACTCTTTATGCAGTACATTTCATTCTGTCTCTCCTTCAGTCCTCTTCAGATTTTGCTCTGGATGCCTTGGCAGGAGAATTTATTCCCTCGTGTGCTGCTCCGGCAGTGAAATCTGCACCTTGTGTTCCCACAGACGCTGCCCTGCAGGTAAAGACACAAGCAAACTCCAGCCTTTTTAACTAACTAGACCTTCTATGATTCTGCAGTTCCATCTGAATCTTTTTCTCTGGTGTATTTATGCACTCAGCTGGAAGCAGGAGCAGACAACGCCCTCGATGCTCTGTCAGACACCTTGAAGGACATCACCCCTGCACCTCAGCCTGCCCCAGTTCCTACCAAAGACATTGTCAAGGTAGCCGGCAAGCTTCAAATGCAAGATTTAATTTTAAAAATATTTGCATTTTCAGTGCACTAAGAAAACAAAGTCTGCATGTTTTTTGGCTGCTATAATTTTTGTGGTTGTTTGTTTGGTTGTTGCAGGAGAAAAAGATCGTTGAGGAGAAGCTGATTAAGATGGGAGAGAGAGATGACACGCTGCCACCAGAGTATCGGCCCACTGAGGAAGACTTCAAGGTAAAGTCACAGCTGCTGAAAACAGATGGCAAAAGTAAATCAGAAAGTTAAAGTATATCTTTACATTTCAGAGGGAAATAATCACACTGGAAATTAAATTCTCTGAACAGGAAAACAACATGCTTTAACTTCCCTCTGTAGTCTGGTGGATTTATACTGGGAATTACATGATATCACCAAAAGCCAATGTACTAATAAATTTAACTGGCCAGGTTGTCCCGCCCTAAAAGGTAAAACAAAGATGCGGAAGATGGGAGAGAAACAGTTTGTACACACCCTCAGTGACCTCAGAGGAAGACTAATCGGGAAACAAATCAAACACACCTGTGTGGGTTGATAATGGGGGAGCAGGAGGTTTCAAAAAGTGCATACAAAATATATAATCACCTCATAATATGCAACACAGTATTACAGGTTACACTAATAGAGATGTGGTTAGAATTTGTACCTAAAACTGGCTTCAAAATATTGTAGCTTATATTATTTATATTTTAATGCATCAGTAATAACTAATCAGTAATGTAAGAACACTAACTGTTTTATTTTTCTGTTGGTACTTGTCATGTCATGGTAAAATGAATCCAATGGTTACTGTAAATCTTTAAACATAATTTAATGCCTAAGGAAGTTTAATTGACAGTTCATTGCGATGTAAATTGTTATATTTATTTATAGTGCGTAGTTAATTGTGGCTTTCCTGTGCATAATATTCATCAATTATATTTTCCAGAAAATGGCAGAAGCAAAGACAAAAGCACCTGCAACACCCAAGAAGGTAGGATGATGGTGATGATGATGATGATGACAATGATAATAAAATGATACAAATGAAAAAAAAATAATGTTAAGAGACACAACCTGATGTTTTCTCTTCTCTGCCCTGCACAAGACTATGGATGACAAGACGGCCTTGGACCTGCTGTCCGGCGACTTCTCAGCTGCTCCCAAACCTGCTGCACCGGTCACATCATCTGCAGACGCAACAAAGCTGGAAGCTCCCGTGCTGGACTCCGAGCCCCTGAAGGTAACTGAGGAAATAAAATACAAACAAACTTCACTATCTCATCTACTTCTTCCAAACAACCATTTTGACGTGGCATAAAAGGAAAAGTACAGATTTCTAACTAGTATTGGCTAAATTCTATTAAGGTGAGACGTGTATTGTGCATCTCACCTCACTGTGAAACTAATTAGAATATGAACCATAGTTACAAAATAATTAATTCCTACATCTTAGCACTACTCTTCCTAGAGATTCATTCAAACAAATGCTTTTTTTTTATTTTTATTTTTTTATATTCATAAGAGCTGATTGTGTCTGATAAGTTAATCATTTCTTTATTTGTTATTCTTTCCTAGCCCATGGCCGGTGGTGTCCTGGACTCCCTGGCGGGCAACCTGCTCCCAGATGCCCCGGAGTTCAAATCTAAAACAGACAAGCCAAAGGTAAAAAGAAGCTCTGCATGAGATCAGGATGTAAGAGTCCTCCATCAGATGAATTTACTGATGATGAGTTGGAACAAGAGAAGACGAACAGTTACTCTTCTCTCCCAGCTTGGCGTTTATTGGTATAAATCTGCAGCAGTTCTTAACTCTGATTACTGCACACTTTTAGCTACGAGTTACAAATGGCGCCCCCTTGTTGACAAGCAGCGACTGCATCAGTGCTCACTGCCTAACCAAGGTGTCAACTTTGTTACAGGGCAAGAGCAAGTCAAAATCCAAATCTAAAGTAAGCACATCGCCTGCTGCATGAAGACCTGGATTAAGTTGGACATGCGCTGTATTAGTTATCGAATCTGTGCAGCAAAAACAAAAACGGTTATTGTTTTTGTTTTTTCGGTGCTCCTGGTGCCTTCACAAAGCAGCATGATGCACTCTTCTAACTCCGCTTCATGCATGCAAAGGCAGTGTTTCTTCTTTTCTTTTGTATGTGTCTTGAAACATATTTTTTAAACCTTCAGAGACACCATGCCGAGGAGCCATCTGCCACTGACCAGCTATCAGCCCAGCTAAGCTCAGATGTTGTGCCAGCATCTACAAAGAAGGGAGGCAAGAGCTAGGTCACTCGGTAAGGTTTGTTCTCATTTTTCTGCACAACTTTAGCCAATAAAATATGCAGTGTGCTGAGGATAGGCGCCCAGTCTTTCCACTGACTGTTGGATGTTTTAATGTTACAGGTTGTCTGTGTAATTTGTCCTCCGGACCACAGGGAGGCATCAGTGAGGGAGCTGCTCTTTGCTCTGGATAGTGATTCTTTATTTTTCTACATCATCAAGAATGTATACTGGATGAAAGACAAACCTAGACATACACAAAGCACTTGCTCAACAGACACTCACACACGGTACACACACACATACACACACATATAGTACAGGCATACAGCTCACATACACACATTCGGTTCCCACATACAGCTCTCACACACATACAGTTCACACATCTGCGTGCACTGCCTTTCTTGCTTGGTGTCACAATCAAAGATGAAGAGCTTTTGTTTTCTGTCTTTGGAGAAAATGATTTTTTTTTTTTTTTTAACATGAGCTGGGTGTAAAGAATGAGTGAACAGACAAAGAAAGAAAGAAGTGAGCCATGCATGTACATCTGATCTGACAATTTGTATTTTTCCACTGATGCACTCAATCACAACACACTGCTTATCTAAGCCTGGTGGTGCTGTGATGGAGAGCAGTGGTGACTGTCAGCTAGCATGGGAACAGTACGGAGGTGGTGTATAGTATCGGGATGTTTGTGCAATCTTGATGTACACAGAAAAGCCAAGTTTTCTATCGCTATGTGGTCAGATGCTGTTAAGACACTAGTGTACAGCTTAGTTTGCTTATATTTTGGACAATACATAGTTTACATTATTGTATTATATGTGGAGGATTTCCAGGAGGTGTTCTGCTTAATTCATTATCAGAGAGCTTTTGATTTTGAATATCTGTCAAGAGAAGGGTCTTTTGTATGTATTTGGCCTTGTAGAAAAAAACAATTACAGCGTCCAGAAGTGCACTTAGTGAACCGAGGTGGTTACAAGCTTTGTGAACCGTCATTGTCTGTATACTGTAAAAAAAAAAAAAAAAAAAGATTTCCGCTCTATGCAAGGCAACACTGTACAATTTACAAAGGGCTATCACTTTCACCTTTAAAGTGAAACGTCAATATAAATTTCCCAAGATATTTCTTCATGTCAAAGGTTTTGTGTGGGTGTGAGTCAAGATATGAGAGATACTTTATATGTGGGAATACTAATTAAAAACTGGAGCCATGTTGTCTGGTTCAATGATTTCTGCCAAAAAGGAGCTAAAAGTTACCATGAACATCCTTAATGTGTGGGGAAATTATAACTATTGCAGGAAGAATAACAAACACTGTCTTTCTGAAGGTGCAGGGGAAATTTGTATGAAACTGAGCGAGAACAGTCTCCTCTGAAAGCATTCTTCTCTACTCCTGACGTGTGGTTTTCACTCTGCACACAGCTGTAGCAGCCCACTTCCTTTTGTCTCAACGGGGGGCTTAAAACAAAACAAATGTATTTTCGCTCAAATATCGTACTTTTGGGCTGAGACCCTGAATGAGTGTTGGGGATGCAAATGAGTGGGTTTGATGTGTGGAAAAAAAATGAAATGAAATGAACTAATAAAGACACATTCAGTTCATTGCAGCCAGAATTATTGATTTTCTGAGTCCTATCATACTTTATTTTGTTTTTACAGTTTTTCCAGGTTACCACAATTATAACATACACATCGATAAAAAAAAAAAAGAAGTTTATTGTTCATTATTACTTTTCACCCTTTGAAATTTGTGAATTCATAAAATTCAAATTAAGTTTGTAAAAAAAGTGATTTTCAACAATAATGTTCAACATTTAAAGAGACTCCAACTTAAAATATTATTTTCAGTGATGATCGTTTTCTTAACTGTTTTTTTATTTTATTTTTGAGGGCATGTCGGGTACGGTAAGATGAGGTAAGGTCGGTTCAAAATAAAATGTGAAGAGACTAGGCTGAAAAAAGGAAGTTAGCTTTTAAAATTAAACATGGTCATTGAAAACAAAATCTAAAGAAAACCAAAAAAAGAATTATTTGTTTCAGTTGGAAAATGAACATAAACCACATTTCTGAATTCTAATATTATCAGGATCTTTTTCAGCATTAATGACGCATTAATGATTTTAGCTAAAGAGTTCAATCTGGACTTGACTGCAGTGTAATCAGCCATCGAACCTCAATGCAGTTAAATCCTGATGTTGACAATAAAAGCTTTCAGAGCATTTGAAGCGCTGCACACTTAAACTATAAACACCGTTTTATACTTTCTATCACAGTGTAAACGTTTTGAGTTTGCAACAAAGACTCGTACTAAGCAAGAAATTATTTATGCAGGAAGAACACAAAACCTGAAAAATAGGTGCAGTTTAAAGAAATGTCTGTTCAATTGCAGCATTTAGATTAAACGTGTCTGCTGGTCATCTTTAGTTTTTCAGGATCCTGCATCTGTGGCCTATATGAAATAAAAATATATAAGAATAATAATTAACAGCTTATTTCACAATGGAGTTTAAAAAAAAACTGGGCTGTACAATGGTAAGGGGTAAAAAAAAAACAATAAAAGAGGGCTGATTTTAGTGATTCTAGTTCACTCAGTATGTTTAAATTTCCGTTTAAAATCCATGAAAATATTTAAAATATTGTAAAAAAAACAACAAAAAAAAACAATTTCTAGTGTATTCTGTCAACATTTAAAAGTCTTTGAAACAGTATTTAGGCCTTCATGGTTGACAATATAAAAAACTAATTCTAATAATTTCCTACAAATAGTAACAGAGAAAATCTTAATTGGTACAAAGGGAAAAAAAAGTTTCAGCAGTTTTCATGAAACACCATTGTTTAAAATCAGCTTGAACATTTTAAATAAATCACAGGACAAAAATAAAGAAAAAAAAAAAGATTACAAAAATGTAAACTCTTTTCTTTTGGTGTCTGGGTGTGGTTCCTGTTGTTTGGGGGACTTGAACTATGAACTCAATATTTCCAAAATCGTGGCTTTAGCCCCAAATGGAGAAACAATATTGGATGTAAATAAATAATACAAATAATAACTTACTTTCTTTTGTGATGGTGTGGGCATCTCCTGGTTCTCATTTCTACAGCACATCAAAAGTGTTATTTAAAATGTACAAATGACCGTGTATTTGTTTAATTCAAATTTAAGGGGAACATTTTTTTTAATGTAAAATAATTTCCAGGTTTAAATGACAACATTTTAAATGAAATATAATAATAGATGTACATGAAGGCTCTTCTTTTAGGTTAACTATATTAAGTGGACTTACGATTGCAGTATAAAATGGTGAAGAGGAGGATCAGGAGAAGAAGGCCACAGCCGCCGGCCAGAGGGCCCAGTATGATGGGAGTACAGAACAGGGGAAGAGGGGCTGCTTCTGCTGAACATGAACTTATTAACCACCTGTTTGTCTTCACAGCATCACAATTAAGAATACGATCAAAAGAAGTCAGTGGGCTACACAAACATTTACCTCGGTTCCTCTGGTCCTTACAGTTACAGGGCGCAGGCGTTACAGACAGGTTCTCTTTGGTGGTGTGTATCCGTGGTGCTTCTGTTGGAACTTTCGTTTTTTCTAGTAAAGGAGGAACGAAAAAAATGAGAAGTAAAAAGTATATCATGAGATGATTTGACCAAGATTATGATATGAAACTCACCTCCCCGCAAGCGCGTGACATTTCCAAATTGCAGCTCGTTGCCTTTGTAAAGAGACGCGCAGATGTAAACGCCGCTGTCGGTACTAGCATCGAAGGACTTCAGCGTCAGAATATTTCGAGTCATCTTTGAATCATCGAAGATGTTAAGAAAGTTGGAGTTTGATGACTTTTTTATGCCGTTGGTGCTGAAAGATGCAATGAACTCCATTGTGGATGTGTCCAGCGCTCGAAACCAAATGACCATGTTGCCTCTAGGCTTCGCCTCACACGTGATCTCAACCTGGGCCCCTTTCCGTACTGTTGTTACAGGTCCAGCAGTGATTCCTAAAAAATGGGATTAAACAAGAGCCGTAATTCTCTGTTTTCAGGTACATCAAGAGCCAAATAATACAAATAAAACAACAACAATCAAATAACACTTATCCATTACTTAGGTTGAACTTACTTTGATAAAACGCCATAATCACCAGAATCTGAATCCATTTTTGGCCCATTTTAATCCTGCAGACGACAATAGCTTCTAAAAACGTCTCTGTGGCGTTTATTGGAGCCTGTCAGGAGATGATTTAGTGAGATATAAAACCACGCCCCAGCTGTAACCTTCTTCTCTGCTCTGTCAAATTGGATCGTTGCAGCGCAGCGCTGCAGAGGCCTCCTGCTGCAACGAGTCGTGGTCTGCACGATGGTTTGAAGTGGAGCCCACCCGATTTGCACTCCACTCCTCTGCTCTCTGGTTTGATCTACGCGCTATTGGTACACAAAAAGGAAGTCGTATAAAAGTTTAAATGTGCACATTAAGCTCGTGCAGCGTGGCGGCCCACTTCAGCAACTGCACAACATTACTGCACAAATCAAATGGTGAGTTTCAAGACAGCATGTGGGGAAATCTACCCTGCTGAAGTGACCTCCATCAAGAATCCCAATGCAACGGCTGTGGTTGACTTTGACCTTCCTCACGTTTGTGGTTGCTCATATCCCCCATAATTCCGAAAATATATTTTTACTCATCTCCCTGGGAAAATTACTTCTTGTGAGAGGAAACACAATGGTTTTAATCAGAGTTAAAAAGAAGAGTACAGGTGGGTTTCTGCAGCCTTTTTTTTTTTCAACAAAAAGATGGTAATTCTAATCTGACCTGGTTCTGACATATAAACAAACTGCCCTGAAAGTACTCGTTAACATTAAAAAAAAAAGAAGACAGTCACAAGACACAACACAAACATAATAGCTGTAAATGAGTATAAAACGTCAATACAATCAATATCAATACATTTCTATGTGAAAGAGGAAACGCATCTCATGTTCTGTCTGCAGACAGACATCTACACTGCTGTGATGTTCCCCTCCCTCCCTGCTGTTGTGCGTGGTTTGGTTTCCTGGTTCAGAAGACAAAAGGTAGGGTGGGGGAGGACATCAGGAAATGGCCTGTGTATAGCCTGACCCGTAACACACACACACAGCTTTCTTCTCTTTTGTCCTCGTCTGTCCTGCTAATTCTGGGTTTTCTTTACTTTTCAACCACTTATCTGTACATAACACCCACATGATCACTATGAATGTATTTTTCCGTCTTAGCACATGTTGGTAATGCCTTTCATTATAAACCTGAATTCATTTTTCAATTTGTGTAATTTATATTCTGGGACATTTCTCTGTTTTGGGTAGATATTTTAACCATCTGACAGGCATCACTGAAGTAACCTTCAAAGTTTAGCATCGCCATAACAATAGAGGTCAAAAACTTAAAAAGATAATATGTTGTATTACTCTGCAAACTAAACCTAATATCTAATGTAACAATGCGTTTTCATGCTGGTGCAAGATGATAATTTAAACCACGAGATGGCAGTAAAAGCAGGATTTAGAGTCATGTCTTTGTTAAACAGTGAATCTGAGAATAATGAGTCACTGAACTGTTTCAGCTCTGCTGCATTATTAGCCATACCCCAATCAATGATGTCACCGCAGGTGTTTTAGGCTGAAAAAAACACTTTAAGATTAAACAAAAAAGGAATGTAAAACACCTGCTGTGGCATCAGTGGTTAAAGTGTGCTTGAACACATGCTGTATGTTTGGACCCACACGCAAAACAGCAGCAGTTTAACATCTCAAATGTTTTCAGTGTTCTGCTGTTTATAGTGAGATAAGTCACTGTATGACATGTGATAGTTATCATGGCTATTGAAGCTCATAGAAAGTAATTTTATTAACTTGAGGGTGAAAGCCATGGCATGTAAACAGGGCATGTAAAGTCTCACAAAACATGTTATTATTATGGGAACAAAGGGATATTTTGGCAGCTTGACCTACTTGTGACTAAAATTCAGGATAGCTTAAACTCTGCTGCTGCATTTTGACAAGTCTTTTCAAACAGCATTAAAATGCCAGAGTATTTAAGAATTACAACCTGATTGAAGTTTCACATTCCTAGCTGTATGCACAATCTGTCAAGCTGAATTCAACACTCAACAAAAATATAGACTAAGCACTTGTGTTTTTTCTCCCATGAGTTGAAGTAAAAGATGTAAGACTTGTTCTATGCTCACAAAAAGTTTATTTCTCTTAAAGTTTGTTAAAATCTGTGTTAGTGAGCACTTCACCTTTGTCAAGATAATCCATTCAAATGATCACTCGCTTGAAACTTGTAACATCTATGGCATTGTGCTGCATGATAAAGCTGCATATTTTAGAGTGGCCTTTTATTGTGACCAGTTTAATGCACACACCTGTGCAACGATCATGCTGTTTAGTCAGCATCTTGATGTGTCACAACTGTCAGGTGGACGGATTATTTTGGCAAAGGTGAAAGTGCTCGCTAACACAGATTTCAACAAATTAGTAACCAAGATTTGAGAAAATTAAACCTTTGTGTGTATAAGTCAAATATTCTTTACTTTAACTCATTGCATTCATATTTTTTGTTGAGTGTAATAAGTAAAACTAACTAAAACTAAAAAATCGTGTCGTAAAACAGTATTTTCCATGAACAACAAAGGACACAGAAAAAATTAACCATCATGTTTCCTCCTGTCACTTCATGTGAAAGCTGGTCTAACAGCAGGGAAGTGAAACTCCCCTCAGATCGACTGAGATCAACAGCAGCAGCAGCTATGGCGCAACCCGACGCCCGTCCTATTTCCTGTTCAGTGATGGAAAACAAATGTGCTGATTTGGTGGGCAACAAGTGCTGACATTTTGCTCTTTTGTGGGCGATTTATCAGTTCCACAGGTGGGAGGAGGAGACAGACAGAAGCAAACAGGGATAACAAAGAAATACACGACTTTGTGTCCCGTTAACCTGCTGCATTTTATTTGCCCTCTTGGAGATGCTCATTACTATTGTAATTCAATTTTTTCATAAATTACTTTGACATTTATTTCAAATGAAACCTGGATGGAAAGCAGGTCGGTTTCAGTCTGTGTCATTTTCAGTAAGCAGGGGATTCTATTGACGCTTTGTATCAGAGGGAAGACCCAGTCAAAACCCAAAATGCACTCAGTTAGCCCACGTCACCTTTCCACATCTCTGTTTCAGGGTTGAATCACTTCCAAACACACCTGCATGGGCTTCCCTTTCTTAGTCACACAGAGGGTCTCCAACCTGAAACTTGTATATATGTGTGTGTGTGTGTGTGTGTGTGTGTGTGTGTGTGTGTGTGTGTGTGTGTGTGTGTGTGTGTGTGTGTGTGTGTGTGTGCGCCTATGTGGGGGGTGACCAGGGGAAGCCAGTGAGAAAAAGAAGACTGCATAGAAACACTGCATAGCCTGACATTAAAAGACACATCCTTATAATCTGAAAATGGCAGCAACACCAGTACCATCTGCTTGTTCACCACCAGTGTGGACCTCCAGTCTCTGATCTGCTGCTGTTCTGGCAGCTTTAAGCATTGTGAGATATGAAGTCTTGATATGGAAACCAAGAGCAGCCAAGAGGAGTAAGTAGAAACGGAGAGCCACACATAGGCTATATGTTAGCTCGTCATTTTTGAAGTGACTACGACTTCCTGTTCAGGTTTTATATGGAGCTTTTGGAAAATAATTTTAATTAAAATTTTTGGCATTTGCTAAGAAAGCTGAACTCGTTTTTACAAATAAATGTACTTAGGAATTTTATGTTTATATGACTTTTGACTCCTTAACATTTACCCTTTTTTTTATTACAAAAAAACACAAAGTGCTCGAATGTTATTTGGACTGTTACGGTCAACAGACTCTTAAAAATAGTACGCTGCACATGTTGAAAACTACCAGTTGCTATGTATGCATTCCTATTACAAAATATGGAACTATTGTTGCTGCAGATATTGATATCCTAAAAGAAGTCACATTATTTGAATGTTGAGGCTTTGTCATTTCAAAGAATATTTTGTCAAATCCAGTTCAGAGTAGGCTAAAATTGAGGCAGAAATTTCCTACAAAACATATTAACCTACATAATGTGACAAATGTGACATTCATGAATATGTGACCTGTAACTGAACGTGACCTGTTGCACCATGCAGTATACTGTCTATAGATTTCACAACAAACACCTGAGTGTTCCACATTGTTGCTTCATTTGTTCACATATTTGATATCAGACATCTCTATCATTTATGGCTGCATCAATATTATGCTTGTTAGAAAACTGCTGCATTTTACAGAACTGATCATTGACATTCAGCCTGCTGTGTATCTTTAATATATTTTATTTTAACTCATCAACATGTATATACAGTAATATCTCTTGGAGGAAAAGCACAGGAGAAATTTGTGTTTTTCAATGTCTCACAATTTAAATATAAACAGATTATTATTATTATATAAAATACACCTATCAGTTCATCATGTTAGACACTATTTCATTACACTTCATTAAGACACTTCTTTTTTTATAAGGTGTACGTAATATATAACAGAAATTTAAAAAAAGGCTTACAATGCTATGTATTAGCATTCAGTTCACCTTGTACCATATTGTTTTTTATATTTCTGATTGTATTCATCTGAACTTCATATTCATGTTCAATATATTACAGCTAACACTAAGACGAAATATAATGAATGTATGGTGTATTTATTACATTTAAAACTTTTAAACATACGAACAACACTAATAAAAACATACAGACCTTTTTAGCTTAAAATTCTAAAAGCTAATGTAGTTTGACTATAATAATATCAGTGTTATAAGGTATTGTTTGTCATATACTTGTATTTCAAAATGACAGAGTAAAGTGTTTTAAATATCCTTTTTTTTTTTTTTTTTAACAGAAATCAGCATCAGAAATCAATTCTCTGTGACTGATGGTGAATTTACTGCTGCCATCTGCATTTGTTCATTTCCTGGAACCGATGAAGGCGAATCTATGATTTCTTCAAACATCTACAAGGATAAAATCATACTGTACATGCTGTTTACCAATTTATCAGGTACATGTAGCTTAGCAGTCCACTACAGCTGACCTGTAATAAATTCTACATGCATAAAGGTTATGTTATGTATTATTGCCTGTCTTGGGTTGAATTATTTTATACTGAGAGGCATTTCAACCATTTGGGTCAATGGATGTAGCTGTTCTTATTAAACTGGCAGCTGCATGTAATTTTGGTCTAGTTTGCTTTGACTGATTATGTGGAGTTGGTTTTGTTTTGTGAAATTAACTTCTCCACTCTACAGCAGGAATTCACCAAATGTGTTCCCTTATTGCTCCTATAAATTACTATGATAGTAATTTATGATTTACAAATTAATATTATAGTATTAATAATACATATCCTCCCTTGCTCCAAACACAAACACACACACATATGCATGTATAAGTTAATAATCATGTGCGCTGTGTTTAAAAGCATTTGGTCATTGACTTGTACTCTGCTGTATTATATCCAATAAAACCCAAGACTGAAACAAGAGTCTTTAGATGTTCATTTCATTTTATATATATATATATATATTTTTTTAAACTATGTCATATGTTAAAAACTGTACGCGCGCTCTGTCTTCGTGTGTCTGTCAGTGCTTGTGGTTCGGTCTGTGGTATTTTTGCGGTCTTTTTGTTTCGGAGACGAGATGAAGAGCTCAAAGCTGAGCGAAGCGATAGCATCTCAGTGAACAAGGCTCTGTCTCCTCTGTCTCCTGCACACAGGAAAGAGCCGCGCACACTCCCTGAGACCCGAACAACCGATAACTCCATCGCGTCTTTGCACTCTTCGATCAAACAGGTGTGAGTGTGTGTTGTTTGTTTGTGTGTTTGTGTGTGTGCGTGCGTGTGCGTTTGAGAGAGACAGAGAGAGTGAGACGGCAAGAGACACACTTTGCTATAAAATGACTTCGTAACCTGAAATTTAAGATTGGAATAGCGACGCTTTTTGACAAATACTGAAGGCAGTTCGACAGAAACTGGATGTGATGCAAGTTTACACATCAAAAGTCAAGTAAGAAACCAAACCCCGTCACTCACCTACTCAACTTCCGCCAAACACGATATTGACAATGGAAGTACAACACCCACTTCCAAACCTTTCTTTCTCCTCTACCTACACATGCAGAGAAATCTTTACAACACAGCAAAAGTGTTGAAATATGGCACATCTTAGAAATCTTCAATACACAAGTCATGACTGTCATTGGAAACATAGAGAGCTTGGCCTCAGTTATACCTGTATTATTCCTGCTACTGCAAAAGTGACTCTGACTATTAGTAATCTTTAGGTAAGCCTGTCTTTTGACACTCATCTTTATGTAGAAGAACTAATACGTTATCTGTAATCACTGTAAATGTTTGGAAATACAACATTTTATTGATAGAATTAGTCTCACAGAAAAACCAACGTGAAGGTGCTTCTTTTCACCCCGATAGATGTGTAAACTACAATCTGTGAAAGACAAAAACACACAGGAAAGACAAAAAAAATGCAGAAAATGAGCAAAGACTGTATTTCAATCTAGCTGTTCTGTGAATTCAGGGTCAACGAACACATTTGTATCACAAGATGGCTTAAAAAAACATGTTTTGTAATGACTTATTAAAAATCTAAATAAGTTGCACACCCAGTGAATGCTGAATTGAAAAAGCACCTTGATAAATGATGATAAAAATCTGCATACAGGGACAAATTAAAAATATTTCAGCTGAACTCAGCGGCGCTCTGTCTTAGAAAAGACACTACAAAATCGGTCAATATCTCACAATATGTTACATGGCTGCTGCTGCTGAAAATATAAAAATCTCCTCTGGCTGAGGGCACATGTCACGCAAAAAAAACATGACATCTTGTTAGCAGAGTTGATCTTCAGGGTGAGTCACGTCCTTCACGCTCCGCTGGACGGACGGCTCAACTGAAGCACTTCAGCCACTGCAATCACACAGGCAAGTTTTATAAACTTCAATTAACTTTTAATAATCATACATCATATTTCATGCATCAGGTACATACTTGAAGTCTGATGTAAGCTGCAGATGCAGCGCTTCAGGTCATCTGCCTCTTCCTTGAAGAAGAAAAACAAAGATATACATTAAAGTTAGAACATACGGTTGCAGAAGCAAAATTACAACTGGATCAAAATCAAGGTTTACTTCTTATTGTACATAAAACACACACGAACAACAGTGATATTCACTATCTGTAGTAATGGACTTACTTCACAAAGTGGTGGCGACATTTTTTGGGTAGCCCTGTGAGCAAAAGAAAAGACATCAGAGAAACAATAAAACCTTTTATTTTTAAACCCAAACTTTTAAACTGCTTGTGAGGATAATCTGCTGCATCGCTGGGCATAAATCTCTGCAAACACGATACTTTTTCCCCACTCCACTTCACATTATTTTGCACATCTAACGGGAACACTGCTCACGGCTGAAGTAGTACAGTGTGCAGACGAGAGTGAGCGCCAAGGCTGCAAGAAGTCCAACCAAGGGCCACAGGACCATGTAGCCGCAGCCATCTGGAGCAAAACATATATACAGAACAGGATTTCATTACAGCTTCTTTCATCATAATTATGTGATATAAATAGAAATACATCTAAAAATATATATGATATATGTAAAAACAAATCATTAGAGCATTGCGTCTTATAGCAGTCTGTTTTCACGTTGTTTATTCTATTGCATTTACATCATTTCAATCTGGTACAGGGCAGAAGATTTACACCTGTAACAATATACATATTCATAGAGCAAAGTGCTGAAACAAATTTGTACCCAGCAGAATATCAGACAAATTACACACTGCAGCAAAAAAAAACAACAAACAGCATACGCTATTATTCTTTGATGGAAACTCTCAATAACGTACCCCGATTGTTCCGAGAGCAGCGACAGACTGACTTGACCGGTGCTGTAGGTTTGGTCTTGGGAGGTGGTGTTGGAGGGGTCACTGTCAGATAAGAACCAAAGAACCATGAAGACAAGTGACAAATAGCAGTGAAGCAAGAACATAAATTTTGTTTTTTCAACCTGTCCTTAATATTAAATTGTTAAAGACGGTAAGAAATAGTTCTGACCAGAATCTTATTGATAGATTTAGTCTGTAGATACATGATGTGTGCTGTTAGTCTGCATGTGACTCTCCAGTAGTCCATTAAGCCAGCGGACAGTTCTTCTGCCAGTTTTTCTCTTTTGTAGATCAAACACATTTTGTTTTCGTACATGACTTCGAATCTTTTTCCTATTAATTTACTCGTTAAATTGTCACTTGTAGATTGGAAGCACCGGCCGGTCAAAAATGAGTCCTGAGCCACAATTCAAAGTAACATTGAAACTAGAATATTTCTCATGCATACCTCTTCACCTGTACACATCTCTCAAAAAAAAAAGCAACAACAGCGGTCACTGTGTTGAATGCTCCTGATGTTGTCTGGAGAGTCCACTAACTCTATGTGCTTGTATTGATCCGGCACACCCAGGTGAGCAAGACAAACTACAGGAAGCTCGAAAGCAAAGACTTTGGTCAGAACGAGAATCTCTGGAGATAATGATAAAGTTTGAGTCCAGTGAGATAATAGTCAAATTTAGATTGTATTGTTTTGATGTGTAAAATTAATATCAATAAATATGTTGAAAGACTAATAAAGAATGTAGCATTACACTGTAGGAAACACAAGAAGAGACGGGGACAAGCGGCAAAGTTCTGTGGACGAACTCAAACTGGGTGCACTGCAGTTGCATGGCTTGTTGTAGGATATACTTATTTGAAGTCACAATCTTCTTTGTACATCGTTTGTATTGAATGAAATGGCATTATATAGCAGATTTAAATGCCAGCCAGCACTTGAGATTTGAGCATACAAACCTCCCGGTCGAAGACGAGTCCCAGGCCTCCATATCTCTGTGTTGCTCCTGTCCTTTAGGACACAAGAATAAATCCCTGCGTCCGCTTCTGTCACACCGATGATGCGAAGCACAAAAGATGCAGCACCCCTCTTGCTGAATTTAAACCGTGTCTTATTCGCAGACTTATAGATGACACGGTTCAGGGTGTTGGACTTGGCAAGAAATGTTACCGTGCCTTTGTGGGGAATAGTGAGGAACCAGTAGACATGGTCACAGGAGAAGTTACTACATTCACAGTCAATAGTCTCATTACTGGAGATCACAGGATAACGATCTTTGACGGTTTCTTGTATCAGGATCTGGCTTGAACCTAGGAGTGGAAATAAAGGGAAGTTTGAGATCTACAAAACAAACTTGTAGCAAATTGAACAACATCTACAGTCTAGTACATTAGATCAGGGTCATATATATTATTGGGGCTCTGAAACAAGTTATAGCCAAACTTTCTCAAAATGGGTCACTGAGTCTTGTTTTAATGTCTGAAGTCAACTTGTCCGTCACTTGGTGTTTAGAAAGGTTTGAAGAAAAGCCCACAGAAATCATGCGTGGTCGCTCTAACAAAATTAAGAGTAATTGTAATGTAAAATACACAAATAATCATACTTCAAGCAAAGCGGAAGAGATTAAAACTGCAACTGGGACTATGGAGATACAACTATCATCAAAAGTGCTGCAAGTTTCTTGCTTTTTATTTGTTTATTGTCTTTTTAACTTCTTATAACCAAGTCTATCGGAGTACTTTAACTCTGTTTGATGACATGCCAAAGTATGTTGGAAACCGCCGTTGTGTTTAAAAGTGATATAGCCGAACTATGAAGAAATCTCCTCTCGGCCTCTAAAGTGCAAACTCTGCACATTTCTAAGACAGACTGATTTAGCAATGATGTGTATTTCAGGGATGTCTTCATTGGAGGAGTTTTTTTGATCTAGTTTTAGAATCATCTCTGATGCCTATGTTGTGTGTTCTCACGTCAGGTAAACGGGCACATACCTGTCGCAATCGTTCGTGTTATGAAATAACTAAAGGTAAACGGCATTTCAAAGAAAAGTCTGTGTGAAAGGTAAAACTCACTGGTACTTTGGTTTGTTGAAAGATCTTGTCGTTTGTACTAAAATGTACAAATTGCACAAACTGCATGACATTCAAGAATGCGACAAACTGATTTTAATCTATATCCAATGAGTTGCATTAGAAAGTACAAATACAATTCATTTGGATGCCTCGATAGAGCTACAATATAAAAAAAACATGCAAATATAAAACACAATGATGAAGACCTACCGCAGAGCACAAACACGTTGGACATTTTTACCCTTATAATTTATCATCACAAGTAAAGGGCTGATTGTACATATCCCATCAATTGATCTGGTGACATAACAGTATCAGTAATGTGTATTAGTACAACTGTAGGATGACAAAATGAACAAACCAACTAAATGACACTGTGTTGTGCTCGGTCTATTTAAAAAACACATTTGAACTTTTTGGCACAAACTACGGCTGATATTGTATTTAATGAACACAAACATAATCCAAGTTAAATTTCAGACAAACAACAGTTGACGACACATCCCTCGCTACAGGCCCCCGGCCGAGTTATGATGTCGAGAACGCTGAAGGTTTACAAAGCATCAAAGAAAACGTAATGGTCTTACCCTGAGTCCAAAACGACACTGTCAGCAGTGTCCATGCCAGTAGCAGCGGGATCATTTTGTCAGGCCTCCAGTGAGTGTGTGTCTGTCTGTGTACCCGTGTGTGTATCTTAAGTGGTCGCCGAAGGAAGGTGCTGACACTTTCTTTTCCTGCTATATATTTGTCAGAGATAATGGGAGGAACTGTAGTGACAGGGCCATGAGTCGTCAAGGCAACACCCCAATGTGACACACACACACACAGGGCCTATGAGATGGGGCCATAAACCAGCCATGCAATTTAAACATAATGCGCGTGCACACACACACACACACACACACACACACACACACACACACACACACACACACACACACACACACACACACACACACACACACACACACACACACACACACACACGCGCTGCTGAATTTTTTTGTTAAACAACTTGAAATGGTTATAAGACGGACAATTGGGACTTAATCGTCCCATTCTCACATTCTCTGTACCTTTAAAATGTCCCCAACAAAATAATGCTTCATCTCAAAGACACGGGCTGTTAAAGATGCAGCTCACCATACAGAGCATTAAGTGTCTGATATTACAGGGATCATGGCAGACAGCTGAGAACATGTGGTGATGTTTCATGAGCTAACATGATACCACATATCCAACAATAACAAAGTTGTATATTCCCAGAGCAGCAATTTGCAGCGCTGTGGTCTCCGCCCAGGTGCATGACCTATAGAGCTCAGCAGAGTCCTACATACGCAGCTTCATGTCTCACTGCAGAGCACAGAAAGAGACTATCAGTTTACAGAGCCAAAACTTTATATTGAAGTATTAACCGGGAACAAAAGATTATTTATACAAACTAAGATCCACAATGCGGTAGACTATTAATAAATGTCCACTGGCGTGTCTATACATTTACTTCAGTTCTGTCTCAACAACTTTTTAAAGTACCGCGTATAAGTGTATTCAGACACACACAAAATAAAATCAAGACAGAACCCAGTGAGGTTTGTGCATGCAATTTTGCAAAACAAATTATATGAATATTTTTACATATCCTCCGCTTAAAGGTATTGACTTCACTTCAGATGGAAAAAAATGTAATAATCCATCCATCCATATCCTCCCTTTTGGGGTCACGGAATAATATAGTTTCCATAACTTGTATTATAAATAAACCGCTCCCTCAGTTTATTCCACTGACAATTATCTATCCCAAAACCATTTCTTTCTTGGGTTTATCTTTAAAGCACAAAGCATTGCCTGTCACTTTTATGCCGATGACACTTAGATATACCTACATCTGAAACCTGACACTACTTCTGCAATTTCTTCAATAAGTCACTTGGTCAATGTCAAAACGTTTCTCTCATAATTTTTAATAAAGATAAAAAAAAATAGATTTTTGTGTTCCACCCCTTTTCGCCAACCAGCTGTGTCACTTGACAACATTCAACATATCTTGGTTTTATGGCACCCTGTAAACCTCATGTAAAGAACCTGGATGTCATTTTTGTATTATTCTTTTTAATTACACTTACAAATTAATTCTGTTGTCAAAGCCAATTTCTTTTCAGTTAAGCGTTTCAGCTGAGCTCGTGCCCCTCCTTTTTTTTTTAAGTTCTTGAAAGGGTACACATCCGTATGAGCACATTTCTTCTATCCTGGCATCTTTATATCAGTCTCCTGTTCAGTAAAGGACACTTTTAAACATTTTATGAGCAGCCCCGTCCCATCTGTCTGACCTGTTGCACCCTCATGTCCCATGATGCTTGCTCGGGTCACAACTGAATGAATCCACGACACTTTGGAACTTCCCCACCAATATTCAGATCTAAACTGAAAAGACATTTATTCTCAATGGTATTTTAAGATTATGCCCAATTATTATTATTATTATTATATTTTTTTATTAACTCGTTTGTGTATATCCTTGTGTTGTTTTGCTTTAATATTGTTCTCAATTTTCTTCAACTTTTGTTTTATTGCATATTATTTTTTGCTGTTTCAAGTCTGTCTGATCTGTTTGAATTCTGTTTGGTATTGTGCAGCACTTTGGTCAACCTATCATGTGTATAAATGAGCTACATAAATAAACTTGACTATACTGTATACCCAAAAGTAATTCATTTATGATGATAAGATGCAGAGTCAAACAGCAAATCTGTACATCTGATTCACTATCTCATAAATGTGGAACAATTGAATGTTGAGTGACAAACAATTAAGGATTGATAAATAAAAAAAAACTTAAAAAAACCCAGCCATTTTAATAATAAATTTAACAATAAATGGATTTAGTTTGTGACATTCAAAGACAGAAGCTGATAAAATACAGTAACGTCTATTCATCGAACCTAAATCTAAACATTGCCATTTATGAGTGGCGGAGACTGACAGACTGCATTAAACACTTTTCCCCACATTAAAAGGTACTACGTCCCATTGACTGGTATTAATTCCGAGTTCTCCAATCTAAAAGAAATAAGGATTAACTGTTTATGAACTGTACACAGAACTCCTTGTTAAACTGATAATTCTCTAAATCATCTAAGTGGCATCTGTGGATTATTGTGTGTCTTTGTGCAAAAGGTTACAGAGAGCGGTCTGGTGGGGGTCTCAAAGTGAGAGGATGTGGGGACCCGAGAGCTCTACGGGGGTCGAAGATTCGAGCGAGACAGGGAACGAGACCACAGGATTCTTTGAAAACAGGAGATCTCAGGGGGCTTCAGAGCATCTCCGCGCATCGCTGAGCGATGAAGCCTTTGTTGGTCTCCGCTTCAACGCTTCAAGTCAAAAGCTGACAAGATGAGAAGCCGTTTACTTCATTTATATCCATACACATATTACAGTACACGTCACAGGTGTTTGGGTCTCATTAACAGCGTCGATATTCAAAGTCAAAACGTCACTTTGAAAGATTTTTTTTTTTTTTTTTATCATGTAGCCTCTACAGCACTGCTGATGTAGAATATATCAGCATTTTTGTCACTTCTCATGATATTGTTTCTTTTCTATCAACATCTAACTTGATCAATAACTTACCTTAAAACACACTCGCTAGCTGTTTCATGTATTCGGTCTTAATATACACTTCTGTTTATGTATTTTTTGACAAATTTATGTTGCACCTGCTTTTTCCAATCTGTCACAATGTCATAATTCATAAGCTTTCTAAACTAGACACTCACATAGCACTTACTGATAATGTTTTACATTGTGGTCCACAAGCAAACCAAATACGTCACAGAACTATAACCAAGGAGCTTGTTGTACCAAAAGGATTAAACAGAAGCTCAACCAGTCAACGTATTTGGACAGTTTTAGAGACTTAAGGACCAATTTAAAATGACATGTTTGACTGGATCCTTATGAGTGAAGACAATGGTAAGAAATTAGAGAACACATTTCTTTTTCTATTCCAATAGTAGTTGACACTTTGTAATGTTACCTTTTCTTTTAATTTTCCTTTAAGAACAATAGGCCGCTGTTGTTCAGTTCATCACACACTGCCTCTGAACATGAATTCTGTTTTCTTTTTTTAAAGAGCTGTCCTCATTTTAACGCTTTGCACCTGTATGACCCCAAACATTGATGTGCTGTTTGGATGTGCAAACACATCCCTAACACATGAACAAGCACACAGTGCAGACTAAGTAAATCTCTCAGCACTCTCCCATCACAACGCCGCAATGGTGCAAAACGCACACAATTTGTAATATTTTTATATTCAACATACATTAAACCTCTCCATATCTCTACAAGCCTTCTTTCAGCCTTTGCACTCATGAGTGACAGCACACAGCCCCTCAAAAGAAATGGGATGAATAAGCATTCAACATTCATAAGCTTTTATTCGCTTCATCGGTGATCTGAACAAAGCTCAACAGCGCCAACCACAGACTGCTCAAGGGATGGCACTCCTTGGCAGTGGCATACATTTATATTCAAAATAATTTAACTTAATGATGTATTAATAGGTTAAAAGAAATTAAGGATAATTGGATCTCTTTTGCTCTTGATAGAGGAGACCACAATCATAGTGAAAAAAACCCATAGCTGAAACCCCTCCAAAAACACAGAATTGGGGGGAATACATTCATTCCTTACAAATACAAACTGACTAAACATGGCTAGCCAGCTAGCACACACCTATGGAGAATAACACTTCAGGGTTATCAGAGCAGAAAACTTCTTTGTTAGCTGCTAACAAGATGATTCTAATAATTTGAATATACACATTTTTAAAATATATTTGCAATCTCATGATTGTGAAATATTTTTTGAAATGTCAGCAGTTCAGAAGTTCAGCTGGTCCTGCTGAGTTTAACAACCCAGAATGGAGTCGTCCCACAGCTTCTCCTCCTCCGTCCTAGTGTCAACTCTCTCTTTCATTTTTCTTTTCTCTTTCCTGTATCTGGGTTTGGCTGCCTCATCCTGTCCACCCTCCCTCTGCTCAACGTTAACGTCAGCCTGAATATTCAACTCATTCTCTTCTTTATTCTCAGTCGTGTCTTCTGGTTTGAATTTTTCCGTCACTCTTTCTCCTCCGTCCCCTTCAAAGCTCACCTCATGGGATTTTTTGTCTTTTAATCTTCGCTTCCCATCATTTTTGAGCTTTTTTCTCCCCACCCCTGCCACCGACTCTACAGATTTCTCTCTTCTTCTCTCCTCAGAGTCACTATTTCTTTCTCCTCTTCGGTGCTTCCTCCTCCTCCTCCTCTCCTCCTTATCTGACTCCTCATCTCTTCCTCTCCTGCCTCTCTCCCTCCAGGATCTTTTGATCCTCTTCTTTTCTCTGCGCCTATATTCGCTGTCACCGCTCTCACTTGTGCTGCTGCTATCGGAGGAATACGAGGAGGAGTAGGATGATGAGGTCGTATATGAGGAGGAGCTTGACTGTTTTCTTTGTCTCCTTCTCTTTATGGGCCGGTTAGTAAACTGCGGAGGACCTGAGCCTGGGAAGCCTGGCGGAGAGCAGCTGTAGTCCCAGCCCTGGGATGGCCAGGCTGGACCCTGATGTGAAGGACGCCTTGTTTCAGCTGGGTAGTAAGAACCAGGGCGGGACTGATGAGGAGGGTTGGAGGTGGGAGGGGGGTAGGGCATAGGTTTATTCAGTTCTATCATATCCCCCCTGTTTAATCCTTCCCGTTCTTCTTCTCCTTCATCATCTTCGTCCTCGTTTTGTGTATCACCCTGAGGGACTACTTGTTTGGTCTTGGGGGTGAGTCCACGAGCTTTCTGGACCTGAATGTAATCTGCCAATTCATCTGTAAATGTGTTGTAGGGTTTTTGTTGGGATTTGCACAGGTCAATGACCTTCTTCTCCCTGGTCAAGAACATATAAACTGAATTTAATTTGCTATTCAGTAAAGGTCAATTTTGATGTCACGCCAAAGCCCCATTTTTTGTTTCTCAACACAATAGAACAGAAAAACAAACTTCAACAAACCGGTTTCATAATATCACATAGTGCCTGTTTAACTTATCATGTCAAACCGTTTACTTCCTGAACATCCAGCAGACGCAGAGCAATATGACCATCCACTGAGGTTGGATGAGAAATGTAGAGGTTTTTCACAAACTGAAAGTCCTGCACCTTTACTGAGGATGGTTGTGCACATCCTTTATGAAGCAAAAAAAAATGTGCTAAAAGCCAGAAAAATGTGCACAAAGTCATCTTATTCAAGTATATATATATATATATATATATATATAAAAAAAAGTCACTTAATGCCAAAGTTCTGCAGAGTAAAGAAGAAGTCCACTGTAGCAGAGATAATATTTTAAGTAAAGTAAAAATGTAGATGGAATTACGGCCGACAGTGCGTCTGTCAGAAAATGCTTGATCTTACCTGGTCTGGTGTTTGTTTCCCTGCATGTGGGCCTGGTACATCTCCACAGAGTTAAACTGCACGCTACACATGTGACACATCAGGGAGTTGGCTGAAGAAGAGGGAGAAATGGTAGAAATGATTAACTATTGGCTTATAAGCACTCAGATATGACTTCCTCTGGTTTAGTTATTTTTTTTTACAAATGCCTAACTCATCTCCAAGTCTTCTCTACAAAGACTTGCAGCTTACAATTGAAAATAAAAAAATAAAAAGTCATATTAAACCCTTGGGTAACATTCTGAGTGACTGCTTAAAACAGTCCCTAACTCATTGAATACCTGCTGTGTTACGATTTAACATAACTACAATCAGAGTAACTGAATCTGGCCAACATCAGTTTATTGTAACAAGGTTATTAAGCTAACACCAACCTGCTGCCTCTGATGGGGGGAAATCTTCATGCAGTTTCAAATATCAGTGTTGTTTTAGGAAGTTCTTTAGCAAATGTATTTGTGTATTTCACTTTGAATTACTGTGTACTGAAGTGTTGTTGGTATCTTTCTTGATATGTTTATGTGCTGGTTTCCAGCCTTCATACTGTTGCCATCTTTGACAGATTATATTTGTGACCTTAAATCTCAGTTTGATTAAAAGACGTTGACATATAATGTTTTCTTTACATCAAAACTGCCTTTAAAATATGGTAAGACATGATGATTAGATCTTGATTTAGTTCCTGCAGGGTCTGATGCTCTTTGTATCGTTCTCTCTGCTAAAAAGTGGGAGCCTGTGTTACCTTCTTGCTTGTCATCTCCTAGTTCTTTGAGCAGCTCCTGTCTGGCCTGATTCCTCTGGTGCTTGCGTCCATTGTAGTGCTGCAAGGCCATCTGGGGATTGTTGAAGGAAGCAGCACACAGGGCACAGTACTTGTTGGGGTCCTTCAGATCGACCTCTGCGCTTGGGGCAGCTGTGGTGGCTGCAGCATCCAGAACATGCTCCGAATCACCCTCCGGGAACGACTTCTGCTCAGACTTATCGGGATCCTGAGTGTGGCTCGGTAAAGGAAGCACTTCTGTGCGCTTGTCTACAAATGCAATGAGAAATGATCAGATTGAAATCCATGTGTCTTTTCATCTGACATCAAGCAGAACTTGACACACAAAGGTATTATACGGTCAACAGAATTTGCTGTTAATCTGTAAAATAAAGAAAATTCAGCTCACAAAAATACTTTTCATTTTTCACACAACCCACACTTGCCTGGTGGATGGAGACCTTGTTTACGAAGATTTTTTGTATGGATTTTGCCTTCATAGTGTGATCTTGCCACCACGGGGGAACTAAACACCATGTTACACAGCTCACAGAAACGGTCTTTATCTGTGGTCATGGTCCGCTGCAAAGAAAAGAGGCAAAAGACGGGCATGTCAAGAGACAAAAACATATGCTTTCTGACAGTAAACTGAAGAAAATGAAAATGTCTTGGATCATTCAAAGTTCTTCCACATTTCATCTTTAGAACAGGAGATTTCTTCTTTATGCCCCTTATATTCTATTGAGAGGGATATTGTTAGGGACCTGCTGCTATGACTTGGATGCTTAGCATTATGGTTTATGTTCAATCATCTGTGACACTCATTTTTTCATCATTACAGACCCAAGATTGGACCCAAATTAAATTCATTAACTGAGCACTAACCTCGGTTCCTGTCGAGTCTTTATTCATCTTCTCCACTCTTTGTGCCTGCAGGTACACCTTTAGTTTCTGAGCATGTTTCTTTCCCTGCAGTCGGAGGACATGTGAGGCATCATTATAAAGGCTCCAACTTTTTTGAGGTAAAAAAAACAAAAACATGTTGCAGGGTTCCACCACTGGTGCCAGAAAAGCTGCGCACACCTCATAGTGGGACAGCCGCTGAGACTCAAACAGCAGCACAGCCTCGCACACGTGGCAGTAATCGTCAGTGAGGAGACCTTTCAGCAGCTCCTCTTCACTTTTATCTCCTTTGTTGCAGAATAGTGAAGAAAGTGGAAGATTGTCTAAGTGATGAACAAAAAAAAAGGCAATTAAACAATTAGTTTAAATTCATTAGGTAGCTAATTTTGTCCAAAGCAACTCACTCACTGCACACAGAAACCCTGATAAAACCTATAGTATATGATACAAACTTTTATTTTACAGTCTATAAATGAACCTTTGTGCAACAGCTGCACTTCATAATTCTAGCTTTTGCTTTGTAGACTAATGTTGTTTTTTTTCTAGACAAATTTATCTTTCAAAAATGAGAAGCTGCAACATTAAATGTTAATAGGTACAATTTTCATTGTCTGAATGTGATAAATGTGTCAAATAAAATACCATATGACAGACAGCTTCCCCTTCAATACAAACTACCACAGTAACTTCATGTACTTGTAATTTTCATGCTATCTCAATTACAACATGCACCACCCACTTTAGACCAAATTTGAATTAAAAAAATAGCATTCCCTATATAACAATTTATTGATCATTTATCAAAATTATTCTTTAGAAAAATGGTAAACAAAGGGGTTCCATTTTTCTTTAGATCTTGTAAACTGCTGAAATGCCTTAAAAATTCCCACTTCAATTTTATCACTCCACACCAGCTTCCATCAGTTGTATATAGCACACATCTAGACACTTGCCGCATGTATTGTACACCAACTGAGAACATTTTAATTTCATTCTGAACTACCTCCATACAGCTTTTTCATCTTCTGCCATGGCAGATAAATATGCTTTCATAACTGGTGGCGAGTAAGAATGTGTTACTGCAGCGGACATGATCACTATTTTACTCCACACAAACTACCTTGTCATATTAACGTGAGTTTAAAATATATCAGTTACCTTATTTAAACTTCAAAGTTGTGCTCTTGCAGAGATTTATGTTGAAAAATGATCATTTACCACATAATAAAAAAAAAATGTACTACATCAATAAATACTGCAAATGATCAAGACAAAGAAAATATGGTCATCAAGGACAAAGGTGTCCATGCAGGAAGTATACACTAAAAAGAAAAATGTGAAATATAAAGAGCTTAAATTAATTAAAGATTGCCTTAAGTCAAATATATGCACATTTTGATACTGACCGAAGTATTCATGTCGGCTGAGACAGTTCAAATATTGTACTTACCAAAAGATAGTCACAGTAGACAGAAATTGTAGGTATGTGTACAATGTTAGAATTAGGACAAATATTTTCTGTTCACGCCTTTTTTGTTTTATTTTACTGGTAAACGAGGCCACCACGGAGACGCTATTAACCTCAGACTGAGCGCCACCTCAGCTGGTCTGGGATCCTTCAACATCACAACCAACCTGAGAACCGACTTCTTCTTTTTTTTCTTTTCTTTTTTTTTAATACAACTACATTTTTACTTTGTCAAATTTGCTTCACTGTGAACTCACAGTCACATGTCTTGACGAGGATACCATTAAATGCCAGAAAGGATTAGAAAAATAAATAAATAAAAAAAAAATAGTGTCAAGTTAGTAAACAGCACCAAGTTGTTTGTTGGCCTCCGCCACCAGCTGTTCGTTGCCCAACCAGCTAACCTGAACCACCGCTGTGAGGCTGTTTCGGTCCGCAGACACCAGCTCACGTTATAAACTTCGGAGCTAGGACAACGATTCATCTAATTTTGTATGTTTTCACGATCCGGCTGGGCTAAGGGTAAAAGGGAGCTTTGTTGGGCAATACTTTTCAATACTTTTCACGAGTCCTGTATAATAAAAACCCTTCACGTTGCAGCTAAGGTTAGCAGACTTAGCTAAGGAGCTAACTAGCTCCCTGGGTTGATGAGCTGGCTAGCCGTTTAGCTAAAAAGCTAACGTTGGTTCGGCAGGTAGGGCGCCATACGGCGGAATTTTCACGTTCTAGACACAACTCACCTTCAACCTGGGTACTATCTAATTTAGTGTTTATTACTTTGTCAGCATCTGTGACAGAAGCCGCGTTAGGGGTACTGGTAGTGTTATTTTGAGCGTCTGACTCCGCAGTGAGCAGAGTACAGACTCTCGTATCGTCCATCTTTTTCCCTAGCTGATTTGGTGCATGCGCAGTGACGCCGTAGTATTAATGGTGTTTGCTTTGAGGGAAGACTCAAAGATGTCATGTTTTAATATTTTATATTCATTGAACTGAAGATAATTTTATGGAGAAAAACATGTATCCTAACTACATTCAGACAATTAAACATGGTTTTGGTAGAATTGACCTGGAAACATTTTTGCTCGTTGAACAGTCCGGCTTATTTTTCTTTTGAATTTTGGTCAAAACGCCTTTTTTTTTTTTTACTATCCTTGTGAGCCATCACAATGAGCAAGTAGGAAAGGGACCCTGAGGACTTTATGACTACTTCTGAAACTTCAAAGCATTATACCTTTTTTATTATAGGCTACATTTCACACCACTTTTGAAAATAAACAATAAAAAAAAAAAAATTAAAAAAAAAGTTAATATCAAAATAGATACTTTATTCCAAGACATTATCATTTCCACAATTTTTTTTTTTGCCACAGGGAAAAACAATACAATGTTAGAAAACAAATTTACTGACAAATATAACAAATTACAACATCAGAGAATCACAGAATCATGTCAAGAAAAAGACAAGAGAAGGGGAAGTGGTCACTTTCTCTTCTGGAGCTCTCTGGCTAAGGCATTCAACTGTGAAAAAGAGTTATTTAGTATAACATTAGACTTAGATACACTTAATAATATGACCAGGATATGTGGCACATTCATTATCAGGGAGGCATCTGTGTGAAAAACATCGGACCTTCACTAAAGATTCAAATTTGGAGGACTTTGTTAATTTAAAAAAATATATAATCTCTATATATCTATATTCAAAACAGAGTTATATAGATGTGATAATTAAAATAAATTCTATTGACATTCCAGTGATTACAGCATCAAACAGCTTTAGACAGTCTCTTAGTTTACTTACAAGAATGTTTCTCAGGATACTCCTCCTCTGGGGTCTCAAATAGCTGCATTCCCCTGCCTCACACAGCTTAATCTCCTCTGAAATCTGAGAAACAGAGAGAGCAGGTTCAGAATATGAGAAAAGGGTCATTCTCAACAAAAACTGCCCAGTGAATGACCAAATGGTGCAAACTCGAACACTGCTCCTTACCTCTGATGTGCCAAAGGAGTCCAGCTCCCTCTTGCCTCCGGGGTACCAACCATGGGACCAGTGCTGAGCGTAGGACAGGTGAGCCCCCACGCAGAGAAGCAGCAAAACCAGCCCAGATACACTCATGATATTCCCACCTAAAAGCAAGGATGGAAAGTTAATTAGCTCTGACTGCAGGAGGCTATTCTTTCAAGTTTAAACACATTTTGAAAAGGCCTCCTTGAGTTTGGTTTTCCTGTAATAATGACTACAATCTCAAGACACACTGGCTGTGACACAATAATACTGTGAGCTTTCATATTTTGACTGAAATACATTTTTCTTTTTATTCTCTAATTTCTTTGTTCAATAATTATAGTTAAAAGATACACAACTTGCTCAGGCCAAATTGTAAACTACTGAACAATGCTCTTTTTGAAATTTTCAACCTTAAATCAAATTAAGCGAAGACACTTGCTTTAAAGCTCTATGTAGAAGTGCAATTAAGTTTCCTTACCTCAGTCTCAGCTCTCACAGCTTTATCAGAACAGGCGTCCCTTGATGTCCCTGCAAAAGCTCACCCGTCTCGTTCTTAAGTTGATCTGGTGCTAACGTTATTTGACAGTTTCACTCCCTCTTTCTCCTCCTCAATATAAGCACCACTCTAAAAGCCCACCCTCCCAATACACAGCTTCACCATCCTCCTTTTTGCACCCTTCCCATTTTGACCCCTTTGGTCCCTCTATTCCAAGGGGTGAAATGAATGGTCCCAGGGGACCGGAGGTGCTGAGGACCTGATCACCTCCAATTATCACCTATAAAAAGCACTGACACCCCTTTGATGTTCATCATCTATATCCACTTCCGAATTCTGCTACGATTGATGAATAATATATTGAGCTCATTAAATAAACTAATATAGTGACATCCAGGTCAATTTGCCTTCATTTCTGGGCCCTGTCTGAAATTACTCTTTTAGAGCATTTAAACATACCGTATTTCTGAGATCAAACTACATTACATGTGTTCTTGACAGTAGGTAAAACCCAATAACTCTCACTTCCCATTTGTTGCACCTGTTTTGACCACAGTGACCCATCACACATCCTCCCTCCCTCCTCCCCACCGACCCCTCAGTCAGGGGAGACTCAGGGTCAACTGATGACAAGCGGAACAAACACATTGAATTTCTTACCAGGCCACTGACGACGTCACTCTCAATTAGAGGAGTAAAGGTATTGAGAGTTTTAAATCCAGGCATTTTTTACTCAGTCACTGACCGTGCGACATGTTGCAAGTGACTCAGTTGATCTGCCACTTCTAATCCTGTAACAATCTACAGAAGTTGACCCTCCCGTTGTCCTAGGGTCAAAATGACCCACAGCTGTGTTCAACCAAGTTCTATTTTATTTTTATATTTTTATTTTTATAGGAGGCTGTGAGGGTTTCTTTAAAGAAACCCAGTGATCCGAAAAAAATATAAAAAGAAAATAGAACTTGGTTGAACACAGCTGTGGGTCATTTTGACCCAAGGACAACGGGAGGGTTAAGATACTTATCTGACCCAAATTAACATGTAAATGATCTTTCATTTAAAATAAAAAATAAAAAAATTGATTATGGACTCAGTGGTCCAGGTTTATTTTCTATTGCAGTTCAAACTATAATGTGTTCAAACTAAATTCAAATGTCAGACATCTAAATAAAACTTACATATCCTGCACAAATCAAAATTAAAAAGCAAAAACATATCTTGAATCTGATTAAGCTCACTTTATTTCAAGTGTATTCACTGGTGTGAATCTAGCTGGTATGGAAATCAAATTACGCCCGTCTCTATCTAGACCTGTACAGAAAGCACTTGATAGTAAATGTTGGTCACTAAGTAGTGTATTAACACATGAACGAAAGCTTGGAACTATAAACTAGTTCTGAAAGGCCATAAACTGGCTCTTATATCCCTTCTGTCTCCTGAATTCAATTCAAATCAATTTTATTTATATTGCACCAAATCACAACACAGGTTATTTCATGCCATATTAAATGTCCAGTTCTGTATATTGTTTGTAATGCAGACTTTGTTTTAACATTTTAAGAGTGGCACTCAGAGATGGTCCTGATGGCATCATCTGTGCTGTTTTTGTCATTCTTTTTACACAAACAATTCAACAGAAAATATTTCACAGACTAATAACTGACATGTGCAAAAAGCACATTCATGTTTGATTGAGGATGAAGGGTTGAACAGTGATTGAAAACCCTTCAAGAACAACACTCAACGGACCCGCCTGAAGGTAGGTGAACGATCGGCAATTATTTTGCACCACAGTACCATTAGTCTTCATCGAGAAGTGAGCTGTAATGAGCAGAGACACATGTCTGACACGCGTGACACAACCGCACGTCTGTGTTTCACATCATAATCAGACATAATAAACAGACAGATGTTAAAATCTCAAGCACTTTATTAGGTTTGAACAGTATCTTGCTTAGAAAGGCCATTTGGCATTATATAATTATATATAATTTTATCATATATATAATTATATATACATATATTCAAATGTTGAATAACAAAACACTAGAAACAAACTTGGATTTGCTTAAGACAATTATACCAAATTAAAAATGGCCAAAACAAAACAGCTCTAATACATTTCAAAATGGTCCCGATACAGTTCAATATACATCTTTAAAAAAAATTTGAAGAGAGGGAGATGAAAATAAAATAAGCAAGGCAGCAGACAGGAATGAAATATAAATAACCTTACATTATGTACAAAAGGGGAGTGGGCATAGACCACTGGGAAACATGGTCCAAGGACAAAGTGGAAGAGGGAAAGAAAGCAGGAAGTGGACAGCAGAGTGTGGAGTTGGATAAGAGACATAAAAGATGTATAAAGGTGGCAAAAGTTGGATTCTGTAGTCTTCGTCTCAAGAAATGAAGCCGTTTATGATTTTTTTTTTCTGGGCAAAGCTCCAGGAATAAAGGGACTAAACGGGACAACTGGTTTCCCTTGGTGATAAAAGATGCTATTTGTTGGGGGGGGGGGGAATCTAAATTTTTGCTCAACATTCAGGTACCCATAACTGATTACTGTCATGGATCCCACATTCAACTGATATGGAATGAAATGAAGCCATTCAATAGAAAATAATTCATTAAAAAAGGGGCCTCAATGTTAGTTTGATCTACACAATCAAGGAATCGACATCTAGAGGGAATGTGAAAGACAGGATGACTGACCCAGTCTTGGTTTTGTAATAAAAAAATGGATTTGTCATTAAGTCTGCAGGCGACAGCTGAGTGAGTTAAGAAAAGGATGACAACGGTTCATCACACACTGACAGTAAAGTTTGGAGAATCAATTTGCTTCGAAAACCTACCGGTGAGGCACTTTTTTTTTTTTTTTTTTTCATTCACTATAATAGCGAGTCTCGTGGGTTGGCACAGTGTCGTGTTTAGCTGTCAATATGCAGTGAGACATTTGTGATCACATGATCCCAACACGCAAAATAAACCCATGTAATCTAAGCACAGACAGTAAGCATTCCCTCCTCCATTAATTAAACACCCTGTAAGTGACAATGTAAATCAATGCAGAACATAATGGCACCTAACTAATAGTGTGGGCACTTGTGATGCGTTGGAACAAAAGACAACCTGAAATGAAATGCGGATCACGATGCACAAACAGCCAACAATTTCAGTGACTGGTCAGTTAAAGGATCTGCTACTTGAAGCCTGGACAGGAGAGCCTTACAGAAGGCTTAACCGGGGCTTTGAGAACTGAAAGAGCTTCTCAAGAGTCCATATAGTTCACATATTCTAAAAACAAAGGCCATATCCTCATTCAGACCTCATTTGGTTCTGTAGTTTTAAGGGCTTTGCTTTTGGTGCAAATAGTGCACGAGTGTTCAAACAATCAACATTGATGCAATCGCCCTTCATGTACTTTTTAATGTAGCCACTATCAATAAATCTGATTGTGCTCCTTCCTTTAATAAAAGTAATTACACAGTGATAGGGTAATGTAGATTATGCACATGTATGGGGCAATTTTAAGTCAACATTAAGAAAGATTAAAATAGCTTGAACATTTTAATAATTTTCAACATTATGGCATTAGAGTCTACTAAAATCCAGCTCAGGGATGAAATCTGAACACTCCCACTATGGTGGGAGCTAAAACCACTTGTGGAGACGAACTCAAGGTCAATTTGTTCAATCTGTAAATTTAAACAATCCTGGCATCAGTCATTTCCTGAGCTGACTTAGCTGAAATTAGGAGTGACCTGCAGCCCTGCTGTTAACTGACATCATTTATCTTTCATTACAATCACAAAGAGCATCGCCCTCAGTAGTGACATCAGATGAAATAAAAAAAAAAAAATACTGTAGTTCAAATCTGAGTGTCCTAACAGGACATCCGCTCGGAAGAAAAAGAAATCAGAGCAAACATGGCATGGCACACCTCCACTGTTAAAGTAACAATGTATCCATTTCTGAGGAATATGTCAGCAACAGCATTCGAATAAAAATAAACATTCTTCAGCATCAGACAGTATTCATGGTTGGAAAAATAAAAGGTCATCATTCTTTAAAGGAGTGACAGTATGGCGTAGTGACGTGACGCTAATACAAAGAATAAGAAGTGACATTTAATCCCAGCAGACTCAAAGGAAACCCATGCAGGAAAGAAATGCTCAATACAATCTACAAGAAATACTGACTTGTGTCTGTAAACAAGGAATATGCTCTGTATATGGGATTTGTTGACTATGATGCACTAATAGTTAGTTGTGATTGTGTTGTTTGTGATTTGGCTTGTCAACATGATCAACACTGCTGCTGATATTGTAACAGACCTTAAAGTAAAATAAAAATCATTTTAGAGAAGCCTTTTGGGCTGTAAAGGACAAAAAACAAAACAAAACTTTATGTATTATCAACTTTCCCAAATTCCTTCTGGAGTCTAGGAATGTGTTAATTACTGATCCATTGACAGTAAAATAGTTTTCTCCTGCTGAACGTCTAAACATGGTTGGTAGAGTTTCTCAGACTCCAGAGCTACGTAACCAAACGAGTGAAGGACTTTGGTACTTGGCAGACAGAAGACAGCGATGTGTAAAAACACGCAGTCTTTGCTGCCAGCTTATGCTCCAGTTCAAACACACAGAGATGCTCAAAAAAAGAATGAATGGCTCCTGTTATGAAGTGTGTGTGTGTGTGTGTGTGTGTGTGTGTGTGTGTGTGTGTGTGTGTGTGTGTGTGTGTGTGTGTGTGTGTGTGTGTGTGTGTGTGTGTGTGTGTGTGTGTGAAAACCTGAGACTGAGCTACATCACAGAGATTCTAATCAACCAACAGTGAGTGACCTTTGAACCCCTGAAACCTAATGGTGACAAATTTAAGTGACTTGAAAATGTTTTTTTGCCAAGTAGAAGCAATTTACTCTGTGTAAAGAGAAATGGCTTTGACTGACTTTGTGTGTGTGCGTGTGTGTGTGTGTGTGTGTGTGTGTGTGTGTGTGTGTGTGTGTGTGTGTGTGTGTGTGTGTGTGTGTGTGTGTGTGTGTGTGTGTGTGTGCGAGAATGAATGAATGACTGGTAGTGAGCAACTTCTGGTACCACACACATGTTGCTACAGCGTGGCTCAGGCAAAGTCAAGAAGGTTTTAAGTGTCTGTTCCTAAAAAGTAAAAAAAAGTAAAAAAAAAAAAAAAGTAAAAAAATCCAAGCATCATTACCTTGACTCTGGATGTTGTACATTAGCCACCAAAAGCTTTAGATTTATATCTATATATATTTATATATCTATATATACCAATAAAATACATTACAGGTGCCACCCGAAAATGCAGCCAAACTCAAAACTGTGTCTAAAACCAAAGTAATAAGATGCAACACAGTAAGTATATATACATAAGGGGCGTGAAGAAGGAAAGCAAAATAGGGGTGAAGGGCTGTATTAACAACATTAAAAAATATTCAAGAAGGCATCTCAGTTATTTTCTGTGTCCGACTGCACTGCCCTGTCCTTCGGGCGGAGACCTCTTTTCCCTTTTCCTGCGGGCAGTTCATTCCATCCGCAGATCAGGTTGTGATGAGTCTTTTGCAAAGATCCGTCAGATGGGAATATGCAGCTTTCTGCATGGCAATGAATGTGTGTGTTCTAGTGCGTGCGTATGTTTGTATGAAATTTATGTAGAAATCCGTCCACCGAACCATGGAGGGGGGGTTCCTACTTGAAGTTGGCGTAGTCAGAAAAAGCGTCGATGTACTCCTGGACCACTTTGTAGCAGAACTCGTACTGCTCCTGGAGAGGGAATTAGAAACAGCCACGTCAGCTAGAGCCACCGATGTGTGACCTTTAATCCAATCATTCAGTCACTGAAGTTACTGATACTTAAAATACAAACAGCAGTACAATCCCCCTGCTGTAGTTTGTGCATTAATGATTTAGAAATGTTCCTAAAACTCTGCACAGATGTCACTTTTGCACTTGCAGTAATCACCTCTTGTACATGGTGCCGCTCCAAAGCTGCTGCTATATTCTGGCACTGTTTTTATTTATGGTCAACGTGTTGGTTTACTTTTATCTACGTTATGCAACTTTTAGAGAGAAGCCAAAGAGTTTCACTGTACCTGTGCACAATAACAACAAAGATCTTTCTGATTGTAATGAAATAAAGACTACATTATAATAATTACAATTAATTTCTGTCTCCAATTAAAATCAAACTAACTGCTTAAACAAAATAGTTTAACATTTTGGGAAATATGCTTCTAAGCTAAATTTGTACTCTCTGCAAGTAAGTTTTAGGTTTTGAAAACGTGTGTCTACATCTGCTGATTACAGAGGTAATATCGTTTATTGTTTAATGATATAAACCCTTTTTTTTAACTGCTGCCAAAATCTCATTAGTTGCTCCTTGGACTAAGCCCTGTGGGACAACAAATAGTGTGAAATAAACAAACAAAATTTGGTCTGCAATCAGTCAGATACATTAGTGTAAGAAACAATCAAAATAAAGGGTAAAGTTTCAAATACAAAAGTTAAAAACAATACAATAACAGCAACATCAACAGTGGCTATAAATCCTTAACAGTGGAAAACAAACTGCTGGTTTACGAATTCAAACATGTATTTTAGAGAATTCATATTCACCATCTGTAAATGTGAGGAAAGCACATGTCTCCTACTTTCTCTCCATGTTTTTGTCAAAGATCAACTTGTTGTATATTGGGCTTTTTGATGTGCTCTTACCAGTGTCTGCACCATGTGGGGTCTCTGCAGTCTGAGGCTCTTTACTGTCTGGAAGACATCCAGGATGCCTTCTGCCTTCACCCTCTCCAGAACTGTACTCAAAGCACAGAAAGTCCCCGTCCGGCCAGCACCAGCACTGTAGACGCACACAGGGACAAAAACGCCAACTTCAATGTATACACTACCATCAGCATGTACAGAAATAACCAACAAACCAGAGGCTTTGTGCTGAGTTCGAGAAGAAACATAGCAGTGGTTCTGGGAGCAGTTCAAATGTCACAAGGAAGAAGAGAACAATTCTTCAGAGATGTTTTTTCCTGTGATTTTAGAGCTGCAACAATTCCCCAGACACACACTACTACACATAATTACTGAAGGCATTTCCATGAAAAAAATAATAGAAAAACAATCAGTATAATCATCTTAAGGTCAAGCATTTGTTTTCCTAAATGTCCTTCCGTTGGTACATGTAAGTTTAAAAGTGGTGTGTGTCCATGTGTAATATGTCTCACCTGCAGTGCACTGTGATCGGGTGGTTGCCAGACTGCTGCTGTTGTTTCTGCACAGCAGCAATTATGTTGATCATGCCTTTACCGTCAGTGGGGATGCCCACCTCTGGCCAGCCATGGAAATGGAACTGACGCACTGCTCGAGCCTTGTTCTCCTAGAAAGATGGACGAAGAGAAGGAGGAACGATTTGATTATTAGCCAAATTGGCCTTTAAAAAGGACTATATTGCTTGACAATGTTTTTGTTAAGAGCTTCTGGTGTGTTTGTTTCATCGAGTCTTTTCTTACCCTGTTGTTGGTGACCAGGAGGTCACGCACTGTGTAGCTCTCACTCTCCTCCTCCCTTTTAAGCTCGATGGAGATGTCCCCATAGACCACCGCACCATCACTGGGCCAATACTGAGCGCACTTTTCCTAAAGGGCACATGAGGGGAACAGTCAATGCTTGACGACGTGTTAGGAAGTTAGGAATAGCCATGGTATCTAAAATGTCAGTGACATCCTAAGTTCCATCATGTGTATGCAGTCAACATGTTTACATGTTAATGTTTCTTACAGAGAGAAATTTATTCCAATTCATGATTTATTAATTGCATTAGTGAGGAAAAAAACTGACACCGAATCCACCACGTCTGCTGGAAATAATGGGATTCGGAACTTCTAATTCAACCAATCCTTGAATTTACTTTTACTCTTTGTTGTGGCATCAAACCATCGGGACATCTTTACTGCAAAGAATTTATATCACATTTTATTAAAGACATAAAATTAACTTGGAAATCCACATCAAGCTGTTTTGCTGAGATTATTATCATGTCATGCAAGATAGCATCCAGTTAGCATTGACCCTAATATCAATATTCTATTTTAGCCAGTTATTGACCTGACATCTAATACTGATGTCTGTATCTGCGCGCGCACGCACGCGCGCGCGCACACACACACACACACACACACACACACACACACACACACACACACACACACACACACCTGCCCTCTCTCCTCCAGCTCAGTGAGCATGACTATGGAGCAGCTTCTCCACTCCCAGATCATCCTCCAGAAATCCTCCATGGTGTGCTGCAGGGGCCCCTGGCTCGCCATGTATGCGTCCTTCTGACGGTAGCCCTGTGACCACATGGGAAGTGATTGAAAAGATCGAGTGATAGAAAATAAACAGAAAGAGAGGAAGGAAAGGTGGATTTAAAACACGTGATCGATCGCCTGCATTAATGAAATGAAACGATCCACTCTCATCCAGGCACTTTTACACTCACATCAATGAAAGAGGCATTGACGTAGTCGGTGTTCTCCTCTCCTCGTTTGACTGGAATGATCACTCTGTTGAACTCGTCTGGTAGAGGCAAGCAGAGGCATTTACCTTGATTAAAAACAGGCTTTAAGAGTTGCATTACACATCTGTAATTTCAATATGGGCATAAAACCATTTATCACAGCATGTGGGCACAGTTACAGCAACACCTACAAAAGCATTACTCACATGGAATGATCTGTAGGACTCTGTTCTTCTTCATGTTGACAGGCAGGTTGCCCGTCCTCATCTTGTCATTCTGAATCTTGATGGATGTCAGTTTCTAGAAATCACAACTCAAAATTTAGTTGATTTGCAGTTAAAATTTGTCTCCTAACCTTCCAGTAACTTGTTCTTAACAGAATGAAACGGAGAAGAACTTCTCTTTGGAGGAGTAGAGCACACAAACAGACCTTAAATTCAGCCTCTAGGCCATTGCAGCCAGCTCCAGGTGAGGGCGCATAGAGCTTGGCCAAATGGGTCTCCAGAGAGGTTACCTCCAGCTCCGTGTCTCCGTACAGGTAGTGCTCTAACAATGCCTGGAAGATGAAAACGTACTGCATCTGTGTGAGAGGGGGAGAAATGTGAAGAGCAGGATGGAATTAAAGAAAATCAATAACAAGTGCTTCAGAATCCATCTCTGATTTAATGATTTAAGTGTCAACAGTAGACTTACATCAGTCTGGACCATCTGACTGCGCTGGGCTCTTATCCTGGTGACAAACCCGAACACATCCACCTTCCTCTCTGCGATCATCATGTCCAACATGGCATCGATCACGATGAAGGTACCTGTCCTCCCCACACCCGCACTGATGCACAGAAATATGATCTTGTGAGTTTTGAGTGGCATGCAGACGAGCACACAACACAATAACGGCGAGACACAAATTGGAGGATCGGCGTAAACAGACGCACACTTTACCTGCAGTGAACAACAATGGCCCCAGCGTACTGGGGGTTGCAGGCTTTGACTTTCTTGAGGAACTTGAGCATGCCGATGGGGGTGAAGGGCACCCCAAAGTCTGGCCAGCTGGTGAAGTGGAACTGAGTGATGAGCCTTTGAGGCTTCTTCCCAGAGACATCTCCCACCTGAGATGCAAACAATACAGATCATAGGAGGAGTCACAAGGTTCCCATCTATGTCACTAAAACTAAAAGTATCTTATTTTGATTTCCCTTAAAAAAGGCAGCAAGGACTAACTTTATGCTTAAATTACTTTCGATAACACTTAGTAAAACTACTTTAAAACCAGTGCCCTGACTAATAAGATGTTTGTGGTACCTGCTGGATGCAGAACTTGCGGATGGTGTAGTCCACCAGAACCATCGTGTCCTCTACAGACACGCGGATGTTCCCGTATGTCCAACAGCCCTGGTCCGGCCAGTACTGGGCACACTTACACTAAAAAACAGAGAGTTACTTGAGACCAAGCACACTTCCAAAGCAGTGCGCAGAAGGAAAGAACAGCCTCAGTTACAGAATTGGGAAAAAAAAGAAGGGCAAGAACACAATGAGGTTATCTGACCCAACTCTGCTGTATCTTTGACAGAATGAGTACAGTGACAAAGCAAAGAGAGTTTAACATAATGATTTGAAGGCAAATAATTGCTTCCCTGGATCTCACATAAGGATTAACATGGGGGTTTAAAAAGTAAACATTTTATTTAACCTCCTCAACTGCACGAATATTCTATACAAATTGCATTAATGTAGTGTTTGATATTTAAAGAGGCTGTTTTAAGATCTTGTAAAACATAGTATCTCAATCCAATCATCATCCTCATCTGTCCAGCTCCAGCCAGCCTACCTCTTTTCTCTCCTTCAGATTGGTCACCATGACAATGGTGGCTGTGTTCTGCTCCCAGATCATCCGCCAGTAGTCATTTACAGTTTCCTCCTTTGGCCCTGAAATATTGAGACAGATACAGCCATCCAAACGATTAATAACCATGTCTATTAGTCAATAACAGCACCGTTTGTTTCTGCTCCGATGCGGTTAGGTGCCGACCTCACCTTGAGCTGCGATAAACTTATTCTTCTCTTGGTAACCCTGCAAAAACAAGAGATCAAAGAGAGACATTGGGATGAGTCGATCATATGTGGAGCAGAATTGTTTCTTATGTAAAAAAACATGTTGCGAATATACGAACATTTATGAAGGAGGCGTTAATGAAGTCGGAGTCGGGGACTCCTTCCAGAGACGTCAGATGCACTCTGGAGTGATCATCTGGGAAAGAGAGCAGGGGACATGTTCAGGATCAGCAAACGGAGAAGAGGAGCACAGACCACAATGAAGATACACATGGTGCATTACAATTTTTCCCAATCCCGTTCATGTAGTCCGACACTCGATTATGTCTTGTAAAATGTCCTTAACTGCCAGCTGTCTGATGTGAAATATGATTTTGCAGATAAACGTTTCTGAATGCTTAAATTAGCAGATAAGAAGTCTGTTTGTCTGCCTTCAGTCGTCACTTACATGGCAGGATGTTGACATATCTGTTCTTTTCTTTATTCTCTTCCTTGGAAGCAGCGTCACATGATGCCTGGATGGGGCAGACTGGCAGTGCCTAAACAAAAGAAAAAATACATTCAGATAAGAGAAGAACAGACAGCTGTGAATCAGTCTCAAGATATGTGACCGTACAGATAATTTTCTGCTGGCTTCATGTTTTTGCTTACTGTGTCAAATATTTGGTGTGTGTTCTCAGAACATCCTGGAAGCTCCTTAACTCTGTGGATGTTTGGGCTTTAATCCAAAGAGTTTTACACTGATTTATTCACCTCCCATTTAGCACTATGCCGGCAAATTATTGCAAACAGTAAAACTAATGAATTAACTTTTTTTGTCAGCTGTGCCCCCACATCCCTTTATTTAGCATTAATTCCTTCATCAGCACCACTCAGCATGTCCCAATACTGAATGCTGAATAATGATTTAAAAAAAGTGTAAAAAAAAAAAAAAGTGTAAAAAAAAAAAAAAAAAAAAAAGTCTCCTAAAACTCAATGCTTATAGCCATTTGATCAAGTTCACATTTGTACTACTACCATTATCAGTGGCAACTGCTGTCTTTCATCAAGTCATTTTAGCCGTTTCACCTGTTGGTTCTTGTTTCTAGCTAATTATTTATTAGTCTTAGGTAATCATTTCACCCATATATCCATAAATTTTGAGCTGATTTTATATATATATCATCCTCTATATACCGAGTTTACTGTAGCCAGAAACTCACTGTTAATTGAGACTATGGATTTACAAGTAAATCATACGCCAACCTGTAATCCTTTTTGGAGAGGTATTTTCCTTCTCCATAAAAATACCTGGATGTATTTTTTAATTGACTAATTTCTGTTTCGTCTATCTTCTTCAGTCTTTTCAAGTACCACCTGGCAACTAACACCCCCTGATGTACAAGCATCCCTTGTTCTGAATCTGTAATTTAGGCCTCAGAGCTGCAGGTTGAAGATTAACCTTGGGCTCAGTATGTTATCAGCGGGTGTTTGCTTGAGTGTGCCGTACATTAAACTCCTCTCTGAAGAGCTTGTTGTCATCAGCCATGCGACGGTTCATTTCTTCCTCGAGTTTGTCGACGGGAAGAGGTGGGTACTTCCTGTTTGTGCTGGGGGAGCGAGCCAATAGTGGCACGCTCTGGAGTTCTGCACCAACCAGCAGGAAGGGAGGAGGCGAGAGTGAGGAGACGGGGAAGGAACGGGAGGGGTGAGACAGGTGGAGATAAAGACACGGGATACAGGGTAAGAACATGGGAGTGGAACGGTCTTACATCATGTCACACTGACTTCATCCTTCACTGTCTCCTCTTACAATGCCCAGCAGAGGGCGATGTGAGACAACATTAAAACAGGAGGGAGCTAACTGCAGCTCTGTTGATTAGGTAATCACAGTGAACAAAAGCTTCCTGCCAACCAGTGAAATGTTATCAGTTAGGAAAGAGAGATCAATCAAGGCTTATCAGTAAAAACTCAGTCACAAGTCTGGTCAAGCTGGCTGTTTGCCAATACGACCAAGAGCAAATAGGTGTTTAGCAAGAATGCATCTGCTGACAAATCCAAAGCGCACACAATAATGCACGTGTGTGTGTGTGTTTTACCTGTATCATCTGATCTGCCATTGGTCAGCCTGAAGGAGTTTGAATGGCTCCCTGCCTGCTTGTACTTCTTAAACCTGTCAATCAACAAAGATCAAAGTGCATATTAATACACACACGAACAAGTAAACACACAGTCTCACAGCAGAATGCCAATCAGCCATTGCCATGGTAACAGCAGCACCTTAGGCCCTCACAACAAGTCTTTGTGTCTGAAGAAAATCCACAGTGTTTCACCAACCTGAGCATGTAGAGGATGATGATGATGAAGATGATGACCAGCAGGGACGATAGGGCCACCATCACGGCTATGATTGGCATGTCATCAGACTGGCTGTCGCCTATATCCAGGATACAAAGAAAAGGCAGAATAAATTATTTGTAACACACATTTGACTTAAATAAAAATAAAAATAAAAAATGGTGCCTCAATATTATGCTAAACTCCATTGTGATTACCAAATGATTATTTTTACACTATACCACAAAAGCTTGGCATGCTGTGTTAATGTAAATGTGAATGCAATATTGTGTGTTTTTAAGATACAAAATATGTGATTTGACTGACTTTACCAACAAGCTGATACTAACTTATTTGAAATAATAGCATTTAGGGATGTAACTAATAGTTGTTGTGTTCTTGATGGGCAGATATTTGAAGATTAATGCCACACTCATGCCAATAAAGTAATACGAAGCTGCGGCTGGCAGCTGGTTAGATTAGCTTAGAACAAAGACTGGAAATTGAGGGAAACATGTAGCCTGGCTAAGTTAAAAGGTAGGAAAGTCTGTCCACCCTCAAACAAACAAACAGAGCCAGACTCTAATTAAAATGTTTAATATTCACAAACGTACAGTATACTGTGGTAGAAAGTGAGTTTTAAAGGGGCTGAAAGGTGTATTAAGCTACTTCAGACGGAATCAGTTAGTTGTTCCCTCTTCTTTCCAGGAGGCAACAATTTTATAGAGCCTGACTGATACATTGCCCCCAGTATAATTGGGCAATATTGGCTCATTGACTCATGGATAAATCAGTACCGGTTGGCTGATATGCGCCGAAATGATTTTTTTTTTTTTTTTTTTGCAGAACATAATGTGGAAAAGGTTCCTAAGGTAAATTTGCTCTCTTTCTGTTGGTTTTGAATATATGTATTTACTATTATTAAATTCTCAGTGAAGTTCACTGATTTGGTGCACTGACATCAGAGGGGACAATAAACCCTAAAATATCCTGTTTCCATTACATATCTTTGTCACAGGACTTGTCTAAATTGTTCAATAACCACATTTGAGGGATTATTACAATAAATGGGTGTTGAGATGGTATATAGAAAATATAGATATATTTTTTGAGTATCACCCAGTATATCGATATCAGAATTGGCCCCAAAAACCAAGGATCAGTCATACTCTACCATCTTTGTAATAAACTCAACAAAAGAAACGATTAAACTATTTATTTAATTAACCAATTACCAAAATCACTGTATTTTAGTTTCAGTCGACCAAACTAATAAATTAACATACTTAACATCTCACAACTTAAAGAATACTGTAATATACATGTAGTGTTCATTGACATTCATACAGGACAAAGTTTCAGATAGTTTAGGATTATAAGGTGACCTCTTTCAACAAAAGCCTGTGTTTGTCTCTTCCATTACGGCCATCCATGTTAATATTTTATTGGCTTAAAAAAACAACAACACGCAAATGGAGAGTGCAACAGGTTGCCCCTTAGAGTGAGCAGATAAATCACAGTTTAACTGAGAGGGTCATCCCTCAGCTTCTATCACTGGCTACACCATGCTGACAGCAGACAGAGGGATGGTATAAAACACTGAAACATTTAGTACGCTGCCTGTGAATTTAATATGAATTATTAAGAGTGTAAATGTTAAATGCTTTCGACATGTCAAAAACAAGAAAGCATGTGGACCAGCTGGATACTGACTAGTGGAAATGGATTGTGGTCACCAAGGCTTACTGTTACAAATCAGACATTACACAGGTCCAGTTATATATTCCTTACGATGCCTCCTGTAGATTATAATGGCTGACCAATTTGTATATGTTTCCACCACGTGCACGAGTTACTGGTTGAAGGCAACCCTGTGGTCTTCCCGGTGACCTTTCACTGCTACAGTTGGAACAAAAGACATGAGATTTGCCTGAACAACAAAGGGAATTTGGTGTACAAAAAAAACTGGCGGCCGTTTGTGTGCTGATGACTGGTCAGTAAGACACATTAGGGCACAACAAAAGAAGAGATTTTTCTAGAAAACTACACGGCGATGATGGTGGTGGTGACAATGGAAAGACAAACTCAGCTGTTCCATGGAGTGACTCAAAATTCAAGAGAATTCTTAACGTTGCGGACAAAATATGCTGCAAAGAATGCATCGTTTGACTTCATGCTCTGTGTTCACTTTCTGGGGGGAAGTATTTTGGAACGCAGCCCAGTTGGGTTGCATTTTCACACACAATTCCCAGGGCTTTTCAGCGTTCTCCCCGGGACAATGTGTACATTGAACAGAGCCGGAGCACAACAAGCTGTGGGTATCATGTGGAAGTGACACATCCTCGACTGACCTAATGCTCATTTAGAACTGCTCAAGGCTTTCCACACGAGGCTCACAGACACCCAGAGGGACACAATAGAGCAATTACATAACACCTATGAACCCGGAGTGATCATGTTATACAAGAGATGTACCATTGAATGCAGCGCTGCCACATCTGTTGCATTTATGTTGAGCAGCAATGCAAGCTTTTCTGAACCTCTACAACTTGGTGGTTGTGGTTTTCGACCAAAATATTATCCATTCTTGCAGGATGACTCAAAACATACCTTTTGTTATTACAATCTATAATAAAACCATCTTTCCAAATCAGTCAGTAGCATTTGATAATGATTTTATTTCTCTATAATCACGTAATATGAATAATTAATGTAAAAGAAAATGGTGGGGGAGTCAGGTTACACTATCAAGCACATCACTGGGATGGTCAGTACACAGGCACAAAGATGCTAAAAAAAATAAGACCTCGGGTTTAAAATGCTGGATGCTCAACATACAAGCTTGTATTAAATAAAATAAAGAGGTTACGTGCACAGTGTCAATGTCTATTACGAGAAGATGCTTCCTTAAAACAATGCGCATGTCTCTCACCTACACTATAACTGCTAACTTCCTTTTCCACTATATACCTGAGCTTAACTCCGGCCGAACACCAAAGAAGAAGACCTGTTTGTTTTTAAATAGAGACGAAGCATTCGGCAGAGTCTGGGTCATCTAGTCTGGTGGTATTCCGATTCTTGTGGATGATTGGTGAAATGCAGGTATGTCACGTCAGGATATTTCCAGCGCTGCTACAATGGAGTCTAAAAGCAGAAATGTGTTCAACTATCTTGAAATATTAAAGGTTGCCTTTTGACCAGAGCTCTTTTTAGCTATTGCTATAGCTGTACCACCTGAATAGCACCCAGCTAAAAGGGACATCAATGCTTTAGCACTCTTATGCGTTTTTAGAGTAAACCATTCATCTGTGGTGGTTTTTTTTATTCAAGGCCTTATTCTCATGAAGTGTCATATCCCAATTGTCAACTTTTACTCTACTTAAAGTAGGCTCTGTTCGCACAAAACATTAAAACGTGTTGTCGGTGATCTGATGACAAGCAGGAGTGTCTAAAGACAGGCCTGAATGCACTTAAAAGGAATAAAGAATTCACTGGGATCTCAAACGCAACTCTGGAGGAACAAATTCACATGAACCTCTATGCATCATCATAGTGTGCCAAAAACTGGAAAACCCTCTCTGACACAGTTGATGATCTGTCTGTGAGCAACAACTTGAAAAAAGTTGAAAAATATAAACCTGAAGCAGAGTACACAAAGCCATGAGAAAAAAAAACAGTTGGTCAGTTTTCTTCTTGGCAGCAACTGCAGCTTTGCGAGAGATAAAATCAAACCTAACAAGAGAGCAAAATCCAATCCGAGGAGGTGCCTCAGATTAGGGATGTATTTCGATACGAACTCGATGCCAAGATTCTGGAAATGTGACAGTACATGTTTTTCTATGGAACCAAAGGTACCGTAGGTACTGTGTAGGTAAGAAATAATGAAAAATAACAAATACATGTGGAATGGTGGTGGAAAGTGCAACAAGTCTGCTGTAACTTGTAAGGAACAAAAAAAAGTTTTAATGGAATGAACACTGGCAGGTTTTGACCAAAATCCAGAATGCAGAGCAGCTCAAAAACAGACATCCAAATCTGTGCACAGAATTCATGGTAACGAGTGCCAGTTGGTAACTTTATGTTTGCAAGATATCCTCAATCCAATATTGTTTGTGAACTGGGACCGCTGCCTCTGTTATAGGCATACATTAACTTTTTTTTTAGGCTGATGTAGCCATAGAGCCTAATTTAACTTGCCTAACGCGTTTTTAGGGATGTCTTCTTGTTCCCGTATGTCAGCATTCATCTCTTGAGTACGTCGTTATTACTACGGACAGGAATGATGGCAAAAAATACAAGAAATAAGACTTAAACTGCAATAATTGGGAATTATCCTTTAAGTATCTTAACACTAAATCTTTCCTTGTGAGGTCTTTACGTAAGACAAAAAGGACAAAGTGGTCCACACACGTGCCAACACTCACCATGTGGTGTAGGGTCTGGGGGGATCCCTGGTTCTGGTTCTGTGGTGGACTTGAATATATCCTCGTCGATATCAGTCTTTGGAAATGGGTTGTCTGGAGTTGAGGCTGTGGTCTCGTTAACTCCGCCCGCCGGGGTGGGAGGAGGGGGAGGCTCGGTGCTTGGCGGTGCCTGAGGGGCATTGGTTGGGGCTGGAGGTGGGAGAGGAGGGACAGGTAACACTTGCACCGTGGCATTGGGACCAGGGGCTTGTGCATCTTCATCACCAGCTGGGCTTGTGATGGTGGTGGCAGCGGCGGCGGCTGCTGCTGTCATCATTGTTGTAGTTATTGCCGTCACTGGGATGACGGCAGAGGGGAGCGTGGTGGGTGGGCCCGCGGGGGCTGGGCCATGTGCGACTGTGAAGTTGAGGGAGGGTGCGTTAGGAGGGTCTGTGGGTTTGGTAGTGATATTTGGAGGACCTTAGAAAGAAGAAGGCAAGAGAGGGTCATTTTTCATTGTGAAACATTCAGCCTGAAAAGGTGGGTACCGTAAAAGCAGTGGACATGGTTCGTACTTGTGATGGGGACATGATCCTGGGCTGAGGCCCCGAGGGCTACACCGAGCAGCAGGAGCAGGGGACACACACCCATTCTGCCCTACAGTGGCACCACAAAGAGACCAAAAAATATTCGTCAGAAACAACCTACAACTTCAGTGAAATCAGTAATAAAATCTACTCAATCCAATTTTTTCAAATTAGAGATTGAGAGTGTATGTGTCAGGTATATTTTTTTTAATCTTCTATCCTAATCCTACATGTTCAATCATCGTAAGGAATTTAAAATAAAAATGAAATTTTGTTGTGATGTTGGCTTGTGTGTGTTAAATCTTGTTTACCTGAAGAAGCGAAGTTGGCATCAATCACTCATTCGCACAGCGTGGTCCTGGAAACCAACAGAGACAAACACAACACATTTAGTAGTAAGTCAAAGTCACGGCGAGGCACAACTGCTAAAATCACTTTGGTTTTGCAGCATTTTTGCAAAAATGTCAATAATTTATTATCATAGTTTGTTAACTTTCGTAGGGTCACATTGTGCTGAAATGTAATATTATGTAAAAATTCAACTGTCCAAATGAATGATTCCAAGACAACTGCAGTTAAACAGTAATTAAATTAGTTACTCAAGTTTTTACTTTACACTTTTAGCAGTTTGACTCAGGCGAACAAAGTTCACTGCACTAAAGACCAGCAGGATTATTTTGAAGCCCATTTTTGCCCGCATTTGCCTGACAGTAATAACTGAAAATCTTAATATTATATTCATTTCAACCATATCACATCCACATTTATGTTTGTTTTTCCTCTCAACAGGGTTATACCACACCATCATTTTCCTGACACTGAGCCTTCGTCACCCAAAGCATGACTAAAACAGAATTAGTGTCACACTTAAATTCCTGCTGTGACAGTGACTCACCAATGAGGACACAGTTCACCCACACTGATATGTGGCTGAGTGAGAGGAGAGCAGAGGATAGGCAGACTTGGAGAAAGCATGACGGATGCCGAGTGGTTGGTCTGCCTGACTGTCAGTCTTGTGTATAATCACAGAGTCTGACTGAACTGTGATAATCCCTGGACCTAATCCCATGGTCTTGACCCTGGAATAATCCAGCCCGTCTGCCTCTGCTTATAAAGATACTTCACCACTGGACTAAGCCAAACACTGCAGCGCTACCACACACAAACCGAGGCCTGACACCACAGATTATTGCATCAGTGGGCAGAGGACAAATTGGGTGCTAAAAGCTCTAATAGTGCCAGTTACCAATCTTCTGCTTTTGAACTGAGCTCATTCATTGCAGTACTTACATTTTGGTTGTAGCACAGGACTGTTTGGCTGTGACTGCAGCCAGAAATGGGGCATGATGAGCAAGTTATGTGGTCAATGAGTATGCCATTAACCTACAAATCCAATTGTTGCTCTCCCTCTCTCACCGTCACCCATCCTTACATCCATTTAACCAACAATTGTCTGCTTCCTGAGAACAATTCCAACCCATCAAAAAAAGTATTACTTCAATCAAAAATAAAAAGTATTTTAAACAGTAATCACATTTTGTTTTGTTGAAAATAATTTTTTTAGACACCATCATTTTGGCAACATTCCCGTCTCTTTTTTTTTTTTCCAAAGAGATAGCGACAGGATGATTATCTGCCCAATTTCAAGACCTATTTCTGAATTTCAGGAAATTCTTGCATCAGAGTTGTCAAGACATCATTGTTATTGATTAATTTATGTTTTTTTTTTCCTTAATTTTTTTCTTAATCAACTGTATATAAGATGTCAAAAATTTTGATAAATATACATTACAGACAGTTTCCCTTATTTTGTCAGGCTAATGTTCAAAACCAAGTGACGTCACCCATTGGTTTATGAACTGTTGTTTTGAAGCATTGAGTCTGGCGGTTTTGCTGTCACAGTCTTCGTTTTTTTGGAGCCAGAAGTGTCATATGTGGAAAAGCTGAGGAGGAGTGAAGGGTGAATTTGAACTGAGAACACCATGTCCACCCACCTATAGTGGAAACCAGATTGCACTTTACATATGTAATTCAAACTAGACACGCCCTCAAACATACTTATTTGAGGCCTGATATCTAATTAATGATTTAATTATTTTCACCAGGACCATCAGAACAGTCGATCAGAAGTTTAGTGAATGACACCATAATGATTTGTGGAAAATATGTTTTGACTTCGTATTTTTCACGAGGGAAAAAAATCCAAATAATTTTTGAATGAGGGTTTTTTGGGGCCATATATTCTTTTGGAGCCAGCTCCTACTGGCCCTCAGTTGTATTGCACTTTAGCTTCACATTTTCCATCCTGGAGAGTACAACCATTTTCTATTCCAATACCCAAAGATATTTAGTTTCCACCTCCATATGACTGAGGAAACCAGCAAATCCAATTTGAGCTTAATTTGTGCTAAAAAAAAAAAAATAAAAAAAAATAAAAGAGCTAATTATCTAAATCATTTTAAGAACATTAATTTTCTCTTGACTGAGTAATTCATTAGCTGAAGGTCTAATTATGTCAATAACAACCCAAAGAGCTTTTATACACCCTTAATACTTTTCACAGTGTACTGCTGAGACACAGGCGCTTTGTCATTCTGGCTCAGTACTGTTACTGTTAACATCAGATTTTTAACTTGGCTAGTGTGCGACAAGTGTGGTCACAGCACCGCATTGCGTCTCCACTGTATCCACAGTTTGGACAGATTTCAGTTAAGCCATAAATCAAAGTGCATGTTGCTTCCTTTGTCTCCTGTCTGGTCATAGACATAAAACAAATCCTTTGTCAATCCAAAAAACACATCACAACCCTAAACTCCTACCTCGACTATCCTCCTCCTCAGCACTTATTAACAGGAGTGACTCAACTTTAATATACACGCTCAGTGACTGTACTGTTCTGTGAGAAATGGCATTATACAGCGTTGAGTATCAGGATTCATTTGATGAGAGACTTTGGTTATTAATGGGTATGTTTACATCAACAAGCTTCTTTTAGTCACCTTTACTTAATGAAGCATGACTCATTGTTTTGTGTGTGCCATCCAGTGAGGCTGCATGACGTGTCACTGTGTTAGTGTAAGTGATATAAGCCAGTCCTGTTGCGAATCTTCAGATGCTGCAGGAGCCTGAGAGGGTTTTATCTAGAAACTGTGTAGTGCCAAGAGTACAACTCCCCACGGATGCATCCTAATGTGTTTTGGCCTCTTGAGAAGTAGTCGTCTTTGAGTGTGTATGTGTAAATGCATGCGATTCTTTTTTCAACAGACTTGTGTGTTGGTTGAGGACATCATTCATTTAATAGGTACTGGGCAAGTGCTTAGATTTGTGCCACTTTTAGGTTCAGTGCAGTCAGAGCTTTCTATTTAAAAATATACTCTAGGTGATGGATCAGTGTAACTCACACTTAAATGTGAATGTAGGAGACAAAGAAACTATGAGTGTTCAATGAAGTCGTTGTTTGTGTACTTACATGAATCCATTAAGGTTTAATTAAACCACTTGTTTGGTGTGCTGACCGAGCTCTAATAACATTTCAACTATGGTTGATACACATTTTGTTTCTTTCCTGTTGTTGACAGCACAAGACGAGCTTCTTCTGACTACTCACTAGTCACTACCTCTTTTTGCTGATTTAATCTCAGGTTTCACAAGCAGATTTAATTGATTAAGCAGTTTTGTCCTCAAACTTGTGTCTTTTGATCGAGCCTCCTTCTCTTTATGCAATACAGCCAAATACTAAGAAGGAGAGTAAATTTCTTTCCAACAGTTTCATCATGCTATATTCCCTGCGGAGGAAACATGTTCATGCCCATCTATTAGGGAATGAATGTACCGTATTTTTCGGACTATAAGGCGCACTTAAAACCCTTACATTTTCTCAAAAATTGACAGTGCGCCTTATAATCCAGCGCGCCTTATGTATGGTTACTTGTTGTGCTTATTGATCGATTTTATGTGGTACAATGCACTCAAAAATCTGTCAAAATGTGTAAGTACGACTTTGGTAAGCAACGAAGCCGCTCCGCTCAATGGATATTCGGAGCATTACGGTACGCTGTGTCACTACCTGATCGGCCCCGTAACAGGAATGTAATGTCTAAACTAAAAGTGCATTCATGTGAGGCAGCCCGCGCCCGGAGTTTGATTTACCGGACTGTGTTGTTTTGCTTAATGCGCCTTATAATCCAGTGCGGTTTATGTGTGAACATAGACACGTTAATTCACAGTGCGCCTTATAATCCGGTGCGCCTTATAGTCCGAAAAATACGGTACTCAAAAGGTAGTCATGCAGCTCACGCTCTCCTGACTTTGTGCTTGTGTTGTGCAGCCATGTGAGTATTTTCTTAGACAAGGCAGAGCACTTAGCTATAGGACAGCTCATCCCAACAGTGACTGCTGTAAAGGACTCGCACTAAGTGCAAAACTGTGACAGCTTTCTTAAGGCTATGACATGCAACTTCAAAAATCAATAGTCTGCTGGGAATATATAAAGAAAAAAAAAAATCACCCAACAGAAATATATTAAGTTAAGATGGAAGTAAAATTTCTTGCAGGGACACCTTTTATTTCCCCTTTGTACTACAAGCTTCCTTAGAGAGCACACCGCCCTGGCTCAAATAACACTGGTGTAACTTGGTACTTGATTTTTTTTCTTGGACTGGTTTATTTAATTATTCTGATATTTTCCAAACAAATATTAGATATTTTCTGGTCAGCATTAGCCAGCTAACATTAGCCACCCTTAGCTACTATTCATACCAGACCAGGAGCTCAGTTTTAATGATCAAAGCACAACTGCATTTAGGGCGTGTCCAAATCTACTTTTATTAGTTTAAAGACCAATAACCTGAGTACAAATAAGATGCATGGTTCAAAGGGGTGGCATTAAATTAAACCAATCAGTGTCCCCATTGCTCTTAAAAGCCAGATGTGCTTGTTCCTTGGTGTACTGCTATCCTAACAGCAGATTTATCACGAGAAGGAAAGAACGCTTCACTGCAGAGGAAACAGATCTGTACGTGCACAAATTGAGCAGATTGATGAACACAATAAAGATTTTTCACATCATAATCTTAATATTATGCATGTTGGTGCGCTTCTGCATCTCCATGTGTGTGTCATAAGCAGAGTGTATGTAAATTGTGCACCTGACTATGTAGGTACATACTACTATCTTAATATTGCCCTCTTAGAATAACAGTAAAATACTGCACCACTGACTTAAGAACAGATTTTTGTTCCTCAATTACTTCCTGCTGCCTCAAAATAGCAAAGCACAAAAAATGTGTCCTATTACACCTCACTTTATGACCAACACACCCATCGGCACTCAGATGGGCACAAGTACATTTGCTATTTAAACAACATGGGAACTAGACGGGACAATTCCAACTGCTTCAATCTGACACTGGGAAAAACATTTGCATTGCATTTTGCGCCGGGCGTAAATCTGTGAAAGAAAAAAACCTACTCTACATTAATCTGCGCAATAGTGCGTTTTAGTGCTTATGAGTTTAACTTCTGAGTTATTTCTCCTTAGAAAAGTTGTGCAGTACCACTTTGGCTGTTGTTACAGATGTTTATCAAGCATCTGTGGCATTTTCTTCCCCTTCAGTTTGAACCTCTTTTATCTGATTGCATGTGAAACAGGCAAACGCCCCCTTGGAATAAAGAAACCTGTCCATCTTGTTTGATAGTGATACATAAAATAAACAAATAAAAGGAAAGGAGAAATTCACGCACAGAGACCAGAAGCATGTTATACAGTACATGGGCAACAATCTAGTCATATAAGACAACATATTGAACTTCAAAATCTTTCCATATTGATTGTCAAAGTCAGCACCGCTGTGCAGAGCTCAATGCTCGCTGAGCATGAAAGTCGTGAGCCCAACTAACCAATGAAGACAGTTGCTGCTCTGCCTGTGGCCAAACGCAGAACTCATAGCATCACTCACTTGTGAAAGGGCTGGGCTGTTCCCATGCCATTTCATTCACAGTGAAAGGAACACTTATAGGTAGAATATAAAGGAAGTCCAATTACATCTCCATGACAACCAAAGGCCAAGACGCTAGATCAATGAAAGGTAGTCATTTAATATGGCGAGTTCCCACTCAACACTGTGGATTTCAGACATGTACAAGTACCTGTGACCTCAGGTGCAGTAATACTGGTCTTTTCCAACTGCACCAACATGAATCTATGAAATTCTCTTCAGATGGATTTTTAGGTGAGGATTGTACAGGGTTACAAATGTTGCCAAAGACTGTAACAACTACTACAGCAGAGTGAATCCTCTATTTTTAGGATTATTGTTTGAAAAAACACAAGTCACAAGTCAACAAATTGTATTTAAAATTCCACGAGGATAACCCGAAGCAAGCGAGTGATTTGGAAACCCAGCCGACACCGAGCCTACAGGGTTTACTGATACGACACCAGCCGTGGTGGTCAAGGGGACTTCACCATTCATGCAGAGAAATATTTTCCTCTGGCTTTCTTACAAGGCATCCTGCTTCACTGCTTGCTGTAGCGCTGGATAATGCTTGTCTGTCTGTCTCCATTCATGGCATATTAATACTGTTTCTATGTCTTCAGAAGGAGGGGGAGAGAGGGAGAGGGGGAGAGAGGAGAAGAGGGAGAGGGGGGTCTGGGGCAACAAGAAAACTGTGAATGCTTGTCTTCACGGGAGGCTGAAGTAGGCCTAACTCAGCCGCTAGGACTCTTGCTTTGGAACAGACCACAGATTATATGTCCCCAGTGCCACATACAACAGCCACAATCCTCTGGACTTCCCTTTCTGAGGGATACTACTCCCTGCTGGTGTGGTTTGTGTTCCTGTTGGCTTCATTCATGAGCTGGTGAGTTGATGAAAAGCTGGGGAGAAGCATGGGATTACTATTCTGGCTAATCATAAGGGCAAGAGTGACCGCTGTGTCTGTTATTAAGCCTGTAATGATGATTCGGTTCCATCAGGCTGGTGGGACCAAGAGAACTCACTTGTTTCAATGAGTGAAAGCGGTGAGTCAGTGAAGCTCTGCTCTGTGTCTGTTTGGTTGTGGGGTTTCTCACAGAGCATGCCAGGGGCCTCTCAAGCTTTCCCACATTGGACACAGAGAGGATGTGGAGGCGCAAAGCATGGCCTCTCCACAAAAACCACTGTGACCTTGAAGTATGGTGTGAGGCCAAACGGGCAGCTCAAGGGCCACAATGAAACTCGATTCACCAACACTTCTGCCCTTTGAAACTTAAAACACCAAAACTGATCTCTGGATCCAGCGTGCAGCGAAGGCTGGACATCCTTTTAAAGCTGCTTCTGTTTAGAAAACATAAAATATTTAAGATTTTTGTATTCTTTTCTTAAACAAGGGTTAAATGAAAGAGGTATTAGTGGAATTAGTACCAACACTCATACATCAGCACTATCATCCACTAGTGAACGGCGCACTCTGCTTCTGTATGCAAGTGTAACAGTAACAATATTACACTGTAAATATTAGTTCAGTTACAAATAGCAGCCCTGTATCGTTATATACTTAGGGTAGGCCTGTGCGGAGACCTCCTGCTGCTCTCTCTCATCTCATGCTGTTTTAACGGTTTTTTATTTATTTATATATTTTTCAGTTTTTTTGAATTATGTTTTCATTAGTGTATAATCACCTGCAACTAAGAATGGTTGTGTTTTCATTACCTTAGAATGAGACCTTCATATGGACGCTGGCTCTCTTCCATGTTGCACCGCCATGTTTTTAATGTAGCCCACGACAGACAGAACCAAACACTGTCTCTAAAGAGGGCTTTTCTTATTTTTAGGAGTTTCATAGACAACATAGATTCTCTGACAGAGGGGACGAGGGGATCAGTTGGCTGCAATCTGCAACCTCATAGCTAGATGCCACTAAGTCCCACATACTGCTCCTTTAAATGAGGGATTACAGTGAAAGTTTGAGTCCCTTCTATTCCCATCTGCTGCCAGAGATGATCACATCCAAACAGACAGACACTAATGCAAAAAAGTGTAAAAAGTAAAAGTGGTCAGTAAAGAAAATGGTCCCCGTCATTGTTATACCACTTTTTATGTAGTTACTAAATGATTATTACTGATTTAACACTGCGTAATTAGTTGTTGGTCTAGTTGCACGTAATTATTAACCCTGTTGGGCTGCTCAATTTGGAACAACGTTTATTATACAAGCACATCACATGTTTTCAGATTGATTTTACTTTACTAGAAGACAACCCATTATGTACTTGTCCAAATACTAAACACAAACCAAAGAAACAAAAAAGGGAGACAATAAAAACATTTAGAATATATAGTATAGCCTAATCTGCTAAGATTTAATAACTAACAGTGTAGCGGAGTAAAGGGTGCCATGCTTACTTAACATTTACTTGATTACATGTACTTCATTATTATCCACCACTACTAATACCAACAAATTTGAAACAATGTCGAGCACTGCCCTAAAGGCAGATTAAGTGATGCTGCTCAAAGCTCCTGCCACACTTTCTGGCTTTGCTTCAGTATCACAGGTTCTATTACAACGTTACCCAAAGTGACAGCTCGATATCTGAAGTGACCATCCTACTGCACTCATCCCCTCCTTTTCCTCTAAAAGATAAGAAACCCGCCTAAGATGACAAGACAATCCTCAGAGGCTTGACTTCAGAGCGACGCTGTGACCGTGCATCCCTTTTCTTCTATGTGAATTTTTAGGTGCAGTATTTAAAGACTTCTCAAACTCTCTTACAAGCTCTTATGGACATCTTTTCACAGCAGAGCAACAGAGGTCTTGGCGGCAGGCCGATGCCAAAGGCAGATATAAATATTTATAACTACAGCTCTCAACTGGTTTTGAATCTAATCTGAGTTTGGCCTCAACTGTGGAGGCATTGTTTAAAAATTAAATTAAAAAAACTGAAATAAAAGACGATAAACACAACATGACTAAATTTGACATTTTGCTCAGTTCTTCTTTTTCCTAAACAAAACCTGAAAAAAAAGGATTTTGAGTGCACTAGGTAATGAATGGTGGCCACATTAACAGCCGTACTGTATAATAATCAAAGAATTTATGTCATTCGAGTAATGATACAGAGGGGCAGCCTGGTGGGATCCTTTACGTGGAGGAGTGTTAACATGCCGTGTGTGCCAAACCCAATTGTCCTCCATCCACAACTCCATTAAGTGCCATTATCCCACATTATGGCAAAAGACAAACAGTTCCAGGCTAAAATAAACTCTAATGACGAAATACGGAGGTGGCAAGCAGATTTTGACTGACCTGGATCCCACGTGAGTTTACAAGATTAAAAAGAACTCCTTAAATACAAGTTCACACCTTGAAGTCAAATGAAAAGACACAGCCTATTATCTCAATTCCTGTGGTGAGCCAGAAACATCAATCATCACACATCAAAAGGATGTAAAACAAAGATTTATTCAATAGTTTGAGGGGGGGGTTACATAATTACTACTCGGCATCTGCAGAAGGACAAAGTAAAGCTGACTGGAGGAAGTCCTTGTCGTCAGGCAAGATACTGGATTTATGAGTCATTACGAGTCACACAGGTTTATTTCCTGTGTTGCAAAATAAATGTCATTAAGGCTGAACTGACATAACATGTAGCTGCAATCAGGCTCCATAATGCTTCAGAATCCTCTAAATGCAGCAGTGTTTATCCCGTCAGAGGCTGAATTACAGTGCTCTTCCACAGAAAAACATGGCGTAGGTCCACAGGTGGAAACACAAATATACCTCCAGCCCCACCCAAAAGAGCCAACTCATGATATTGTGTCAGAGGCTCTGAAATTGTGAAATCTCACAACACAGAGGTGATTTTTTTGTTGTTGTTAAACATCCACCCATCAAAACAGCATGCAAAAGTTCCCATGAGGCAATTTCAAGCTATACTTATCCTTATTTTTAGAAACTTGGCCAATCATGAAAAAACAAAAAGTGTGGTGTGAGGATCACTCAAGCTCCTCTGCTAAAAAACCTTTCAGCTTCCTGAAGACAGAAATAACTTCATATTTCTTAAAATAGGTTGTAGAAAATATGGAGAACGAGCAAGAATGAGAACAGCTCTGACTTTCTCTGTCGTATCGCTAAAGCACACTTTTCTTTCGCCTTTACATGGTCTGACTTTGATGAGATGGCGCTGCTATGACAACCAAAGATGGTTTGACAGTTTTTTTTTTTTTAGGTAGACATGTTCAGGCCTGACAGAGGTCAAAGGTAGGCCTGAAAGAGGAGTCACATTAGGATGTAGGTGGTGCAGCTTGAGTTTTGCACTTGGATAGTGCTACATGACATGACGACCTCAGTGAAGCATGCTGTGAGGAGGCGCGCAGGGCGAGGTGTGGCGCACATCAGTGAACTGGACCAGGTGCTATGAGTGGAGCTCCAGGCCGATATCTCAGACATGGCAAGCCAGGCTCCGCCATGCCATCCTCAGCCTCCTGATGCGTCTTTGCTCTGTCTTCAAACTCCTTTCATGGAGTTGATTGTTGACTGTTGTGTTCACCGATTTTCTAAATCTAATTCCCACTATTTCTCAAGGTAATCTGGCCCTTTGCAAAAAAAAAACAACCAATGAGCTGAGAAATCATAATTTACTGTCCAAGTGAAAGCAAAGTAATACATGATAAAAAAAAAAAATTAAAAAAAAAAATCCCAAGACCCACAGGACTGAAATGGTATGCTTGGTTACACCCAACACTCAGAGGGAGAGGAGAATATTAATCATTACAACCCCCCAAAAAACTTTGGGAGAGTTTGAAAAGGCGACTGCACGCAGGAGACGTTCCGTTTCAGAGGAGCAGCAGCAGCAGAAGAAACACAAAGCAGGCGCTGTGATTTGACAGAGCATACATGTTAACGTTAGGGCGACCTAATTCCAGTTGTGGGTCGCATGAACCCCTCCCCCCTCCATCCCCCCCAGCTCCCCTCCCTCTCTGAACGTGTAATAACAAAGCATTGATCAATAAAGTGTACTTTCCAGTGAGGCAGCACAGACCTGACTAGACCCCCCTCTCTTTGTTCCAGTGCCAGCGCAGCAGCATCTGTGCTGCCACAACAAACCTACTTTTGACTTCTTAAATGTTGTCCTCCTGAACATCCCCCCCCCCCTTTTTTTTTTTTTTCTTGAGAGCCCCCTTCGCCAAAATTTCCCTCCCTGCCTCCGAGCTACTTCTGAAATGTTGCAGCGTTACAAGGAGGGTTGCAACTGTTCAACACTACTTCACGCTGGCATCATGTAACGCCGCCTGTGAGGCTAAACCTGCGGGGACAAAGTGCTTGTTTGTGGGTGACACAATGTTACAGCGAGAGGAAACATGCTTCTCCAGCGACGTTGTAACAAGTGTGATTCAGCTCTGCGCAACAAAAACAAGAAAACTCACCACAACTCCTGTAGCGCCCAGAGGAAACCCGGGGTGGGGGGAGAAGAGAAAATCCAGGCCAAGCAGGAATTGATCCTCTCTTTCTCTTCCACGTTTTTTCAGCCCCGGTCCCTGTCTCCACACCCCAGGAACCGAGAGTGTGAGCGGGGTGGGGGGACCTGGGTGATAGCAGAGGAGGGAAGCACGGTCTGGGACACACACACAGCCAACACTTCGAGGTCTATTTATCTGCTAAATCCAAGTAAAGAAGTCGCCCTCCCAAAAAAATCTGTAGCTCGCCCTTTCTTATCGTCTCGTCGTTAGGTACTTTGTTTGCCTTCCTGGATGTTAAATCCCCCAGTTTCTCCGCTGTATCCGGGCGCGTCGGCCGACTATTCTAGTCCGCCATGTTGTGTGTCTGTCTGCATAGGAAGAATGGGAAGCGAGCAGCAAATTCCCAGGCCAGACCCCGTCTCTTCTCCACTCTGCCTCTCCATAGCCCGCAGCGACCCCTGCTGGCCGAGCCTCACTTTTCACCATCCACACACTGCAGCGGTGCGCATCGCTGCCCTTTACAGGTACAGGGACCCTTTGTGGGTCCGGTGTATACATTCACACAGTAAACTTGGGTCCGGGTATGCCAGTCTAGGTCTGTGCTGCATTATGAATGCTTTTACCTTTGAGTGCAGGACCTTAACTTGTGCAGCTGTACTTTAATATTGTACATTTATTAAAGGTACTGCTTAGTTAGATCATCTAACTAAGCCTTACACTACACACTACATTAACAAGAAGAAATAAAGGGTTGAAAATAAAAAGTTCAGATGATTGACAATCATTTTAGCTGTAACCTATAATTAGTTGTCCTCAGTTAGTATTACAAGTTATTCTGTTTGAACATTTTTAAATGCATGTTTTGCAAAACAAATAATCAAATATTAAATCTTGGGTAATTGGAAGTGTTCAGTGGGCAAAACATTCTTTAATAACAATTTGTTCATTCATTAGGTTCTTTTTGAGTTAAGAAAATACTTGTAGCTTGTCAAAAATGAATATTTGCTGATTGATTATGGTCCAAGTTGGATTTTTTTTCCCCTGACAAAACCAGCAATTTAAGTCAACATAGATTCTGAAAAAAAAGTGAAATACATTTTTCATTCATTTTGAGATTGGATAAATCAAATATTCATCAATAAGGAGGATCTGAGCTCCTCACGCGTTGAAGTGATGTGTGCAGACCGAGCCACCAGCAGCCATGCTAAACTTTTAATAACACTAAATACTGCATTAGTCTTCGATTAACATTCATGCAAAGACTTAGTACACAAGAAGTAATTTCTCTTTTATTATTCATATCTCATCATAAATGAAGAAGCAATATGCAAATACTTTAAGTAAATAAATAATATTGAAGTATACATACATTCTGTTTTGACTGCTGGTTAATGTCCCGACATAAACCCATCAAGCAGAAATTACAGGTTGTTGCTAGAGAAAAGAATGTGAATGGCAGATATGTATTTGGTTTACTAGTACGCTGATTAAAAGATTTGACATGTTAAAACCATTTTTTCTGCTTTAAATGTCATATTAAATGTTTTCTTAACTGCAAACCAGAGTTTGTGGACATGGCGTGTGTGCGTTTCATCTGCCTTTTACTTTGCTTAAGGAGGAAAATGTGTGTGGGCTCTTGCTGGAATACATTGTACTGTGTGTGTACTGTCTGTATGACAGAAGGTAAATTTATTAAAAAAAAAAAAAGAAAAAAAAATGTGCGTGCATCTCAGCAGCTGACAGATTCACAAATACAACGCTTAGGGTGCCAGGCTAGCAATGACAGCCCGGGTGAACTCGTCACTTGTTGCATAGCCCCCCAGGTCTCCAGTGCGCACCTGTTGCAAACATAAGGACAGCGTGTTACTATATGCACAGCTGCAGCAACACATGTCCACATTCAGTATCGTTTCCTACATGTTAGAGAGCCTTTGAAAACTGTACTCGATGAAAGAACATATAGTGTGAGCAGCGAGATACTGTATGCTCTTTTAGACAAGTATCAGCTTTGTTCATGTGTAAACCAGATCTAGTATTTTAATGCACAGAAATCTGCTTGTTAATAACGTACGAGAACACATTGTTGTTGTCCAGCATGTCTTTTCTTATATGATTCTGTTGAAAGGTGAAAAAGTCAAACGGTGACTTAATCTGGTATTCAAAGGACATGACACGGCACTTCACATGTCTACCAAAGGTCACAACACAAATGTACTTTGTTTTTATTTGTTTTTGCTGAACAAGTTGTCACATGTGAAATCATTTCTAAACTGATGTAAAAGAGTACAAAAAGCACAACAGATGAAAGGGTCATAGATAGAGCAGTGCTTTAAGTTCTAAAAGCATCATTACAACAATGTGACACTGTGATGACTTTCATCAGTTCACTACAGTAACTCAATTCATACCTCAGTCTAGTCCGGCAAAGCTGCACTGACAATGAACAGAGGACTTGATATATGGACACTGTGACCATTATATGTGAATACCAAGAAACTGTAGAATGATCATTACAGTTATTTGTAGTGTAGCACCAGAAAGTTGTTTCACATTCAATGAAAGAAATGTGGATTTTGCATTATACCATTCAGTGACTCAGCAATTTCAACATTTACAGCCCTGCAATGAGAGTTTTATAAAAATAAAGACATTTGTAAGTAGGAGTTGTTATAGTATTAGTAACACATGGTGTAGCAGTGTTATACTGTATACTGAGTTACAGTTACATTCAGGGTTTTTCAGCTCTGAGAATTGAGGAAATTTGAAACAAATTGCAAAGTTGGTGCTGAAATGTGATGCCAAAGTAGATTAGTTGATAGAAACTGTTGATGACATAGTCTGGCTGCTCTACTAATAATGTGTAATAGGAAGGAGGCAGTTTTGACAGCAAACATGGCTGAAACATTCAGAGAAATACACCAAAAAAGCAGCAACACGTGAAAAGGGATGGATACAAAAAAACAAGTGAACAGATGACCTTTATCAGTGAAGTAAAAAAACTGAAAAGGCAAAAAAAGAAATGCAGATGGGTGGTCAGTCACTACGAGGGAGGAGGGGCGTCCATGGCGAGAGGAAACATGAGGTTGAGCTGCATGATTGAAATTCTTGAGGAAGCCACGTGAGCTGTACAGTTTTTTAGTCACTGATTCCACTGGATCTTTTAGCAAACCCACGAAAAACCATTAAGATTACAATGTCACTAAGGGTGTTGGTCAATACTGTGTGACACAGTTTCCATTTGATGTTGTGAGGGGAGTTGAGTCTCAACATGCATCCAGTTCAAACAGGTCGGTGATGCAGGTTGTCCACAATGGCATGCACAAAGTCGCCAGTGGTACAGTACCCGCCGAGGTCTCGTGTCCGTACCTGGGACCACACGCACACACGCACGCACACACACACACACACACGCACACACACAGAGAGAGAGAGAGAGAGAGAGGATAATGGGGTACAAGAAGAGGAGGGAATTACAGCAGAGGGAAGAAGGAAAGGGAGGGGTATTCAGACAACAAGCCGGAAAACTGCTCTCAATTCACAAACATTCCTAAATAATGATCATCAAGTGATAAATCGTCCACTTTGAGGGCGGTTGACAGCCGTCTGGGGGTTAAAGGTTAGTCAGTTGTGTCAGTGTTTGTTTGTGTCAGCAGGGAGCGGATGCAGTAGACAGTTAGTCCAGTTCTAGCAAACAAAAAACATGGGACACGTACAAGACGGACAAAATTAAGCAAGAGGAGAAATGAAAGAAAGGAGCCAAGCACCATGTTTACATATCGCTATTTCAAATGTAGGAAACCAAAGGCTCTCTAACACACTATAGTAAAATATGCAGGTTGTTAAATAGGGGTATTTATAGGTCAAGAACTGGCACCATAGCTGCTATTTGACTGATCTAAATGACGGAGCTCTAGGATTGGCTGCTTAGGAATGAACACTGCAAAAGCACTCATTCAATTTATATTGTATTTTTTTATTTTCTGAAGTGCCTGCTACATTCTGACACTTTGTGTATGTGACATTGCAGTTACTGACCCACAAAACCAAGATAGAGCGTGTTCATTCAGAAACACAGAATGACAGGAGTCCCGTTGGCTTGACATATCCATCGGTTATCATTTTACTCTGTTAGTATTATGAGGCACAGAAAAGCTATCTCTGAGTGTTAATTCTGTTAGGGGTTTTGGGCATTTTTATGTCATGGAAGTCGCAGATTCAGTGCTTGCATGCACCAGGAGGCAGAGAGGAGGTAGAACTAACACACACTTACCTTGCCGTGTTTGATGACCCTCTTGACAGCATCTGTCACCATTTGAGAGTGGTATTCCAGGCTGCAACACAACACAGGAACAATAAAGAGTTGGCCGGAACTGTCTTGGACACGTATCCATGTGAAGACAAACAGCCACTTGAGGCTGTTTTCAAAACTCTGAGGTTTATGGTGGATCAGGACACACGATCTGATATTTGTGTAAAATGTGATGTACTTGTTTCTACGAGGCTTCAGCAGTTGACTCACTTGAGGTGCCTGAGCATGTTAGCAGCACTGAGCAGCATGGCTGTGGGGTTGGCAATGTTCCTTCCTACAGCTTGTGCAAAGGGGTGACGTGCACCCTGAAACAGAAACGAGATACAGGGGATGAAGAAAATAAAATAATTGATTAACCAATAGTCCATTAATAGTAATACCACATTCATATGTAATGCTACTTTCTGTAGTTTTCCTCTTTCATTCTCTAAACAAGAATGAGTAACTCTAAACCTCGAGAACGACAGCCGGGCAAAGCTTTGAAACAGATGGAGAAGAGGTTATTGGAAACTCACAGTTTCAAAAACAGCATACTCTGCACTGTAGCTTTCTCCAGGAACCACTCCTGCTCCTCCAACCAGCCCTGCTGCCAGGTTATCGATAATGTTGCCGTACAGGTTGGGCATCACCAGCACATCAAACTGGTACGGGTTCTGGACCAACTGCAGCAAGTAAGACAGACAAAGAGAGGTTGACAGTGAGACTAAAACATAATCAGCAGTGTTCAGCCAGTCAGTAAACACACATTAAAAATGATGATGATCAATTATTGCAGAAAAATCAAAGTACAATATTTTCTTTTTTCTTCTTCTTTTTAAAAAATCAAGCCTAGCTACAAAATTCCAAGTAATACATGTAAATGTACATATTAAAAAAAATTATATGCATTTTATTTTACATAATTAATCATCAATAATAAAGTCAGGGGAATGAATGGTGAGGCTGTATATACCTGCATGCAACAGTTATCAATGATTATGGTCTCATATTTGATTTTAGGGTACAGCTCTGCCACCTCCGCACAGCTCTGCAGAAACAGGCCATCAGCTAATTTCCTGTGATAAGACAGGATGAAGACAAGGGTTGCTGTAAACAATGACCCAAATAAACACAATTAACGGTGATTTCAAAATATGTGGAAGACAAAGAGGGAGGTTGTTCTATTTACTGACATGATGTTGGCTTTGTGAACAGCTGTGACCTTGTTTCGGCCCTTCTTGGTGGCATAATCGAAGGCGAACTTAGCGATGCGCCGTGACTTCTCTCGGGTGATAATCTTCAGACATTCGATCACACCCGTCACACTCTGAACAGCAAGAAGAGGGTGTACCCAGTTTAATGCTGGACAAAAATCATTCAAACCTCTTCAATGAAAAAAAACAACAAAACAATTCCCAATTGGAGTGAGTATATTCATCGGCTGACTGCAGTGCGGTGGAGCCCTGTTTACCTCGTGCTCCAGGGAGCTGTACTCCCCCTCAGTCTGTTCGCGGATGATGACCAGGTCCAGGTTGTTGTGGCGAGTGCTGTAGCCCGGCAGGCTGTTCACATGAACCACATTTGCAAACAGGTCCAGTTTACGCCTGAGGAATGGAAAGAGATGTAGAGTTATTCTAAAACGTGTACAAATACAGAATTGTTTGTGTGTTGTATAATTTACTTACCTCAGTCTCATCTCATATGAAGCCAGCTCCCCTTTGAACTCCATGGGAGTGTGAATCTTTCCTAGAAAACCAAACATGTCACAATAACAGATGTTAGAGCCATTCATTGCTTTTTACAACCTAACATACTTTACCTAAGCCAAAGAACTTCACTGCAGGTCTTTTAAATTAGATTATGTTGTAATAACAACATAATCTAATTTAAAATGGAGGTGAACTCTAAGAGAAGAACCACAGGACAAATAAGGCTACCTTTAATGGCCACTTTGTTGGTCTTCATAGAGGTCAACAATTCCTCCAGTTTTTCCTCACTGGCCATGTTCTGGACTTCACTCAGGTGGAACTCCTCAAATTCTACTGGGACATCACCTGCCTGAGGAGAAGGCAAAAAGAAGTCAACCTTAACCACCATTTTACATAGAAACAAAACACTGCCTGTGAGCTTAAAGAGTGACCATCTTAAAGCCAAACTTTGTTCCTGGATTCTCAAAGCTTTTGATTTCTTCTCTGTCCTCGTAAAATGTACCTTAAAGACGTCTTTGACAGCAGTCATCAGCTCAGGTCCCACTCCATCCCCTGGTACCATCGTGACCTTGAAGGTAGCATCGGCACGAGCCGGTGGGGTTTCTGCATTACAGAGACCAGCAGACACACTCAGTGGTCGAGACGCCAGCTGCTGCCACCGGGGGCCGCCGAGGCCCTAAAAGGACAGGAAGATAGACATCGTTACAACAAGCACAATATAATATATCATGAGATGATATGCTGTAAGTTTGCATACTCTCTAATATTATCCTCATCGTAGAAGCTATCCCTTCAACACCTTTGGGTATACTGATGATTGCCAACTCTTTTGTTTACTTGTGATCTTTGGTCAGACGCCTATGAAATGGGAGCACTTCCAAGAGTTTTCCACAGACAAAATGGCAGTGTCTTCAGTACTGACGAAATGAGAGGAAGGCAGTGTTCTTTGTGCATGTTAGAGCTGAAATTAAAGCTTCAAGTTAAAATTAGGAAAATGTTGCACCTGTCTAAATGAAGATTTTTATTCTACTTAAAAAAAGATAAAAAAAATTATAGAGTAAAAGAACTATTTTTAGGATTAAGGATTAATTATATGATTTATCTGATGTTACCTTTGACTCTTGGGAAACTGTTGCAATTATCCTAATTTTTAAATAAAAGTGAGGTGGGAAGAAATTGGTGTGACTTATGGTATTTGAGTAAATGTGTTTAAAGATGATCCTGAATGATCATCAGCCATCGACCACCAGGCAAAATGGGAGCTTGAAATAAACATTTCTGCTGTCATCTGTCAAAATGACATCTTACCTTTAGTTTTAACAGAACAAAAAAGGAGATCATCTAAGCAACTGCACATCTTTTGACATTTACCAAGAAAGCTGGAGATGGAACTAAACCTAAATAGTATTATCTTAAGAGACAGACTTCTTATCCGAGCTGTCCCTTGTTAGCTTGTGGTTAGGTCTGCAAGTAATCAGTGGCTCACTGAGGACAGGAAGGTTACCATGTCAGGGTTAACTGGCCCAGGCTAAGAGGCTAAGCTATTTGAGCCATCCAAGATATACGGTTTTTAACACGTGGGATTGGCTTGTTTGACAAGTATTTACTGACAACTGTAAAATCAAAGCAATTCTTAGGACGATATGTGACCATGAAGGAGGCTCATGGTTAGCTTAAGACACAGACGGCACCAGTCGTTGTCAGTTTCTTTGACAGTTGATACTAACATGGTGTTTGAGTTTAACAAAATACTATTTAAAAACACAGCATCGTCTTTACTACTATTTATTTACATAATAGGCTTTGTAACAGCATCTTTACACTCACCTTGACCAATGTTACTAAGCTTCCTCTCAAAGCGGCCGCCATCGTCACAGCACGCAGCAAATACTACTACTTCGGTGGTGCAGAGGTGGAGCAGCAATAACTACAGAACTACACTGCTCCCTGCTGGACAGCAGAGTTACTGTATGATAGGTAGAGCAACGCAAATTGCCTCGTCCACAGGGACACTTGCTCCAAAAAAATGTCGGCAGATCCGATGACAGGCAGCCAACGCAAGAGCATAAGCCAGGGTCCTCAGTTTACATGTCTCAGTCTGAAACATGTATTTTCTTAGACTGCAATCCAGAAACAGTTCTGAGAGAGGGAAGAGGTGATGGGGAGTACAATGACAGCAAGGTGACTGTTTGTTTTGTTATCTGAAGGGGAACGAGAACAAAAGTAAACAAAAGGCACAATATGCAAAGGTAGCACACGTGATTTGTCTAAGGGGAAGATACTTGCCTGGGATTACAGCTGTTTTGTGTGTCAGAGTTGTTGTTGAGTTGACCTCAGGGGGCCCTAAATGTCGAACAGTTCCTCTGTCCCTGTGCTGAGGACACACATTTTTACATTTCATCGTTACAAATCGTTGCCTTTGACTTTATTGTTTTCAATTCTATAGTGTTGCAATATTACATTTGCTGTCACAGAGGTCCGCACTCTGAAATAGGTGGATCCTAAATAGAACAGGGGGTTCCCAGTCCTATTCCAGGCAGGCGACGCTGTCTAGTGACAGACGGGATGACGGAGGATTTTAAAATCACCATCACGACACTCTAGAGCAGGTTACCCTCTGACACGCATTAAATCGTCCCTGTTCACCTTCTTGGGAAAATCATTTAGTTATTCATACTATCATAATTCTCTGGAGCCAAAGCAGAGCATCTGAGATTATGAGTTATTATTGCCCTCTCAGGCAGTCCTTACATTCTGCACATCAGATGGGGCACGTATTTTTTAGAATATGAAAAAAGCCCTGTGAACCTGGATGTAGCACACAAGAAGCACAAACTGGTGTTAACTCCCAGGGGTGGAATGTCAAAAATGGTATTTTAAACAAGTTCAGTACTTAATTTGAATTTGAAGAATTTGTACTTGAGTATTTCCATTTTATGCAGCTTTATACTTCTACTCCACTAAATCTCATGGTCAAATATTGTACTTCAGTCATTTTTTATGACAATTTTTTTTTTAAGATGACAGTTTTTCATATTAGATGTTCTTTTATGTGCGGAGAAAAATACACTAAATTACTTTTTAAGCCAAATAAACTATTTTACTTGGATTCACTGGAAAATGCATTGTTTTTCTAAGTTTGTTGACTTTTTAGAGCTGCATGGTTCTTACAGAATAGAAACAATACAAACACATTATAATCCTATGTAGTATGATGCATTACTGTAGATCAAATTTACAAACATGACATAAAGTAGTTAAAATATGCACAACCTTGAACAACTACAGCACTAAAATATACATTCATTCAACAGTAATATTACTTTGAAAACATCATATGTAATAGTAAAACACTGACGGGAGCATTACTACATAGTGTGGACTTTACCTTTAGATAACTACATTTTGCTGTTAATACTTACATAGTTTGACTAAGGGGAGTTTTTAAATGCAGGACTTTAACTTGCAGTGGAGTATTTTCACATTGTGGTATTTTACTTGACGTGATTACGTCTTTCACCACCGTGAACTCCCGAATCTGGTCATTTTGATTGGTGGAGATTTCGGCTGGCCCTTTAGCCTGACAGACCAAATACAGGTGGAATTGATCCCAACGCCTCCAGCGCGCGGCTACTGGCTGACAGTCGCAGCGTGGTGTCTGAGTTGACTATATATGGGCACAGCCAGGCAGAACGAGCGCTGCACCCGCTTCCGTGTTTGTGTGACCAGGGAGTGTAGTGCTCAGCCCGAGGAGCTTCTCTGTCTCCACTCTTTCATTCATTTACAAGAGTAACGCTAAGCAAGAGGCCAACAGGGAAACATGCCAGTCGATCAGAGTAAGTCTGTGTTTTTAATGTCAGCGGCTGGGAGAAAATACGACGAAACGATTTATTTTGGGCGAGACTTTGTCAGGCGATCCGGCTAGCCATCCTGGTAGCCCGCAAGCTAGCTAGCCTCGCCCATAGCTGCATGATTTTGACACTTCATCCCGAAATTGAAAGACAAAATCTCTGTTTGGGCAATATTGTGCCTGGTTTAGCACGAAGCTGTGTCTGAGAAGCACGGTTTGCTGTGAGGGTGCTCTGGCACGAAAAGCAGCCCGTCAAAAGCTGTTCTTTGAAGTCAGCGGTAGCTGGTTGAGCTAACGTCAGCCAGAGGAAATAGTTGTGCCCACATCGCATTGTTATGACATGTCCAGACAGACAGACAGGCTGTCTGACAGGGACGGACTTCTGCCGCGGAAGGAGATCACAGAAATGTGTGGCTGTTGAGATTTTTAACTGTAAATTTCTTGCTCAGTCGGTGCTGCAAGAAACTAATATCGTCGAAAATACAATTGTGTTATATGAGGCAATGCGGAAGCCCAATTTCAAGCGCACCAACCTCCTTACAAGCGTCTTGTTAGTATCAATGTTGTTGGTGCTCACATTCTTAATTAATGCACAATAAGTACATAATTATATGTACCTGTCTATATCGATAAGTGGTTGATCTTTTTTTTTTTTTTTTTAATTTTTGTATATATTATACTTGGAATAAGATGCCAACCAAATCCATGATATCGGCAATTAAAGATTAACAATAAACCTGGGATCATCGTACCACAATCCCTTCACATGGTAATGTTGTCAAAAAATTTACAAGAGCACAGAAGAAAGGCCCCAATACATTTATGTTGTTGTTGTTGTTATTATTATGCATTTTCATATGAGACAAGATATTGTCTTTGATCGCCTTGGTCCTGTACTATTTCCACTTTACATGCCTGCCACTGGGAAACATCATTAGAGAGCACAATGTTTGTTTTTATTGTTATGCAGATGAGCAATAATTTCCTTAAATTAAACGAGGATCCTCTTAGTCAGCCCCAAAACAAAAAGAGAAATCGTAGGAAATGATCTGGGGCAACTAACTCTGTGGATAAGATCAGACGTAACATGTCTTGGTGTAATCTTAGACTCAGATCTAAGTTTTCAGGCCCACATTAACAAAGTGATGAAAACATATTTTGTCCACCTTAGAAACATAGTCAAGGTGTGGCCGTTTATAAATCAGACAGATGCCGAAAAGTTGATTCATTTCTAGCTGACTGGACTACTGTAATGCACTTTTTACTGGCCTCCCAAAGAAAACAACAGATAGACTTCAGCTCATCTGCAGGAGTATTAACCAGAACCAAGAGGAGAGAACACATCAGTCCAGTTCAGGCTGCTCTGCACTGGCGGCCTTGTAAGACACAGGATTGACTTTAAGGTCCTCGTCCTCACCTACAAAGCTCTTAATGGGCTCGGACCGAGTTACATCTCCAAAGCTCTGGTTAACTATGAGCCTTCAAGAACACCGAGATCACCTGCTTCTGATTTATTGGAGGTTATCAGCAACAGTCGAAAGAAAATTGGGGATTCAGCTTTTGTCAGCTACGCTCCAAAGCTGTGGAACAAACCACCAGTTAGATATCAGGGAAGTGAGCTCAGTTAATACTTTCAAAAGAAAGCACAAAAATCTCTTTACATCAGCCTTTTAACTAGCGCCTCTTGAAGCTCTCTTGAACCTACCTGAACTTGAACTACTGCGCCTTTAAAATGCATATTGCTTATTTTACAGTTTGACTCTATTTGTGTTTAATTGTATGCATTTTATTGGTTCTCATGCATTTTATCTGTTCTTATGCATCTGAGATATTTGGTCAAAAATATTGTGATGTCTCACTTTGTCCATATTGTCCATTCATATGTTAGAAGACAATTTAAGCCCAAGAGACATGCCCTTTTATCTGATTGGTTTTCAGGTGTTTTGTTGCAATGGCTAAACATGCTAGCATTTTAAGTTGTTTCCTTTAAGGGGAGGAAAAAAAACCCACTGACCTGACCAATACGGATAGGCTGGGCCATGTATCTGTGGTTGTGTTTTACATAATCTGTCTGCCTCTCATCTTTCTTTTCGTGTCTTCTCTTTTTAGAACATGTCTTTGCCAGTCTCCCACAGATGGAGAGGGGAGTTGCAAAAGTGATTGGTGGTGACCCCAAGGGCAACAACTTTCTCTACACCAATGGAAAGTGTGTCATCATCAGAAACATTGAAGTAATTTGATTTAAATTTTTTTTTTTTTTTTAAGTTGCATCCACAAATGTTGCTTATTATTGTTTTCTTTCATTTATTTTAACAAACCTGGGTCTTGTTTTGGCCATTATTCATGTTAGTCATGATGACATTTTACTAAATAATTGCAGTTAATCGCGGAATGTAGTGAGTCAAGTTTTAAAGACTATTTAACACCAAACTCAAAAGCTTAATTTCTTTGTGCTTGTGGTTAAAAGTTCTGTTTACTGCCCTTCTGGGTACACTCCAAAATGTGACTCGCATAATGCTGGTTTAATCTAATTTCAGCACTGTCTGTGCCCTTCCCACTACATAACATGCTGCACACCAAAATAGAGTACAGCTTCTTTTCCACCTTTAACCACACCTGAGGGTGATGTCAGTTTGTATCGAACATGGATTACAGCAGCATAGAGAGAGCCTCAAACACTGGATGTCAGCAAAAATAAATACATTTCAATTGTCCTTTAACCAGGAAGGAAGTGAATGTTTTCAACTGATAATATGCAGAAGAAGTTTTGACTTTCATGTTAGCTTGTAGATTTTTAGTTGGTGGTTGAACTGAGTAATCGATAAAATGGGTATCACCTGAACACAATCAGAAACCTACGTAAAGCTTAGAAGCCACAACCTTGTAAATTAATCAAAGTTATAGGCAATGGGAATGATTGGCAGTTTTCCCTTGACCTTGTATTGATTTGGGAATGAACCACATATGTGCCATTTGTCAGATTTGTCAGACCTGCTGATATCTCATGTTTCCTGTGTTTTAAAGAACCCGGCTATCGCAGAGATTTACACTGAACATGCCCATCCAGTTACTGTTGCCAAGTATGCCCCCAGTGGATTCTACATCGCATCTGGAGGTAAAAGACACGCATGAACACATGTGGACGTATGTGTGCACATAGTTACCACAGTAATGTTAATAATAGTGAAATCATTGTTTTAAATTCTTAGATGCATCAGGAAAGATCCGTATCTGGGACACCACCCAGAAGGAACACCTGCTGAAGTACGAGTACACCCCTATTTCAGGAAAGATCAAGGACATTGCATGGACAGAGGACAGCAAGAGGATCGCTGTTGTTGGGGATGGGCGAGAGAAGTAAGTGTTTTTTTTTTTTTTTTTTTTTTTTTTAAACTTTAGACTGTATACAACTATTTAATAGTTTAAAGTTAAGTGTTAAATGAGACCAAACCTCATTTAACAATGACATGATCACTCAGTCTCATGAGATACTCTTCTCACTTCAAGCAGTCTCACTGATTAATTCCCACTTGGCTCAGATGTACTTTTTTGCTTTAGATATTTAATAGCTTTTATGTACAATGATAAAGTATTTAGTGTTGACTGGCTTGATCGTTGTCATGCTTGTTGTCATGCCTTTTGTCTAAAATATGAAGAAATAACTATTTGTGCTGTCAACCTAACGTGTAGGGAAGTGGTAAATGAAAAAAAAAAAAAAAAAAGAGGGCGAGTATTTTAGTGTGTTTGACTGCAAGTTGAAGCAGTGTGTTGTCTAAGCTCTGCTTTTGTCCTTGTTAATATACAAGAAAAACTCATCAGGCTTCACAATCCCACAAATGTGTAACAATTGTCTGCGTCTTCACCTGATTGTAGGTTTGGGGCGGTGTTCTTGTGGGACTCTGGCTCATCAGTGGGAGAGGTGTCTGGCCATGCAAAATTAATCAACAGTGTAGACATAAGGCAGAAGCGCCCTTACCGCCTGGCCACTGCCAGTGATGATACCTGTGGTTCCTTCTTCGAAGGGCCTCCCTTCAAGTTCAAATTCACATTACGGGTGAGTTGCAAAGGTTCAAATTTGCTTTTTAATTTTTCTAACCTCAGCCTTTTAAGCAGCTTTTAAAAAAAAATGGAATATTTCTGTTTAAACAAAGTAACTAGAGCCTGTTTGAGTTGGCTGCACGTGCAAGCATGGCTTTAGCTTTAAGACGTTTTCAACCAGATTTTGAACTGGTTGCCTTTTAACACCCGTTGGGAATTTCAAATCTGTCACACCCTGGTGGTTTGTGACAGTGTTGCCTTGTTTGCCTGTTTCCATATTACATAATCCACTTCTCCCATAAATTCTTGGCGAGTGTGAGTCACATTCACAGAAAAATCAAATGTTTAAAACATTTTTAAGCAGGAAGTGTTGATTATGTATTATTTCTAGAATGGTTAGTATAAATCTTCTTGGATTAAAGTAAATTGTTTTGTTTTGTTGTAAATAATCACATTTTAAATTGAATTACAGTTTTGTTAAGAAAAATATTGTTAACTTGTTGCACAGCTTTTTGAAGTGAAGAAGCATCACTAAATTCCTCCTCAGCCTATATCCTGTTGTTTAAATACCTTCCTCTGCATATCAACTCATGGGACTGGATGTTGTTAGTAGTGAAGGCTGCAGAGTTCAGGATGAGCAGCAGTTTATTGACATTCCACAGAGCCCTCCTCATGTAATTTTCTTATCAGGAACAAGGTTGTTTAGGGAAAGCAGCCACAAACTATTTTGATAATAATGTTCTTAAGAGTTGGCCCGGGACATCCATCGCTATTTCCTTATGCTATTTTCTGGTCTTATGCTGGTTTATTATTACATATTTTTGCAATGTCTCCCAATGCCCCCTTTTTTTTAATCAAACTGAGGCGTTGGTCAGCCATTATGGTCTGAAATGAGGAAGGACTGCGAGCTTCTGTCTGTCATAAGGATGACTGAGAGTGATAAACACATTCATTTGTTCCGCCTGCCAGTCATGTCATGTTTTATTTAAATATATTAGAAGTATGAAAGTATGCGACCTGTGTTTTCAGTGTACTGTTTAACCTATTTGATTTTAATAATAAATGAGAGCATGTACCCTCCACTTTAATTTAAAATGGTCACAATAAGATAACAGTTAAAATTGTGAATTTTTGAATGATTTAACATTTTGGTGATATTGCACAGGATCTTACTCAGGTTTCTTGTGTACTGTAAAAGAAAAGATGCTACGGACTGTATACTAATGTGCAGAAACCTCTATTTATGGATAATTTCCCACTACTTTCTTCTCTCCTGTCTCCACGGTGATGACTAAAGGACCACAGCCAGTTTGTCAACTGCGTTCGTTTCTCTCCTGATGGAGGTCGGTTTGTAACAGCTGGCGCCGATGGCCAGGTAAATATTGGATTACCAGGTGTGGACATGTGACAATAGGAAAATCTTTAAGGGATGGCTTCACCTAAAGATGCAGACTTGTATAGAAAAAGAAAATCACACAAACCTTATTTGAGTACAGAACTTTGTTCTCGTCTTCTTGACAAGTATAATTTCCACAGATTTGTATCTATGATGGAGCGACTGGTGAACGTGTTGGCTCACTGGGTGGAGAGAAGGCCCACAAAGGAGGAATCTATGCTGTAAGTGTTCTCCTTTAAAAAAATATATAAAAAATAATATATATATATAATAAAAAAAAAAATTATAACTCTACATCACTCAACTTATCTTTGTCTGTGTTTTCTGAACTGATCATCACTTGTGTTCAACATCTTTGAAACATAACAGGAACTGAGATGTGTGGGCTTTCAGCAGGCTAGTGAGTTCACATGCAGTCTGCCTAGAGTCTTTGGGCACAAAAGCAGACTTGACATCCCTATTCAAATGAGGGATTATGTGCCCTGAAATGACCGCTTTCTGTCCTCAAATTACTGCTTAGATGTTTCAATCGATTAATTTGTTTACGTACTAATGGACTTAGTGTTTCTCTTGTTGAATGGGCATTAATGGGTCACCTAAAGATTCATTATACACCCTTTACGCCCAAAATTTGCAACTTAAGTTACCTGCATAATACACTTATATATTTTTCTTTCAACCCATTTGCGTCATATCCTACAGGTCAGCTGGAGCCCTGACAGCTCCCAACTGATCTCTGCCTCAGGGGACAAGACCGTGAAGCTGTGGGATGTCGGCGCAGGTACGGCTGTCACCACCTTCAACATGGGCTCTGATGTGACAGACCAGCAGCTGGGCTGCCTGTGGCAGAAAGACCACCTTCTCAGCATCTCCTTGTCAGGATACATCAACTACCTGGACAAGAACAACCCTGACCGGCCCATACGCACAGTCAAGGTCAGACTCAAGAGTTTAAGGATTTTACTTCTGAATATTATCAATAGTTTCTTGATGGTAATAAAACTTTGTGCTACAATTGATTATTTTTTTTTGTATTATTTTTTTATTTTGTTCTTTAAGAAGGGGACAAGGCTGCTTTTAACCTTTTATGTTGAAAATGTTTTGGTAAAGTAGACAACATCACTGGATGCAACAGGTATTGTAATTTGTGAAATGTAAATAAGCATAAATGAATACCGAGGTAACCGTCCAAAATGTGCAAATACATTCTGTGATTTGCAAGTGTGTGATTAAGGAGCGTGTATTTAAAACTTTAACATTTAAAATTGGTTCACCCTCAACCCTGGATATATTTTCAAATTGTAATTTCTGAAAACAGTTGTGATCCATGATTGGGAGGTAACATTGTGCAAAACTGGTCTTAAACACATATATTCTAATAAACATGAACTTGTTCATCCTCCAGGGTCACAGCAAATCCATCCAGTGTCTGACGGTTCAAAAAAATGAAGGGCGAACATACATCTACTCGGGGAGTCACGATGGACACATCAATATCCTTTCCTTTTGAACATGTACACATAAAATGGGCTGTGCTTGTGTTTTTTATTTAATCAATAGCTGAAAACTTGAACCAACAGAATTAAAAGGTAAATGTTGAGAGCCTTGTTCTTGCAGTGTTTTTCCAACTGTGAACAAACTGCCCGTGTTAAACAACTTTAGGGAGCAATTGTTAAACTTAAATATTTTCTCAGATAATGTTTTATTTCATGTATTAAAGTGTGCAGGCAGTTAAAGTAGCCCAAAATCTTGAAACTCATTGGCTGTCAGTCTCAGGCTGATTTAACCTCCTGAGGGTAACAGCCAATATTTCAGGGGTTCTGGTTTAGCCAGCAGATATCAGGGCCAAGACTTCTTTTTACATATGGCTGTTGGAGATGTTGTTTACGATCCGATTAGCAACTTTAGACACGAGAACAGAGTTGTGAAACATGTTTGATGGGATTGTTTCACAAGAAGATAGTTCACTGTTAATGGCTGTCCTGTTCCCTGCAGATTCTGCAGTCTTCTGTTTACAGAGAGCGGGTAGCTCCATGCTCATTTGTCTTGTGGGCTCCACTCCACTATGTGAATTTATATCTTGCCGTATGCACTTTGTCATCACTTTTCTGCCACAGTAATTATTCATGTCTGCAGTTATTTCTTTCCTTAATATTTGCCTCACATTACTGGAATGCAGAAACTGGAGAGAATGATTGTTTCTCTGGGAAGGGCCACAGCAACCAGGTGAGCAAGATGGTGACGGACGATGCCAACGAGTTGGTGACGTGCAGCATGGATGACACTCTGCGCTACACCAACCTCAGCAAGAAGGAGTACAGGTGGGTTCATCACATGATGCTGTGTGGGTAGTAATTATGATATGAACATGGTGGTGATTGTGTTGTTTAGCATTTGGTCTGGTGATGATACTGGAAGTCAAATCTGGGTAAAGTAGTTTTCTAGTTATAAGGAGATTAGGTTTTGATGGAGCAGTCATTGAACATTTACAAATGCTGTATGTACTTTATGTTTTGTTTTATCTTATTTTTTTCAATATTGGCTTTCAGAAATCCACAATTGCCCCATGTCAAAATGTTTTAGTGGTTGTTTTCCCCCCATTTCATATAAATAACCCTAACTGTTGTTTTTCAGTGCCTCTGATATGGTGAAGATGGATTTCCAGCCTAAAAGTGTGTCAGTAGCAGTGGGAGGGCTGTCTCTGGCTGTGTGCATTGGCCAGGTAATATCTTTATATTAATCATCACAGCAACACTGATTCAAGTATAAAGTCTACTCATATCTTGATGATTAATTTTTGAGAACTGACACTCCTTATTCATTGCTTTTCCTAGATTGTCTTGCTGAAGGATAAGAAGAAAGTCTTCACATTGGACAATCTTGGCTACGAAGCAGAGGTTGGAGTTATCCATCCTGGAGGCACCACCGCTGCAGTCGGGGGAGCCGTAAGTGGGCATCTAAGAACACAGATGAACTTGGCACACATGAGTTTATTTGGCTTAGCTCCAATTTTGGAAAATTCTTTTGAGTACAAAGTACCATCAGTATGTCTTCGTAAGTAACAATGATAAATCTTAGAATTTTTGTTTTCCTTTTAGGATGGGAAAATCTACCTGTACTCAATTCAGGGTAACACTCTGAAGGACGAGGGTCAAACTCTTGAAGCTAAGGGGCCCATCACAGACATGGCCTACTCTAATGATGGAGCTTATCTGGCTGTCATTGATGAGAAGAAGGCAGCCACAGCATTTACTGTGGCTGACGGCTACTCGGTAAAAATCGCCTGTCCTGCACATCCTCTCTGTGGAATATTCAGTGTTTACCTCTTATAGCTGTTTTGTATTAATTTGAATTTTTAAATTTTTTATTTATTTTCTTGTCAGGTCAAAAATGAGTTTTATGGACACCATGCCAAACCCGTGACTTTGGCCTGGTCACCTGATAATGAGCACTTTGCAACTGGCGGGATGGACATGTTGGTGTATATCTGGACGGTTGGTGATGCAGACCAGAGGATCAAACTGGCAGGTTGGTCAAATATACAAGTGCAAATAATGGATGTTATCAAAAAACAGGCTCAATTTCATGAAGAATTTTAAATTAAAACTGAGCAGCTCAGCAAGTATTGATTGATAAGCAAACTGAACCTCAGATGTTTGTCTTGTAATGGAACACCTCTTTTTCAAGACATCTGTGTAACAAAATTGTTAAATACTTTGATGTACACAGACGCGCACCGGTTGCACCATGTCAGTGGCCTGGCCTGGATAGATGAGCACACTCTAGTCACCGCCTCCCATGATGCCACCATCAAGCAGTGGACAATTAAATACTGAGCTGCAGGCAGTCAAACATCCACATCTGCAGGGACAAGGACTACTCCAGAGTTCAAGCTTTCCTTTTTTTTTTTTTTTTTTCTAAACTGTACTTTCACTCTCTAAATGGTGTTCTGTAAACATCTGAATTGTAAATGGTTATGGTTGGGAAAATCTCCCGTAAAAAAATGATCTCTGTCTTTGTCTCTTTTAACCTGAACTTACACAGAGACAAAATGTTGAAGTATACAATGTAATCAGTGCTTTTACACCTCTTTGAGCATTATGGACCCAGGAAAATATTTGTAAGCTCATCATTCCGTAAGTGACTTCAGTTTAAACTGAAATCCTTGTCTGTGGTTGGGGTCAATGGATCCCAGCTTAAGGGAAGAACCAAAATCATGTTTGAAAGAAATGAAACCTTTTGGTTACATTCCTGAAATGAGCAGTAACTGGTCCTAACTGCAGCTGCCTGTCACTTTTTATTTTCTAGGTTTGAAGGGGGCGAGTGTGTTTGCTTTTTCCTTTGTCCTCGATTTCCTACTTTTTGTGATTCACAACTCTTCCTGTTGGACTGGGGAGCAATAATGGAAACTGAAAGAAAAAAGTATGTATACAATCAAAATGCTGTCTGCTCAGTAAAAGGTTCGGTGTTGTTGCTGTGTTTTGTTTGGGCCCACTTTGCTTGTCTCAATTAATTTGATTTTCTATGTCTTTATGCATCCACTTACAAAGTGGAAGTGATTCATTAATAATAATAAAAAAACTTTTTATGCATTTGCCCTTTTATCCTCAAATCCTGCTTGTCAAACATCTTTTTATATCCAGGTTTTCCAGTAAGAATGGTCACATTTCATGTTATTCAGGAACTGAACTGTATATGTTCACCAGTAGTTGCCCTGAGTGGGGTGTAAAAAGTGGGAGAAGTAGATGGTAAAGCTTTATTAGTTTCATTAATTAATGCTTTAGTAAACCTTTCTGATAAATTATGTGCAGAGACCTGATCATACCCATTACAGGGGACACAAGTTACTCTTATTCTGTGTATGTTACAGTGAAAGCACAATATAGATGCTAATGACTTAATCCTCATGTAGCCTGATTATGAGAAGCCTTTTACTGACATTGAATTTGTAGTGACGCTACATATTGTAATACGTTATAAGCACACTAAAAAGGTTCAGTCTGCAAAGAGTTTCTTTGTGTCAGAATTACAGTAAATGATTCTTTTTTGTGAATCTAAATTTCATGTGTGTTGTTGAGCTGATAGTTGCTGTCTCATGTGGTCTATTAAAAACTTAAAATTCATCCTGTATCACAGGGACTGTGGGCAGGTTGGTTCAGTATTTGAAGCTTTGGGGGGGAAGCGGCTACAGCTACTCCTGCTCACACTCCAAGAATGCAACTGCTCTCTACTTTTAAGATTAGTTTTAAAACTTTCTTTGTTGATGAAGCTATATAGTTAGGGATGGCTCTGATGACCCTGGATCATTACTTGGTTATCTTGGTACAGGCCAAGCCTTCTTGGAGACTTTCCATGATCGAAGGATCTTCTTATTTTTATTCTACTCTCTCTTTCACTCTCTGTGACATTTTTGCATATCATTAACTTTGTCTTTGCTCCCATTTTTTCTTTGTGTTTGTTCTGCTGGTATCTCTTTGTCTCGTGTTGCACTAACCTGCCACGTTTTTATTCTTTATTATCTTTCTATGCTTATCTTTTCCCTCTCTGCTCTCCCCTTACTCCAACCGGTGGAGACTGCAGGTGCCCTCCCACCACTGAGCCTGGTCAGAGGTTTCTTCCTATTAAAAGTTAGGTTAACCTTCCAGCTGCTGCTCAAGTGGTAAATGTTGAGTTGTTGGTTTTCTTTTTATAATACGTGTCAACCGGCATCAACCTTACAAAGTGCCCTATAAAATGCTGGGTTATTTTAATAACCCAAATGCTGGGTTGATGCTGTAGGTCACATGTTGGGTTGGTTTGACCTGACGTTGGATTGGAGAGGCGACTGGTCACTTTTGCAGTCTGCCATTATAATGCCAACTGCAACCCGTCCAGTACTTGCAGACGCTTTGCCACAGCATGTCAAAGGAAAAGGTAAGTCAATAAACTGTCATAAAAATTATGAAATCCAAAAAAGCGGGGTTATTTTTTTCCTTTTAAAACAGATTTACTCAGTTTTGTACAATAACAATAGCCCATTACTGCCTTGTCATTTATGTCAAGTGGAGAGTGGTTTGGTGTTTAACCTTTTGAAACAACTGTTAAGAATCTTCTTTTTCTCAGACTGGATCTCACATGGTGGACGACCTGACCAGAGACAACAGTGTCCACATGTTCTGATGCTGGGGAGCCCATCAGTGCATCAGTGTCAGTCCTTATGGTTTATAAAAAATTAAAAACTTTTTTTTTTTTTAACTGATGACAATTTAATCCCTGAAAAGAAAACCTTGCTTTTTGTTATGAATTTTGCATTGAAAGTGCAGTTGTTTTACAAAAGAAGGTTTGTTGTGAGTAACATGTATATGACATTAATTTGACATATTTCAATACCATTTTGTTCATGTTTTAATTAAATGTATTGGATCGTTAAATTAGTTATGATTATATTGTTTGCTTAAGGCAATAAAGAAATAGCTGGGACATGATGTGCTTGTTTCATAATTTCATAACAATTTAATTTTATTGATGCATCTTTTAAGTCAGCAGTGAACTGAAATGTAATTTATTAAGTGTAATGGACAACCCGGAATTTGGGTTGTATTTTTTTAACCCATTTTGTGATAGCTTTTTTTCTTTCAACAAAGTAATTATTTTACCCATTTTTGCATTGAAAATATAACTCAACATGATGGTTAAATACTTAACTCAACCCTAGTGATTTATAATAATGCATGGCTGGGTCGGTCCCTTTTTGGCCCAGCACTGGGTTGCCAAAATAACCCAAATTGGGTTCATTTTAACAGCCTTTTTTTGTAAGATCACTAAGGTGATGTGGCGCTATATAAATAAGTTGAATTCAATTAATGTAAATAATCTTAAACATGGTTAAAGTGAAAGTTTCCTGTGGTTCTTTAGATTGACTTCAGAACTGACAGGTCCAGACTCTTTCCTGTATGCACACTGTTGCTCCAGAGAATAGGTAGATGGATAGATGTGGAAAATAACTAAAATAAATAGTCAGAGGGGTTGTATTTCTCTCACAATATTTAAACACAGTTTGCTGCTTGAGCCGGTGAAGAAAGTGCTAAAGGTTAATGCAGGATTTATTCTTCTTTCCCTCTAGCGCCACAGGTGGGTCATGTGACTAACCATCTATTGGTTGACTGCACGGTATATTAGCACTGAGGTGCTTCTTTTAAGAGAAGCAGAGGAGAATTGAACAATTTCACTGAAACCCACCAGTTTTTGTGTTGAGATAAAAAGCAGCGTGGCCGTGTTTTTCAGAGCAACCTGCGAGGGGAAATAAAAAAAGGCAAGTGGAACATGAACATTCATGTAATTACTTTAAAAAAAATGTCCAATGGGCAATAAAACCTTAGTCATTTATTATACTATAATACATTATGTAACTTCACCAGATAGGTTATTGACCCAACTGAAAAGAAGGTTGCTGCCATCACTCTACACTGTGTCTCTAGTCCCTTTTGGTTGATGTCCATTTGCAAAACAAAATTAAGTTAGCCTGCTAGTTCTCATGTGATGATGGTGTCTTTTTAATTATGTGCTTACAGTTGCTTTTGTTTGTGGAATCTGCAGGAGGAGCTGGATTTTGGATGGCGAGAGTCATGAGATTGGTAAGTTTTCCTTTTTTAACAGATTTTTTTTTAACACAAGAAATGGTTCTGTAATGCAATGCAAATTCGACAGCTTCTAACTATTTCATACATTCTTGCAAGTAGTTTGCGGGCAGTCATAACAGTACAAATTGTTGCGTGTGGTGACATGGCAAAGTCAATGTTTAACACAGCTGCTGACATCAGTTTAGGAGCAGTGCACAAAAAAAGGGCTCTGAGATAAAACAAATTAGAAAATAACTTTTAATGTTGGCAGATTCACCCTTTGGTGGCTTTAACTATTTACTTATTTATCACAGGACATGAAGACACATGACACAAAGGCATTGATACTTATAGAGTGGACTAGTGGTATAGTGCATATGCAACACTATACAATATAATCTCAGATTTGTTATTAGTCTGTCACTGAGCACATTTAAACAGAGAAGTATAGAATACAGAGGCAGATTTTGGAAAAGTCCTGTATAGAAATAGATCACATTAAATTAATTAATTACACACATGTTGTAAATTATAAATAAAGGGGGAAAAAAATAAAGATTTTTGTCATCCCAACTATTGTCAGTAGTTTGATGCAGTGTGCCTGTGGATATTTTTCCTTTTGAAAGGTCTATCCTCACATGGGGAAACCCAATACCTCTGTTACCTAGACTCCAGGGCTGACAAAAGACGTCCCAAAGGAGGTATTCAGCTTACAACCCAGAGTTTCATTACTTGGCCGTATCTTTTTCCCACGGCAGCTCCTGAACCCTTATTTTTCCTGAGGATAGTCCACAAACCAAATAACACACACTCAGAGTTGCTCAATCCTCTATCCATGTGCAGCAGCTACCGAACTTAAACCATGTTTTTGGGTTTGTCTGTTTATGATGCTGAAGGTGGTATTTCATGCAGTTTTCAGATGGCAGAAATGTAGCTCACATGTTTGTAATATAGCTAGCTGCCAAGCAGCAGTTTCCTAAATGTAATTATAGTCAGGCCAAGGGAGAATAAAGCAGCCATTGATCAGTGAAATAGCTGCCTGAGGATAGTTTAAATTTTTTCTTCTTTTTTTTGGGCTTAAAGACCATTTTGTCTTGCTACATTTATGTAGCAAAATGCAGTGAGTCTTTAACAGCTCCAGCAGCAGAAACCTCTTTTTCAGCGTTTGAATGGTGTCGTTGCATCATTTTAACAGGAAAATGCATCCAACATTTTTCTGTGGAATAACTCTGATTCGATTCGCATTGTAACTGGACTGCTTGTAGAGATCTCTGATCTGCGAACCATCTTATGTAGGTTTTCCTTTCTGGACTTTGGCCACTTGTTTTGATGAAGGGATTGTACCTCTCACAAGGTCAAGGAATCTAGCAGAACAATGGAATGTTGGAAAACTGGAAGGCCACTCTTCATTTTCCAATGGCATGGGGTTTGTACATTTGTGATTTTAAAAACCTTGCAACTCCTCAGTGACAGGATGTACTTCATGTCCACTTTTCAAGGTGAGTGCCAGGATATCTTTGATTGACTTGTAACTAGCCTTGATTTGACTGTCCTAGCTGCAGAATTCACATGCACTAAGAAGGAGAGGGCTTAACTTTCATTTGCATTTTGTTTTTGATAAATCATATATTTTGGTTAACATACAAGGCCCTGGCAATTAAAAAGGGGGGAACTGGGGTCATGATATGACGTCTGAAGCAATTCGATTCTTCATTGACTCTCACTGTCTGGTTCGGCTATCAGAGTTGGGAATTTTAACATGAGGTTTGTGTTGCATTGTTTTTATAGTATATGTAGAAAGGAGACATTTTTTATCCCCAAGACTATGAAGAGAGTACAATATTATTTTCAAAGTCCTGCATGTGGGCCTTATCTGAGACACTTAGATCATCACTATCATTGTAATCATGTTTTCATTCTGGAAGCATTTAAACCACGTGTCTAAATCCAGCTCCAGGGGGGAATTATATGGCATTTCAAATTTTAAAGGCATAGTGCATGGGATTTAGTGGGCTTTAGTGGGCTCTAGTGGTGAGGTCGCTGATTGACTGATTGACCTTTTGCCTCAACCACACCCCTTCCAAGCTGTAAGAGAGCTGAAGATGCAAAAAGTCTGTAGAGTCAGTGGTTTGTCCATTCTGGGCTACTGTAGAAAAATGGCGGTGCAGCATGATGTGCTCCTCTAAGGTAATGAAAACATAACAATTCTTAGTTTCAGGTGATTTTACACATGAAACTTAAAGACCTGATTGAACTTGCATTTTAAACTCCATTACAATTCCACAGTATAATGTTACAGCAGTGTTTTCTAAGGAAGTTTAGTCACTATTTAATATCATGTGTTATGTATTTGTTATAATGTGCAGCCACAAATACTTTCAGGGCTATAAAACAGCCTGTGTTCTTCCTCATACAGTTTTTTTTTTCTTTTTTAAAATCGGATTAGACTGCCGATCACTTGCTGAAAATATTAATCAATAAATGATTAAATAGAAAAATTAAATCCACTCCAGTGCTCTGTGACATGTTGTTTTTTTGCAAATTAATTTCATGTGATTAATTGTTGCCACTATGGTCTCATTAGTGTAACTGGTTATGTTTAATAAAATTGTGATTATAGCAGGACAGTAGACGGCTCAGGTAATGCCTTGTTTTTCTTTACAACTACCAGCTAACACACCTGTCATTCATTTTTCTCCTGTATGCAGTGAAGCTGACCTCAAACTGATAACATAAGAAAGACAGTCATGCACAGGGAGGGAGGCGAGTCTTTTAAGTTAATCATTTCTAAGGGTTATTTTCACAGTTATGTCAAATGTTCCGGCAGTAGTCTTCTTTGGACACGCACGGCCTGACTACGGGTGAGCATGCCCATAGTGATACTTTTCACTCAGGGATATTCCTCACTTGTGGAATCACAGTGGGTTTTTGAGATTTTATTTTACAATGATGCTCAAAAGTGTGGTCTGTTAGTACTGCTTCTAACTATTTTTAGTTGCTGCCTTTTAATGTTTATTATAACAGTTAAATGAAGTTGGCACTTGCTCATTAGATTTATTGTTATTTTGTAACACACAGTGGATGTGTGTGTATCATGTTTTTGTCACATTTTGGTCTATTATAATGCAAAGAAAGTATTTGAAACTGCTTGCTTTTTTTGAAACATTTTGTTTGTTAGATCGTGGAATATGCACGTAATAGAGTTCTGGTGTCGATTCTCTCACTATCACATCAATCCTAACCCTCATGGTTCACTATGAGGATTTATTCTTGCCTGTTTGCTGCTTGATGGATATCAGAAGTGAGCAGAACATGTGATGGTGTGCAGAACATCCTCAGGACATCAAGAAACACGACAGTTAATGGTTTCAAAGAACCTCGGTTCCAGCCTGAGAGTTTGCGTCAAAGTAAACAGGTTCCTGAAATCAATGACTCCTGTTAATGAACTGAAAATGCCCTCGAGTGAGCGTTAAACAAACAGCAAAAACAGCTGACTCATCTTCATGCTCTTGAATGAGCTGAATCTGCTGCAGGTAGTGATTACAGATAGAGCCACTCCAGTCAAAATGCTAAGCACATGTCGTTACAAATAATGTAAATAGGATGCTAAATTGACTCTCATGCATCAGCAACTTCTCAGGCTCATAGTGTATTATGTCTCATGCCTTACTGTATTTTAGTTTTTTAACAGATCCTAACTGTAATTTTAAATTCTATTTTTTTTTTTAGTTTTTAACTCCATCGCACAATTTGTGCAGCTGGTATTTCTCGCTGTAACTTCAACATGATGTAAGATTTTCTATGTACAACGACTGATGAATTCTCACAGTTGTATGGTGATGATGGAGCTGTCAAGGTGAGTGCAAATTGTTAAAACAACCTGTATAAGTTTCTTAAATGCTCAGATTAGACTGCAGCCTTTACAGTTTTTTAGACTGCAAATGATCTCTAAAATCTTTGCATTTACACAGTAATATAAAAATCATCGACTTTGAACTGTTATTAAAATGAATGGTATTTAGTACTTTAACAACATTAGCATCCACATCAGTACGCGGAAGTTATGAAAAAAAATAAAGTATTGGTTTAATCAAATCACTAGTTAACAGTAATCCAGACTAGGTTAGGTTATAATTTTTTGATCTGTAATGCGTCTTCTTAAGAATCACTCCATGGCTGTTAATTCTGCTCCTCACCATTCAGATTCATGCTGGTTTTCATTCATATCCAATCAGGGACTCATTTACCTTCCAGAAGGCGACTGAATGCCATTACATGTAATTAACTTTGCAATAGGAGAGGAACCCTGCAGTACTATGCAACACTGACTTTTATCAGCAGCATGTGATATGTTTATTTCTGGATGCTGTTGTCTTTTTGTTATGAATCATAAAAGTTCAGTTGTCTTTTTTTTTTTTCCTCACAAAGGGCTTTTAATCTAAAATACATTGGACAGTCCAATGCCCTGTAACAACAGCATTGGTTGAAACCTTGCCTGTGGTTTATACTAACACTAATTATGAGACTTTTCTCCATCCAGTGTTGCTGCTTTTCTACCCACTAGGTGGCAGACTCAGTCTTTGTCCAGTTATGTAGTGCACTTGGCCGCCTTTGTGGAATCCAACACTGTAGTGCAGTACAAATCCAAACCATTGTTTATTTCCTTGTTGTTGAAAAACTCGGTAAAAATCACACACTTCACACTGCTGTCTGGGTGAGATTTCACATAAGATAAAGTTTTTGGATGCTAGAAAACTAACTTGAATGTTAGCACTTAAGGGGTTCTTCCTGTGTATTAATCCTGAACTTGTGACAAAGTTCTGATCTAAAATCCTGTGTGTTTTCATACCAGCTTTTGAACTGTATGTCAGCACACAGAGGTGCTGCCATTTCCTTTTCAGCAGATGTTTCACTCAGTAGTTTTTATGAATTTTACTTCCCCATGCTTGTTGTGAAACGTTTCTTGGATGTCTCATATAATAAATATGACCTTCTAATTTAAGGTTGCTGAAACTTGAACATGGACAAACAGGAGGATATGAAGGCAGATCCCAAGAGCAGCAACTCTCAGAAGAACTCTGGAAAGGTTAGTGATTAAGTTCCTTATGGCCCTGTACATATTTTTGACACATGCCAAATGATAGGAAATTATATCCTTTTTGAGGTAATAAATTTGACCAGTCTGAGGGATAGACAGTACTACCCTGGTAGCACTATGTAAGTCAGGGCTGTTCTTGTTATTTGTCAGTTGTGTAATATATTGGTTTGTATTCTTGACAATATTGCACTTCAGTAAATATGTACACGACCTTTATTATCTTGGCATCTATCCTGTTATCCGAAATCCTGCTGCTGCTTTCGGTGGCTTTGATCTGCTGAATGTGAACCCTCACCCCTATTTGTGCTAAAATCACATCAAAATTAGATTTCAGTGATGCGCTAAAACAGAATTAATGACAAAAAAAAGCACATCATCATCACAAGAAAATTTGCTGATTTACCACAATATAAAATGTGTAATGCAAGCGTAGAGGCAAAAACTATAATTCAACCATTTAGTCCAAAAAGATGTCTTTATACGCCACACACAGAAAATATCCCTTATAAGAAACATTTTCAATATTCTGGTTATGGCGGTCTATAATTGTCTATTAATGACAACTTAAAAGATGAAATGCAGACCACTCATTCATCCTACTCCCTCACCACCAGGGACAAACATTAGCTCTGATCTAGCCGCCTTTCCTTTGCCAGTTTTATTGACCACGTCCCACTAGTCCACATTAAACCATTCCACAGTATACGCTCCTGAACTTTGTAACTGTGCCTGCTCGGTCCCAGCGGACATGTGTGTAATATTTCTATGTAAATCTCACTAAAAACAGTTGTATAGCAGATGTATGGTACCTTCGTACCTGTATTTCTTTTTATACTTGTATTCACAACCAGCCACCTCAGACGAATGTGAGTGTGATGTATCTTCCCCTCAAAGGAGCTCTAATAAACTAATCCAATCTCCAAACATTACATTAAACATAAAATAACTTAATTAGTTATTAATTAATTAGTTTAGATTTTTCAATTCTTTTTTGTCAGGTATTGAAATCACATGTATCTGAATGTATTTTATAAGGGAGAGTCCAAGGACAGAGGATGTTACATGCTGTACAAATGGTGAAGCACCTTTGCGGAGAAGTTGTGAAGTGATTTTGTTTAATATAAATACATTGTAGTTGACTTGACGACTGACTTCGTCAAAACTATTTTTAGTGTCATTCATTGACATCTGCATTATAAGCCATATAATGAATATCTGTTCTTTACCATGGTTTTGCAATATTGGATTAAATGTAAATATGAATATAATTTTCTCTTTCTTAGCTTTTAACCTGCATAATTCTATCCTACTAATGTTTCTGCTGTGCATGAATTTATGAGATGTTTTATGTTCCTAGAAAAGTGACAGCGTGTATTTCTCTGTTATCTGTGTAACACCCTTTCCCCCCACTCCCACCAAGAGTCACATGGTAGCAGAAAAACAATCATGTGGAAATTTGTGCACAAAGATTGCTTCACTGTGCACAGAAACTGCAGAGCGATTTCTAGCCTGAGCACATGAAAGATTACATGGTGTAGTAGTCTGTGGACAGATTCAACTTTGAGTGCAGGAGACCATGTTATATTTTTATATCCCTCCGTCCTGTTAATGAAAATGTGCATGTGAAATACAGAAGTTTGTACATTCAAAAAGTTAAAGTTCAATTGTACAGTAACCAAGCAGGAAATTACAGCATTATAGGTTGAGTTCAGCTCTAGCTGATTGTCATTCTCCACTCAGTGTGTACAGAATTCCACATAAGTATTATTATTATTATTATTATTTTCTTCATGGTGTGAGCCTTAGAAGGTGGGAAATGTGCGCTGGTTTGTCATCTGATGTTACACAGTGCTGTGCTTAAAAAGTAATTGTCATACTGCACAGTGGGTTTGAATGCATCATTTTATCAATTTGCCAATACGATACCATCCCAGTAGCTTCCTACATGTATTTCTGAAGGATTGGTTCCTGCACACTTCAAGATTCTTTTTATTTTTTTATTTTAATTTTTTATATTCTTCAGTGAACACCTTTGAGATTGGCACCTTTAAGAAGCCCAACGACTCCACAGTCTTTGCGATACTGTAGCCTCTTGATGCACTCTATCATGTCTTTTTTCAAAGTCTGAATAAACTGTAAGCTCACTTTTGAGAATTTATAACCATGCAAAGGAAGTGTGGTGAAGGGGATGCTGTTGCATTTCTGGTAACATATGTAAATGAAAAAGAGGTACTCCACAGGAGCTCTGCCAGAGCTGCATGTGTCATATATTACAAGCTCCTCTTGCAAGCATGCTGTTCCCAGCGAGCTATCACCTTTAAAAGAGGAATGAAGATCTACTGTGGAGCCAGAAATAACAGATTTAACACACCCTATGCGTAGTACTTATTTCTCAGCTGTTAGTTGGTTGCTTCCAAGTTTGCACGGTTAAAAGTTAATATACAGTGAACCCTCGTTTTTCACGGGGGTTACGTTCCAAATAGAAACCGTGATAGGCGAAATCTGTGAAGTAGTAACCTTTATTTTACAATTGAAATAGATAGAACTGGACATTAAATATATATACGTTACATATAGTTGTAATGTGATTTCAATGCACGATGCAAATCTGTGAAGCAGCGAGACCGTGAAAGGTGAACCGCGTTATAGCGAGGGTTCACTGTACTGTAGAAACCCTGTTAATAAAAAACAATAATACCTTACAGTAGCCTTGTTTTTTTCCAGCTTCACATTTAGTCTCTCAGTAATATTTGTTGTTTCTCTGATCGTCACTGCAAACTGTTAATCTCCTTTCACTGAATGTGGTTCCTTTTATTTTGACCTCTTTTTTGGGAAGTAATTTAACAGCCAAAGTCAGTTTAAATGTGTCATCCAAGTTAAGCTAGCCCCCCTTACAGAGTCGGCTTACCACCGCATGTGCCTGATTTATTTTCTTTAGACTTTAGATATGATTTCTCATCACTGATAGAAGCTGATCATCCGATCACAGATACAAAAATAAAAAAAATGAAAAGGGAGATGCGTTGAATTAATTGTACCTTCTTTCTGCCTCACTACATTTTAGCAGAAAACATTCTGTGCTTATCATCAGGAGCTCCGAACGTTAACTTTGCCTTCATTTTCTCCTCCTACAGACTTAATCTCCCTTTTTATAACTCTTCCTCGTATTAGCCCTGCTTCATCTCATTCCTGCATGTACTAGATGTCCTGGCTATGCCTTCAGGTTGCTGCTCTCGCCTGTGGCCTGTTGGTGCACAGTATAGTGTTGACGCTGTATATACAAAAGTTCTTCAGACTTGACCCAGTAATGGATGAGACACACACAGGGGAGTGTTGAATCTGAACTCAGATCTGTGTCTTGGGAGGTGGTTTATAATGACTGCAGTCATTTATAATTCTACTTCAAAAAGAAAAACTCAACGAGCTCATCAGTATTGTTTTGACTTTTTATTATTTTTCATTAAAATAAGTCAATGCTTGAAACTCGTGAGCATATGAGGCTCTACTCAGGCACAGTGGTGCTTTGAGCTAAATGCTACAAAGTTCTGACACTGAATTCTGCTGCAGGTTGTCATTGGTTATTCCAAATCATCCATCGTGTCTCACACTGTTTTAAAGTGACGACCATTTTTCACTGTACTACTGTAGATCTCTGTTTATGGTGAACTCCGCCCAGGAATGGTCATTAATGTCTATCTAACTCGGGTCCAGAGCAAGACACTGTAAAACAATGACAGCCTGGGTTGCCCTGGTATTTGGGATATTCATAGTCCCCAGAGGATGCGTCCCAATGTTTCTGGTCCTCCCTTAACCCCTTCCTCTGCTCTGACAGTGAGCCCAATATTTCAACCTTAACATTTGACATATTAAAACCATGCAGACAAACGAAAATAAAAGTCGCAACTCATTTGTGCTCCAGAGAGTATGACTCATTCAATTAATACTCGACACCATCTTCTGGCCTAAATGTCAACTTTGCACATGGGATATGTCATAATGTAATTGTGCCATAAAATCTGTGACGCACGCTCACTCTCCCAGGGGAAACAATGGTTTGCATTTAATGACTCTGTGGCCTTTCCTCTTGTGCCAGCCTTTGGACAAACTTTACGATTTTAACCCCTCAAGTGGTGAAGGTCTTTGAGTGGCAAAATCTACTTTATGTTTTTTGTTCTCTTCTCTTTTGTATAATGGGCTTCAATCAGCTGCTTGTGGGCCTTCACTCTTTCAGTCTTGTTAAAATGTATTCACTATTTCCCATCATCCTTTCAATCTAATAATAAAACTATGTCCTGGCAATTTCATTCATTCTGTTCAGATTATCATAATGTATCCCCCTGGTACATTAAATATCTTCTGTAACAGCTGCTTTTAACATTTCAGCTACTGGTTTTGCTTTATTCCTGCACTCAACCTGTGTCAAACAGAGCTTGCACACACATTGAACTTGTCACTGTTTTGTTAGTATTTGTCGTTTAAGCAGTGACCTTCTCTAGTGTAAAGTGAATTTAATAACCCAGTTTCCCAGCCTGGATACCTGGACCTATCTAAAACGTCCTCTGTTGAGTTCCCTTGATTTGTTCTGATTTTGACATTGATATGCGACAACCAATAATTAGGCCTGTGTTTGTATGACTAATATGAATCTCTGTGTTCTGTTTGCCCTCTCTCCAGCAACCAATAACAGGGTGCCTATTGAGCGCAGCCTTCTTCGGTGCCCTGGGCTCATCTTTCCTTTACGGCTACAACCTCTCTGTGGTCAATGCTCCTGCTCTGGTGAGTCAAAGGTTGTCTCGTAAGCCTTTTTGGAGGGGGAACCACCATTGATTTCTCATGTTTTCTACATGTGTTAGCACACTAGAAATCAATAAGCGTTCATTTGAATGGTAATTGGGACTTGGTTTAAATACGAATATTTATCACAACTGAACTAGAGGAAGGACCCAAAAGCACAACTTCAAACTAAAATGCAAACAAAAAGACCATGACTTACAATGAGGATTGAGACACAACAAAATCCAGGACACAGGAAAACACTAGGGAAAAGCAAAGTCCTAAACCTGAGGAAACAGATGAGTTCAAAACACGAGGGAACAGATCAGTACAAAACACGAGGGAACAGATGTGTGGAAAAACACAAGGGAACAAGCACAGGTACAAACAGGATGTGCTGGAGAACCTGACGTACTGACAAACTGACTGTACAATCAGGCACCAAGTTAAGCCAAGCAGGGAATATATGTGGCTAGTGTGAAGGGTGAGCTGATTGGGGATCAGGGAGCAGGTGAGGTGGGTGTGGCAGGAAGGAGACCAAGATGAGGACGGAAAGAGGGAGAGACAGGACAAGAAGTCACCTCTGGTGGGCACATGGAGTGACACAAGGAGAGAGAAAAACTTTGTCCGTTCCAAATCACATACAATTTCTTTTTACTTTTACTATGGACTACAGCTACCCTTAAAAAGTATCTACTGTTGCATGTAGTATGAATACAATTGGTGGTGGCAGCTCAGTAGATGTGACGTATCTTCCACTGCGCAAAGGATTGTAGGTCAGAACAGCTCAAGTAGCATGCTAGCCTGCATACTGCAAAATACGACCGGATGTAAAAGGACATCCTGGTACTTTTGGCATCCTACGTCTAACAATCTAAATATTGTGACACACTTAATCTTTTTTTTGCCATAAATAATCTTCTGTTTGAATACCACAATGTATGAAGGGAACTGTCCTATTGGCTTCACTCTTTCTCTTTTAGCACACACAGTAGGAAATAATGAGCCTCAACTTACTGTGAAACCAAACACATGTAAAGCTACAACACTACATATGCATATTGTATACTAGTTCAGTTCAAATTAAATGGTCCACCTATTACTTAGAAATTGTTAGTTCATATTCTATAACCAGAAGTAATTCAGTCATCACAACACTTTGTTGTTCCATAGAACTTTAATTCGAACATCGATACAGAAGAACTTTGCATCCTTATTTTTTCAAAGTTTTCTTTTTGTGCAAATATGCTTCATTGACGTTTTTGTTTTAATTAAATATTAGCCGACAACATAGGGCCTTTAGCCAAAAGAGTCATCAGAGACACACATGTATTTAGTATTGCTTGGACGAGACCAGACATTTTCACAGTCTGTAAATCCCCTTTTGGTGGTGAATCTAAAATTGCAATTTCAAATAGCTTCTGTGTTCCAGTTCAGTTAAGTGGTGCCACTTTTATATGAGAAGCCGTATTTCTTTCAGAGGTCATCATTTCCAATCTGGCCTTGTGTTTGTTCAGTGGTAATTAGATGTCTCACAGGTCATTTAATTAGTATTCAGACATTACAAACCTTCAGCTCTGCGGCTGTCCATACAGGGAGCATTGTAGAAAGTGCAGAGAGTGCATTACTGAAAAACACTGAAGTAAATATTCAATTATGTCCCTTTTTCCTGGGAAGACTGCCGCTGGTTGTAACCACCAGCACTGTTTCAAAGATAATGAGAGGAGCTGCTACTCAGCTCTGCACCAACCACTGTCTGGACTGATTGATAATGACTGTAACTGGGATTGTGGCTGTAGCCTTGGCTCTGCTTTGGCTTTAACACATTATTTTGCAGCATGTAACACTAACTACTGGTTACATGCTGGGATTATGTGTGCGCAGTGGATTGACATAGTTGTGCTGCTTGGTGAGCATTGCTTTAAAGCAACTTTATTTCTGCAACACATTTGTCATATCCAATCGAAGAACAATGGGTTCAAATCTTTTGTGACATAGCAATGCTTTCTTGGCAAATGTTAATAGGCACAAAATAATCACGATTAGTAAGTGAAGGAAATTGGCAGAACCTTGGCAGAGAATGTTTTGTTCATGTGGGACTCCACCACTCAAAGGATTAAAAATATGTTTTGGCCTTTAAGTTTTCTTTTTTGCATTGTTCTTTTCTTTTTTTCTTTTTCTTTTTACTGTTTGACAACCTGGGCAGTCTCAAAGTAAAGTAAAGTTCTTTTAAATCCCCACATTTTTGTTTGACCTGATCTGACATACTGGAATAAAAGCAGATAGAAAAAAAAAAGCAGTGAGGTAACAATGTCAAATAGAAAATTGTTATTTGAAGCATTTAAACCTGTGAAATATAGGCAGGAAATTAAAAGGAAAATTATTCTTTCACTTTACCATAATATTTACTGTGATGGAACACTTCCATGTTTTACAGTTTATTCATTGACTGAGGTTTAAATGGTCAAAGGTCATGTGTGAGTTAATGTAACATTGCAAGGTATTGTGCTTCCATGAGTACATTACAGCACTGAGAAAGAAATATGAGAAGCAACTGTCTTTGCCATACAGCTTGTTATGCAGCTGCTTTCATGTGTTAATTCTTGTGTTCTTGTGCGTGGTACAAAAGGTTTAAAATAAAAATCTTTTACAGGAGTCATGAGACATCCAATGCAATCAGATAACAGTGGGGTTCTTCTTTTAATTAGATCTTGTCTCAATGACTTGAGCAACACAGACAGCAATCATGATTGGTGAGGTGAATTCCGCGAGGAAAAGGGAAAGCGAGGAAACCTGGCAGCCCTGACCTCTGTGTCTAATTGATGATTGCACGCTCTTCAGGAACAATACTAGTGTGCTTTAATGCTATATACACATTTATAGTGCAGTAGAGGAGGATAACCTCTACTCTTATAGGAAAGTGACAGAAAAATACTAGTGCAAAAAAAATAAAAAATTCTGCCACCTGGTCAGAATCCCAAGGAAGGCATCACAAGGTCTGCTGTTTTAATGTGTCCCCAGTGAAAAACAATGTCCCTAGTGTACCCACTAAGTGTCCATTTTCCTTTTGCTGTGTCTTCCTCGCCTTTCATTATTTCTGAAAAAGAGCCTATGATAGGCTCGTATTCCTGCAAAATCCACCCATTCCTCTTTTGTAGTACCTGCTGTAGCTGCACCCAAGTGCTTTCTTGTGTGTAAACACTGTACGTGAATGACTTCCCAGATATCCCCTAAATTTCTGGGCAACAACTGACTTCATGGGCAGTTAAAACGGAGTCTGCGTTGCTTTCAATATAAAATCTCTTTGGTTTGGCTTTATTAGACCCTGATTACAATTAAAGAGCTATATCCCACTCTACACTTTCTAGTAGGTATCAGCTGTAACATTTCAAATAGTTCACTCTTCGCTGTGCCACCTACCTATTCGTTTGTGCTTTTAATCTGGTCTTCATATTAACAATTTGGCCTAAAATTACTTCAATACATAGAAGTAATGGGGTTGTTTGAGATTGAAAAAAGAAAATAACATGTTGGACATATGGATGCACTCAAATAAAAAGCCTGGAGAAGTTAAAGTATCCCAATGACACATCCTTTCAACTCACTTAGTAAAAACTGAATCCACCTTAAAACTCGTTTGCACAAAATCCCAATTTGCAGGACTCACTAATCCATAGCCGGGGTCATTTCTGAATAGCTCCTCTCAGATACTGTTCTTCTGCAGACACAGCTTATTCTCTAGTTTATGTGAATGGAGAGGCACTGCTAGCTGTGGGAACACAAGCTGATCATGAACGTAGGGTTGACTTCTCTCTACCTCTGTACAGGCCCACAACTGCCCTGCTGTCTTTCCTGAATTCATACAAAATAAATCACCATGCATGTTACATCCACTGGTGTGTGTGTGTAGTCTCCCCACTCTCTTTTTGTTCTTTTAAATTCATATTTCATATTCATATTTGGTTTATACAGATTTTCTTCTTCTTTAATGTTGCTGCCATTGTGCCTGAATTGTTGTGTTATGTCCCTGCTACTCTGCAATTCAGTTATTTGCATCCTTGAGTAGTGCAATAGTTCATACTTGAGTAGTTTTAAAACTTTGTGTTGTTGCTAGCTTGTCCTTTTCGTTGTATGCATCTTATGATGATTGATGGCAATTAAATTGCCTAGCTGAAATGAAATGTACTTGCTACTTACTTTGTTAAGTGCTTGTTTGCGTGGAGAGAGCTTGTTTTTGCCGCTTTGTGTGTAGATACATTACTTTCCTCAGACACTTTGTGGTGTTTATTGGGACAAATTCATTTAACACCAGGAATTGTAATTTCAGTTTTTGTGATCCCATTGTCTGTAAGCACAGTCCTATTTAAGGCAGTTTGTACCCTTTGGTTTTTGTGTGTGAAACAAAAGTACAGCGTGGGTTTGTTTTCTGTTAAAATAAAACATCATTATTGATTGATTGGATAACATGTGGGCAGATGCCCCCTCAGGGATCAGGGTGGTGTTCCTGCAACATTTACATCGATGTTTGTTGCTGAAAAATTAAATGCCTGGTTAAGGCAGGCTTTTTTGAGGAAAAGGTGTTAGAGCCACTGGTGTGTCTGTATATCTGCTTGCTTTAATGGTGACTTTTAGGAAGTCTAACCAACACAATTCTCCTGACCAATCAATGGCACCTGACAAGGTTTTAAAATGTCTCCTTCCACTCTCTCCCTCTCTCCCAAATGTGATAGTTGGTTTATCCAATTTTTGCTAATCCCTAATGTTGCTGTGATTGAGCCAGTTGTAACAAGCATTTTTACTCTTTTATGTATGTTTTCCATTTATGCCAGACAGTTATGATCTTCAAGGAGCCTCCTGTGTGCTCCCAACATGAGCTCATTTGTAAATGTATAACAGAATACACCATAATGCCAAAGTTTCTTACAATGTAAATAACAGCATGAGTAATGTGTGTATTTTTCCTGTCTGTTACAGAATAGACAGGAAAAATACACACATTACTCATGCTGTTTTACAGTCCACTAAAACACAGTAAGCTCTCCATCATATGAAATCTATAAACCAACACTCAGTTTTCCTCATGCACAGCAGGTCCACACACATGCTTCAGATGTGATCAGCCCTCTGAATGAGTTATCAGGTGTGAACAGGAGAACAGATATGGCTTTTAGGCCCCTCCTCCACCTCCTACTCAGCTCAGGAGGCAGTTATTAATATAACCAACAACATATATGATCGTTGGAGAGTACCAGTGGCAGGTGTACCAGACCCGTTGTAATGGTAATGGTAACAATAAACATGTGGTTACCATTGTGACATGGCCAAAGTTTGGTTTTATTTAGGGAAAGTTTGTGGTTTAGGTTTAAAGAGGGTACTTACAAAATTTACACAATTTACGAGATATATGCACATAAGTTAATTTATGGACATAAGCTGACGTTGAGTTTTGTTTTTACGTGGGACAAGAACAGCGTTCTCCAGGGTGAAAGTGTTTAGTAACTCTTTATACTTTGTAGCGTGACGTCAAAAAGGCTAATACTGTTTTCTCAAAGCCGCTGGCGTCACAGAGAAACACACAAAGAAGGAAGTCAGGTGTGGTTGAATGGATTGAACATGGGACTTTCACCCAGGTGACAGGTGTTTTATTACCTCACAAATCAAGTCAACGTGGATTCATTTGAAGTAACGCAAATAAGTTAACATACATTACTTTATTCAAGGAGCATACTTAGTTTAACACATACCATTATCTTCTAGTAAACCAAACCATGTGGTTTCTTGCCTTAACCTAAGGCACTTTGTGTGTTTGTCTGAGACACCAGTGGGCTTTCACTAAACAACACCTGGGATGAGTATGGGTTAAATTACTATGGCCACTAGAGTGCATAGTGGGTGCAGTTGGCCCAGTTGGAAGCATACTTATGGGAATGATGACAACTGATACATTACAATTAATGGGCTGATCATATTCAAATCAGGTGGTCTACTTGTAGCATGCAGTGAACCATCTCAAAATATTGGCAGTTAAATTAGAATTAAAATTGTATGTCCATTGAATTTTAACAAAAATTTAGCTGTTTAGAAATCAGGCCTTAAATATATAATGAGAGTACAAGCGTCTTTTCTTGCCTCCTACATAAAAAGCAGGAACAATAAACACTTACTCTTCACTAATTTTTCATTATAGTTCCAATAAATGGCAAGGTGATGGGAATTTAGCCATCAGTGGTTACACTGAGTGTCTTTTCTGCAGAAATTCAATTTCCCCAGCTAAACATCTTTTCAGCAAAACAAATTTTCTTGGCCTTTACTGGCTTTCTAATCAGCTTTTTTACAAGCTCACATGTGCATGGATTACACGGGAAGAACGGCTGTGATAGCAGTGCAGTGTCATAAAAGGAAAGATCAAGACAAGCAGTGACAACCTCTCCTGTCCATTTACAGGCCACCTGTAAGGTCAGTGGCGCTAAGCCACGCCCATGGTCACGCCCCCAATAGTGATTAGACAGTTGATTTTCATTTTGACATGGACAGTGTATGTTTTCTCTACAGTAACACCACTCCTCAGTATATATTTTTTTGTTGTGTTTTTATATTAAACTAAGAAAATATAATGAATATGACAGTAAATATGTATATAAAAAGGAAATACAAATAGTGTGCATTGCATTTCACTGTTTTTTCTTTGACTTGTTTCATTTATGTATTTCAAATCTTACATATATGATAAGGGCAGAAGAAAGAAAAAAGCTGTTCACTGACCACTGACAGTAACCAGTGCACATAAATACAGTTAAACTGATTTCACATAACCTGATTTGTCTGGTAACTACCAAGTTACACTGATTGTGTTTAGAGGAAAGGATGCTGTTCAGGAAAAAATGTTAAGAGGAAGTTTTGGGTGAACACATTACTGACTGAGCTTAGTGTCTGCTTGCAGGAAATGATTAAGTAGTTAATATACTTGGTAATTATTGATCTTTTCCATGTAAGTTGGCTGGTCTGCAATGAAAATAGGGAGAAGGGTGATGAAAGCCCTGTGGAAACCAGTGTAACCTGTGACCCTCTTCTTCCTTTCTTTTTACCGCATAAAACAAATATATATACACACTGATATATTTCCGTAGCTCTGAAGTCACATCAAAGGTAACTTTTTATTCTCATGTGAAAACAAAACTGGCACTCGGAACTGTTATGCATAATGCTTGTAATTACAGCCACATGACAGCTGAATCACAGCAGACCCTGAAGTCACTATGGGACCAATGCCATTACTCTTTTCAGCACCGTCAGGAAAGTGGCCTGTTTTAATGTTCTCTGGCTGTATAATTGTTCAAGGGAGTTGCAGCTATGACATGAAAGTCAAAGCCGTTTTGTTTTTTATGCTTTTCCAGATGCCATCATCCATGACGAGAACACAGTCAAAACTTAATGCTTTCACACAAATGCCAATAATTTCAAAAACTGTACTCACTGGTTTATTGTAGCATGCACCACAATCAATACTTTGACATAATGTTGTTTATTTTCTGGGGTTACCAGACCACATTTAGAAATTTTGAGTGAATGCAATTAAACACATTAAGTCCATTGATAATTATGTATTTCACACACATACACACCAAAAATGGCTTTCTCTGTGATTGAGTGCCTTTTTTTTTTTTACAGACAAATATAAAACTATGCAGTATATTAACACTACATTAAACAGACACATTTACATTGTAAATCATCCCACATATCTATACACCTAAATGAGTAAGAATACCTCATATGATTGGGTACTCCTTTCTTGACAACCATTTTTTTATGTCAAAATCTGGGTCATAAAGCAGCATGAAAAGCAAATGTCCAGGTTCCAGGTTAGGAGAAAACAAGCCAGGCCTTGTCTGAGTTTTCAACCTGGTATCACAACAAAGATGCCCGTCCACAACAGCAAAACGTGAGATAGCAACGCTTTGCGATGGCTAGGTTCCAGGTTCTTGCATTTTCAGTTTTAAGAGCTGTTTTTACATTTGATTGTTACCATCTGTTTGAAAGATGTCTTTCTCTCTGTTGGTCTTTAATCTGCAGTACATTAAAGCTTTCTACAATAAGACGTGGATTGAGAGATATGGGGAGCCTATTTCAGCAGAGACAGCCACCATCCTCTGGTCCGTCACAGTGTCCATATTTTCTATTGGAGGCCTTTTTGGAGCGCTATCTGTCTCTATAATACTCAAAGTATTGGGAAGGTGAGTGGAATCATATGTGCTTCGAATAATGTATCTTTCCCGCAATTGTACAGCCCTGGGGATTTGATCTGGGAGCCTATTAACTTTGGGCTTAGCCGAGTATCATGAACAGTGTTTCCCCAATGCAGGCAGCCTTGGAGGGGCAGGAAATTCTATCTCTCAGTGTGTCTTCATGTAATCCCAGGCAGTCTATAATGTTAAGATCAGGGCTCTGTCAGGGTCACACCATCTACTGCAGGACTCTGTGTTGTTCTTATAGCTAAATGTATCTTTTCTGATTGCAATTTTACATATTTCTTACAGTTTAGGAACATTTGAATTAAAATCTGATAGTAGTTTTAAGTTTGTTTGCTAATGTTGCTGACAATAGCAAAGCACGTTTTTTTCTTTCCAAATTTAAACTTCGATCGATGCTTAACTTGGTACAATATAGCCATATTATGTACCAACATTTGTCCTATAGTGTACTTTTAAACACTTGGCATCAGTTGAGGTTCAAATCAAGGAGGTAATCTTTTTCTTTAGTTATCCAAACCCTAACCATGTTCTTTTCCTAACCCCAACCATGTGTGTTTTTTAGTAAACCCGACCATGTGTTTTTGCTAAAGTTTTCATTTTCCTGTAAATCACATATTGTAAGCATGCTGTAGGTTTCATTTTCATCCCCTAGAGGAAAACGTGTAATTTTCATGCCTAGCTATCGCAAAGCATTGCTATCTCACGTTTTACTGTTGTGGACGGGCATCTTTGCTGTGATACCGGGTTGAATACTCAAGACTAAGCCTGGCTTGTTTTCTCCTAATTTACCTGATGGCTCAGTGAGCGAGACAGACAGTCCTGTAAAGTACCGGCAGTAATGAAGTTGATTTATACTCGGTGCTCGTCTCAGCCTCCATTTAGAGTCATTGTGTAGTCTTGTGTTTTGGGATATTTTTCTCTGACTGATAGACAAAGGAACAGTTACTCATATATAGACTCCAAGGGCATTAATGTGAGGAGGAGCTGGAGAAATAGTGATTTGCTTCTGACTGAGCGGTGTTAGCTTATACAATTTATTCTGCACTATGAGATCCAATCTTTGCAGACAGTGTGATGAGTTTCTCAGGTTTCAGCTCAGCGGGGTTCTTTGGTGCAGGACTGCAGAGCTGTGTTTCCTCCTACTCCTCCAGGGACAAACTCAGGCACTGACAAAATAACCCCAGTGCTCTGAAATTATATACTTTCAAAAGAATCTATTATCCACTAATGATGAGGGTGTCACTCTCAGAGCAAGGAAAGACTTATGAAGCTTTTGTTCAGTCATTTGAGAAAATTAAGATGCCCTCAAGATTCACCTTGGATTTCTCAAGTGGCGATCATCACTGTGTTGATTAGGAAGACATCTGTGGGCCAGCTGGTAGTTTGGCCCAGAGTCTTGGAAAGGTTGAAATTCAGATGTCAGGGAGAAGGGTTGAATACATATTAGCAGATGAAGACTCATCGAGGAATGGAAAAGAAAAGTACTTCAAAGAATGACCAAGTGATTCATTAAAAGTTTGCCAGTGAAGCCATTGTAAATGTTTCCCTCTTTAATGATGTATATTTCATCTAAGAAATCATTTTGAGAATGAAGAGAGGATAAGAAGACATTACTATACATTTATGGCCAAATACATTACTTCAAAAGTGTGTTTATGTCATTTTAGAATCATTTCAGAAACCACACCAACAGCTCCAAAAAAAAAAAATCCCCTTAAATGGCTTCAACTATCCTGTCTTCTTTCTTGACTTTACATAAACTCTGTCAGGCTTTTCAGTTTCATCTGTACAGAAAAGAGTAAATCTCTACTATGCAATCGTACAGAACTGATAATGAATAAATCCATGTCCATCCTTAAACACAGTGCAGTTTAAACCTATGGGTAAATAATGGTAGATAAAAATAATAAGAATCACTGTAAAGATCAGCTTTAAAGTAGCCTCGGTTCAGTATTTCTTGTAATAACTTTGGACCATAAGGATTGAGGAGATGTTCAGTCAATAAATAAGATACATGTCATACCTTTGTTGGTTTCAAGGGCCAATTTAAGTCTGGTTTTGGAGTGGAAGGGTTCGAAGGGGTCCTTGATACTTACCAGGTTATCCGCGGTTTCTTGTCATATTCAGAGTAAGCCAAGGAAAAATCCCGTGCAAAGTGTAAATATGACAGCCAGACTTCAACAGCAATATTTGTTCTTGTTGTGAAGCACAGGGCACACACGGTAACAGCACTTAGATGGAAGACTTTACATTGACCCTGCCCTGCCCTGTTTTTTTGTGTGTTTTTTTCCAATACTGAGGTGAAACTATATAATTAGTTATCATACAGTTGTCCCAGTTTGTCGGTCATCTGAGGGCAACATCCTTGTAATGAACCAGATTGTTTTATGTAACAAGTGGATGAAAGCGGCTTGAGATCACCATTAGTTTGAGTCTCTTTGAAGTATCAGTTATGGAGGAGAGATCAAATCCAGTCTGGCCTTCAGATCCTCTCAAAAACCCGTACAAGAGTCTGTCTTCTTTGAGGAGCGGGCTACAATCCAACCACACGCGTGATTAGGTTGATATAATGTAACACCATAACAGATGGTGATAATCAAATGGTTTAGGTTTTCAGGCACATTTTTCAACAGATCCTCATGTGAAATTTCCAATGACATATGAGTATTTTCAGCGCCCTCTATGAGACCAACAAGTCCTCATACCTAAGTGACAGAATAACCCATTTACCAAAAATATAATATAGGCTATGATCGTTGTTGAGTACCATCACGGTAACAATAATAAATATGTATTATTGTTGAAATGTTTGTAGTTTGGTTAGCTTTGGGCACCAAAACTACGTAATTAGCATCAGAACCAGATTATGTTTGGGTAAAAATAAGTATGTTAGTTAGTTGTGTTAGGTTTGTGATGTAAGTTAAGTCGTAACATAGTAGTAAATATAAGTTCATTTAAATATGTAAGTTATCATAATTTTATGTTGACTCTTCACATAGGACACATACATACATACACTCTGGGGTAAAAGTGCTGTATTTGATCCATCCTTCCAACCCGACCATGCCCTCCTTGTGACTCTTTATACTACTTTGCCTGACTTCCTCCTTTGCTTCTGTCACAGTTACTATGACACAAGAGGTTGCACGATACAAACATAGGTCGCGTTAAGCTGTTCGCACAGATGACAGACGGCCGTGTTTTGCGGGAGGATGGATTTACATATATAAACATTTGTTACTATTCTCGATTTCATTGTTTTCACCTTAAAGCTTCAAAAAAAATTGCCAGAACAAATAAGAATTGATCCTTTATTAGTTGCTTTTTGTTGGTTTGGCACAAGCATCCACCCATGGAAAGCTGATTTGTCTGCTCGGATGGCCTTAAAGATTCTACATGTCCACTCTTTTCTTTATCCTCTTAAAGCCACAAAAGCCACTCAATAACTCTTTTTAAAAGCCTGCAAAACCTTGGCTGAAATGTTTTGACACATGTCAGATTTATTTTGTATCAAAAGTAAATCATTGTACATACATCATTAATAAAATGAATTTAAATTAATTAGGATTTGTATAAGATGTCTTTTTTATGTGTATACATGGTTTTTAAATGCAGCATTTTCTCACCATATTCTCTTATTGTATTTAGAAAGAGAACCCTCCTGGTGAATAACAGCTTTGCTGTAATTGCTGCTCTTCTGCTGTCCTTTGGTGAGATGTCAAGATCATTCGAGATGTTCATCATCGGCCGGCTAATTATGGGGGTGGACTCTGGTAAGTGTTTACACTACCACGCTGAAGAAGTATGTGTTTTTATACTCACCACCAATCAGGCAGTTTACAACAATAACATGAAGCTTATTTTGTTTAACCATATAATAAAAGCGATTCCACGATAAACCTTGAACAGTCGATCCTCCAAACAAATACACACACTGTATACCTGAGTTACTGAACGCTGCCTCAGAGAAATAATGTGTATATTGTATTAAAACAATGCTCCTTTCTTATGTATTTCTTCAAATATGATGAAGGTTTATAGATTAATTTCTCAAGAGGTTTGTTCAGCTAAAGCTATTTCCTCCTGGAAAAAAAAAAATATAATAAAGGTGGAAATCAGCAAGATTAATCTGGGCTTTTGGTGTTACTCCCTCACCCTGAGGGAAAAGAAAAAGCTGTGGGAATTGAGAGCGATCGTTGATAGTTTACTCGTCAAATATGAGTTTACTGGTGGTGTCCTATAAGAATCAAGACTTTGATTACTTTTTCTTCTGAGTGCTCGTCTGCAGTCACAGAGGAGGAGCCGAACATCAGTGCTCATTTATCCCTGACATTGTGGGCTATGTTGCTTGAGGACACCCGTTTTAGGGAGATCAAATTACAACAAGACAATGACTTCTTATCAGATATGTGAAACATGCAAGTAAAACACACTTATTTTCCATGTCTGACAAGTGGTGCCCAGGTCCTCAAGAGATTGTGAGGCCTTAATACTGAGGTACTCCTCAGTTTTGGTAACATCCGATTCATTGCATCCACTTAACATTGAACATAGCTTGTTGTGTTATGGAAAAAGGGCTAGAGTACCTCTGCATCAACATCAATGAGTTGCTGCTTACTGAAATTACTAGACACGCTCACCAAAGAGCACAATCACTTGTTTACAATTTGCAAACTGTGGAAATTGATTTGAGCTGAAACAGTTTAAGGATTTAATGTTCTTTTAGTGCCGACCACTTCAGATGTACAGACCATCTAATGAAGTATCCATGACAATGCCCCACAGTTTCAAGTCATTGAACAGTAAAATGTTTTTTTCCACTGGTGAGAGGAGTGTTTAGGCCATGCAAACATAAATCTGTCTGTGTGTCCTTTCCAGATGTTGATATATTATATTTTTTTGTGACAGGTATAGCTCTGAGTGCCCTCCCCATGTACCTGGGAGAAATTTCCCCGAGACATATCAGAGGTTTCATCGGCCAGTTCAACTCCATCCTGATCTGTTTGGGGGTGTTCACAGGACAAGTGCTGGGTCTGCCTGAGCTGCTGGGTCAAGTCAGTGCTATTGGAGGCTATAAACCATGAAAATATGAAGGTTTATGTTTTATGTTAAACTTGCAGGAAGTAGGTTCCTGAAGGAATGAAGTAAACATGTTGCTTTCTTTTTTTAACACACACGTGCCAGAAAATGTAAACTGGGACACCATAGTGGAGCATGGGTTGAGAAAATGATGCAAGACACAACCAGGAGAGAAACCCCCACAGGTTTTACTTCACTGTTTGTGGAGAAGATTTGTTGACATGTCTGAGGAGAGTTAATTGTTTTTTACCTCTTGACTTTAACAAAGTCTCAGTGTGCATTGGAGCCAGTATCCAGCAATCACATTGGATGTGCATCGAAAGGCATTTCTGCAAGCATTCAGTAAGTGTGAGTGCTGTAGGTCATCTGAATTAGATATTGAATTTTATACAGACTACCAGCAAAATGTCCTTAAATTAAATACATGTAGACATCTGTTTCCCCGGGAAAAACTCATCTCACTTTGTTCTGCTAAGTGAAAATAGAATGAGACGACTGATGTGCCTCGAGATGTCATCAGTCTTTCTTCCATTGAGTGAAAATATCAATACATTTGAGATGCCTTCGACATGATTTTTTATCTTTCACTCCAAAGCAGGGATAAACCTGTAAGAAAACAGGTTATACTGTATAGTGCTGCAGTTTTTTATGGCTTTGAAGTATTTTATCTTTTGCAAAGAATTGCACAGACAATTCCAGATGCTGCACAGTTTAATGCCGTTTTATATCACTCTGTATGCAGAAACAGGTGTTGCTGTGATTAATGTACCGGCACACTTTTATGTATCACCTTTACATTATTCAACAGTTAAGAGGAACAGATAATTACAGAGGCACTCAGCTTCTGTAAACGCTGTACATTGTTCTCTCTATTACTTGACAGTTGTTTTATAATAAAAGGTTAATGGAGGAGGTGTTGGACCAGCGTGACTCTCAACGAACAGTAATGAATTTGTCGTACCATTAACAACTTGATTTGATGACAAATTAAGAGACATAAAACGTATCCTGCTATTTGTCAGGAATTTAAATGGAAATGGATTTTTAAACCATGCACTGCACACAGTGACTTAATGTTATGTTAATGTGTGTACCTCTTCCTGTCGCGTGTAACAACAGGCAGACAGCATTAGATTCAAAGCAGGCAGGTAGTGGGTACTGTAGGTTTACAGTTATTAAGTGGCCACAAAACATAATGCTGCAGAGAAGAAGATGGCCATTCGAGACACTTGAAATTTTCTCCTGATTAATTTTATTATGGTTTAGAGAGTTCACATCAACTATCCCTACTTCAATTTATGGTGGCAAATCTTATGTGCCTTTAACTGGAAAAAAAAAAAAAGTGTCTGAATTTTTCGCTCATATTAATTCATTTTAACTTCGTCTTAAAAGAATCGGACATTAAAAGCCATCTGAACTCCTCAGTTTATCAAGTATTCATTTTTTTTTATAGTTTTGTTATGCATTTTTTTTTTACAACCATGACCCTCAAACTTTCTAAACAGACACAACTGCCAAAAGAAATGATTGAATGCTAGAAATTTGGGGGAGCAATTTAGAGAAAACAATCATTGATTTTGTTTAATGCTATGCCAAAAGTAAGCAGCGATCTGAAAGTGCCAGGACTCAAGCATTTTATACTATTGGCTTTCTGTACACATTACACATGGCTTCCAAGGCATGTGTGCGTTCGGCTAATATCTGTTTTGAGCCCAAAAAGATAAACGGAAAATCTGGCAGATAACTAGCACATCAACTGAATAGATGACGAATGGATCCCTGTTGTGAAGATGCACCGGCGTGCATAAAGTGAGAAGGTTGAAATAGATAATCTCTATGGATAAACAAGGTGTCTCTGTTGATACTTAATTGAAATAAGACAGATAGAACCATATCACTGCTGGAAATGGTTTGCAGGTGATACATTTATCATACACACACTATAAATAATCACAGCTGGGCATAGTAATAGCGTATAATGTCAAATGCTCTGATAGTGTTGAAGAACCTTGGTGATGCGGCACCCTGTTATTCATAAAACACTGTAAGCCTAGTTAGAGGGGCAAACAGGTAATTAATGGGGGGCCACATGAGTAGCAAAGCAGGGATAAAAATCAGGCACATGCACTCAGTAGAATGATTCACATTAATAAAAGAGAACCCTGTATAAGCACAGCTTCATAACTCTTGCAAAATGCACTTCCAGCTCTGTGCATACACAGAGTTCCAGCGATGAATCAATATAGAGTGTTAGGCTGTTGATATACTCGCTTTTTTAACCATGCGTTCTTGTAAACATCCAGCTGCTTTGTGAACATAACTATTGACATACTGGCCTATGTTATATGTGTGTTACTGGAGGGTCCCAGGGGAAGGTACACCAGTGAACAGAAACTGAAAACACACAGGCAGGCGCTGTCTGTTTTGAGCAGGTTATATTCGACATAAAAGATCAAAATATTTAAAAGCACTGCCTATTGACCAATTCATTATCAAGGAAAATGTCATCCCCAAATGTAGAAGACCCCATGGAGCTCGGTGTGCTAAGTGTGAGAGGGTCTGTGTGGAGGGCTGAGTGTTCAGAGATCAGCAAACCTCTTTGGCTTTCTCTGACAATTTATATGATATAAATTCCATTTTGCAATGCTTTTGTACATGATACCATTCAGCAGAGACTGATTCACACACTAAAGCCTTGTACTTGTTGTCGTAGTTCAGTCAGGACGACATTTGTCAAAGAATGTGCCTACATGGAAGATTAAGGCACGGAGAGCAGCAGCACGAACTCAGCAGAACAGAGCAGACATCAGTAGGAATGAGCTACTTGGCATATTTGATCATTTTCAGGGCAATTTGTGTCAAAACACATCTTCAATCATGGATATACAGTATCTGTTTTTCTTGGGGCTTATGTTTTGCACCGTACCCTATGTGCATAATGCACATTTTCCAGCAGTGCATTTCTTTTCATTCCAACAAAGATGATATAAGAGCCGCAAACATCCAAGCCATTGAATTTCGACGGAAGCTCTTTTACATAATTTCAATGGACCCGTGCCCATCCTTACTAAAGGCATGAGCGTTGTTGTGATTCATCTGTTTTCTGTTATCTTTTTGTGTCTTTTCCATTTTGGCCTTTTGATGTAACTCAGTGGAACAGAAAAATATGATACGATTCTTTGTCACATTTCTTGCTTTGCATTAAAAAGTGACTGCAACCGTAGAGCCAGAAAGTACACAATTTTCCAAACCAAATTCATTCTTTCAATAATTATTGGGTGTTTTTACTTTTGCTAAAGTAAAATAAACAGAGAAATCATTTCTATGTGGATTTTGATGTATGCAGCGATGCAAACCTCCTTGTTCTTGGTTTGATCAAGCTCCCCCACCCATTACCTTCCACTATTACTTTGCACTGACATTTACATATTGCTGTCGTGTCCAAACTCCTGTCAAAGCAGGGACTTATTCTTAATTCATAAGTATTGATTTGTCCCATCTGTCATTTTAACCCACAGACCACCTTTATAAATATCATATGAAGTTGTGTGTCTTCATACAGCAGCTGTTATGTATTCCATGTCACCCTCCTTGCGTCTTTCCTTGTCATTTCACGAGAGAATCACAGACATGTGACATATCTGATGATAATGCCTTGCCATGGTTTGTGCTGGCCTTTGGTTATGAGACTCAAATAGACTTCCTCTCAGTGGAGGCATCTGTTAATGGGAGCTGGTATAAGATGTCACTTGTTGAGGGGTGTAAAGTGGTGATGAGCTTTGACAAATGATGATAAATCTAACCTTCATGGTTAGTCACTGACCTTCTCCCAGTAGAGAAACATGCTTATTTGGGCATTACAGCATGAACAGGCTTTTAGCCAGACTGTCGCTGAGCATCCATGAGATACTGAAGCCTGCCAAACGCAGCTAAGCATTCAGTGGCCCAAGTGAGCCCTTCTCTCAAACACACATCTTTGGCTTCAGAAGGTTGTGTAAATAGATGGAAGAATTGATTATGGCAAAGTGCATTTTATGTTAAATGGTTGTTGGAGTGGGTGCCAAACAGTGGAGTGATGTAGTTGTACTGTGTTGTGTGTGCATTATGTGTCAAAATGCAGCATTTGATGCTACGGGATGAGACCTGGTTGGACTGCTGGTGATGGCTACATATTTAATTGATATTTATAAGAGTGCTTATATTTTCTAACTCTTGGCAACACATTGAGTAAATGTATTACTGAAAAATGACAGACAATTCAGTGTATTAATTCTTTCTGGACATATACTGTTTCAGTAGTTGAATATCATTGTAATGTATTACTTAAAATAGCCAGAGGTTTATTCCTTAAAGATACTCCTAATTAGCCTTTTCTGTAGGTGTGAGTCCCAGTGTGCCCAGTTCTAGGAATGTGGCGGAAAAATTGGCCTCCACCAAGGAGATTATGTTTTTTTGTGTGGTTTGTCTGTTTATCTGCAGGATTACAAAAAAACTACTCGCCAGATTTTCATGAACTGACATTGTCTAGATTTAAGAATAATACATACGTTACCAGAGGCAGGTCTTGTTTTATTAATTTTTTTTTAATTTTTTTTTATAACCCTAACCATGTGCTTATCCATTAATCCTAACCAAGGTTTTTGTTTCCAGACTCTAACCATGTGGGTTTCCATGTGGCTGTTTTTTCCCATGTGACAGTAATACGCCTCGTGTATGTATTACACAATTTGCTTGTTGTCTGCGATACTCGGTTAAACTTAATACAGGAAGCAGTTCTTCCAAAACTGGCACAACAGTTGAGATGTGACGCTTCAGCTTGCCGTATTTTGAAATCACCCCAATAGTTTTGGATATATATCCAGATATACAGTATATAGTGGTTGCAGTTGCAGATTTGCACATCATAGAAGAGTGAAATATTAGCCTTGATGGGTGTCTGCGCTTTTAAGTGCCTTCTTAGTTAAAGAATGAGGCACCTGCAAGGGCCAACTGTCAATTTGCTCTTCTGACAGACCATCAGGAAAATAGGCTCACAGAAAAGGTGACATTCATCCCAAACAGCTCCCGGCAAAGGGATGATGGGCTTTTCTTCTGATCCTGGGAGATGTGATGCTGTTGACGTGAGATTTTTTTTATCAACCAGGGTCTCATTTTGTGAGAATTCAGTGTGGAAGTGTTGCTAACTTTTTCTCATAAATGGACATAAAATAACTCCGGAGATATGTTTATGTTCCAAGTAATGTGTAATGGAACTGGAAGCAAACACTGTCAAAAATGAGTTTAAAGGGAAAAACACTGGATATATATGTGGGTGGATACTTTCCAATTTCAACTCATTTGGTGTGCCACATGTTCTTATTTACTCACTGATTAACTGCTCTCTGAGGAAAACAGATTTATATTAGTATCCGATCATGCCCAGGTTTCTTCCTGTAATACACACTGTAATCCTTCCTGCGTTAGTCTTAAACCAGCAAACGGTGAGTGACAGTCTTAATCTCACCACCTGCTGCAGGTTTTTATGATTTGCAATTAACTGTTGAGGCACCGAATTTAACATAGATTGCCACAGAACATGTACATTTCTCATCTGGGTAACTGACTGGTTAGGTGAAGTAATTGAGACTGATTTAGCACAGAAAATGTTAGCTTTTACAAATGGATATATCAAAGATGTGGTCCACTTGACATTTCCATTATCTCTATCTGAGAAGTTACCTGTTCAGACCAACCCCCTTTTTTTTAGCTTCATAAAGCCAGAGAGTGAGGATTCAACAGAGGCTTCATGAAATGCTAAATTCTCAGATCCAGACAACAAAGAATGCATCAACCTCTGTGTTTGTTCAATCACAACATGACAATGTACTGCCTCCAACCTCTGTGTTCTCCCTGAAAATAATTGAAAGGAAAAGTTACATGGCTCTTGGAATACAGCTATAAACAACCTCTCTGCTTTGTTTGTTTGCTGGAAGCAACTGTTGCTCCAGGTAAAAGCCGGGCTTTCTGAGCTATGATATGTTTTATCAGTCAGGTGATGGGATAAGGGCCCAAGAAGGGGGAGAGCGGGGTTGAAACTTGTCCTACTTAAAATTGACAGCTGGTAGACACCAAAAGGGGTGTGTTTAGTTTATACTGGTGACTACATGTGTGTGTGTGTGTGTGTGTGTGTGTGTGTGTGTGTGTGTGTGTGTGTGTGTGTGTGTGTGTGTGTGTGTGTGTGTGTGTGTGTGTGTGTGTGTGTGTGTGTGTGTGTGTGAATATTTGATATGAGTGTGGGATAGTGACAGGCCCCCCACTTGCTGGTGTTTTGATGCTTAACAGAAACCGTCATGAAGTGGCTCATGGTTTACAGCAGAGAGGCGGTTGGAAACCAGAAAGCAATTTCTCAAATGAAATTATTCATGAAAATGAGCCCATTAGGTATGAAACAATAGTAAAAATCAATGATATGTGGATTCAGGGACGATTGCAGAAAGAATCATGAAAATACTGGTTGCTGAAAGAAATGACAAAACAGACAGCGATTACATTACATTACAGAGATGTAAGGAGTATGGAGGCAAGTGGGGTCACTGCAGCATTTAGTTAAGATGGTTCTTCTTTTATATACTTGACATACCTGTTGAATAGAATTTTTTAGTTTGTGAGTGCAGTCGGCATTAGCAGTTTCCATTACATCCAATGAGATGCTTATAATTAATAATAACTACAGAAATCGTTCAGCGCAGGCTGTGAAACATTTAATCCAGTCAGCCACTCTCATCTCCAGCTGGGATAAGCTCATCCACCACTCGGCAGACCTTTGGTTTGTGCAGCATGCTTACATATAAACAGCCCACCCACGATTTGGTGTACAGGATCCTTGAGAGGAGTTGGACCGTTACCAATGTAAGCAGAGAAGAAAAGGCACACATCTTTTCATATTTTAAGAAATGTCACCGAATGCCAATAATGAGGAGCATAACTGAGCGCTGCACAACATAAAGTAATGATTCACTCATTCAGTCTGCTTCCTCTTCTTCCTTTCCCTCCTCACTTTCAGTGATTGTTAAATGTAAATGTAAAATTTCCTTCTATGACTAATTAAGTTTCTTGTAAGTATATAGAAATCTATGACATTCACACATCTTTAATGAGTGAGTACAACATAGGGGAAATATTCAACTCATGAGGGATGAGTTATGGAGACAAAGAAATACCTTAACATAAAAACAGCAGTAATCCCTGTCTCCAGTTTGTGGGAGTAGATTCTGTAAAACTTTGGATTCTTCTCACTGCGTTAAATGTAAACATAAAGCCTTTACTAAAATGAAGAAATATGCCTTCACCCCTGGCACAAATTTAAGATTTGTGCCTCTTTGCTTCCTGATAAAAGAGGATTTTTTTTTCCCACCGGTAATGGTCTAACTCCTCTCCAGGATCCAATCAAACACACTGAAACACATTTTTTACTTCGTGCACCAGCTGAAATAAACATTTCTACTTGGAATACAATGTCTTCCCTAAATGGTCTCTCTCCTCATGAAAGCAGCCTGCTCCTTTGATATGTTAAAGCCAGTAAAACAAATTCATCAGGTATTTCAATTATCATTTAAAGATGCCCTATTCCATATTTTTGTTTTCACTTTGGATTAAACTACGTGTGATGTAAACGGTTTCACTTGTAGAGACAAACCCACAAAAGACAAATCTAGTTACTCTCGATTTGCTTTAAAGTGATAAATTGTTCCTGCAGCTGGAGAAAAAACAACAACTTTAAAAGAGCCAAAAATGATCCCACCTAAATGGTTAATTTGAACAAGTTACACTGTTGAACTATTGGTTTTCCCATATTGTTGGATACAGTATAGCACATTGATACTTTCCTCCAGTCTGCTGACATTATGGTGGATAAGGACTGTAACTTACTGTATGAAATAATTCAGAGCTTTACACTGAATACACTGGAGTCATTAAGAAAAGATAATTTCATTAGTTAAAGAGTTTTGCAGTCGCTTTTCCTCACCTATAAAGGTTAGGGAACTGAATCCCCAACACACTTCCTATAAGTTGAGAGCTGACATTTTCTGTCCAAAGGTCATCTCCGTCCAAGTCTCTGCATAACCACCCCATAAACACTCACCCTTTCCCTCCCCTCCCTATGCATTATTCAATTCAATTCAATTCAATTCAATTCAATTCAATTCAATTCAATTCAATTCAATTCAATTCAATTCAATTCAATTCAATTCAATTCAATTCAATTCAATTCAATTCAATTCAATTCAATTCAATTCAATTCAACTTTATATAGCCCCAAATCACAACATAGGTTATTTCATGGCACTTAACACATTAAAGTCCTTACAGCAAGACTATACAAGACTATACATTCCATCATCTTACACAGACAGACAATGTTTTGTATGCATGTGCATACAAGTCAGTGTGATGCACTGTTAGTGGTGTGTGTGATGACAAGTCAGTGATCCTTCATTAACACAGACTCCTCACACTGTTCTTATTTTAAATCTGAAGTCCATGGGAGTGATGACAACTGGGTTTGGTGGATTCTTGTGATGCATTCACTTTTGAATGAAATCAAATCTATCTGAGGAAATGGAAACATTTTTGGAGTAAAAAGATGGGAACCTGTATTTTCAGGGGCTCTTTGTTATTGTTACGTATGTTTTGAAAAGTGAGCTATTGAAAATACGATGTTCAATATCTGCTTTTATAAATCTACATTTGATACATTTGTACTCTGTGAGGCATTTTGGGAAGAAATCACTGTTTTGCAACTGACACAGCAGATGACTGATAGCATCCCAATGAATGCACTCCAAAATATACAGTCATTCTGATACAGTATAAAAGGCACAGTTCCTTGCCTCTTGACGTTTGAAGATGTTTGAATCACAAGGATTTTTCTATGTTCTACTTCTCTGATTATGTAGTTGGATTTTTTTTGGGTTTAGAAACTTTGCAGAATTAATTTTAGTTGAGATTCACACATTCTCAGTATGCATTGATTCCTTGTAACATTGACTTTGGCATTAAGCATGAGACCATAAGTTGTACACTAAGCCTTCACATTCTTCAGGGAGGATATGCAATGAAATATTTTAAATGATAAACACATTTTTTTCCACAAATTCCTAAAGAAAGGATTTTGTGCATCCACTCATTCAATGGAGCGTTATATAATCCATCTGTTTTGCCCAATGTTTATATGCTGTGTCATGCTTCCGTATCTGAAGCTTTGATGTAGTTATTTTGTTTATGTTTCAACTGCAGGAGTCCAGGTGGAAATACCTGTTTTCCTTCCTGGCATTACCAGCACTACTGCAGCTGTGTGTGCTGCCCTTTCTTCCCGAGAGTCCTCGCTTCCTGCTGATGGAGAGGAGGGATGAGGCTGCAGCAGAAAGAGGTACTGCATACACAACAGAAACACATGCTAGTCCTCAGATTTCACGCTGGATGCCACACTCTGGGCTCTGATGTCTCAGAATACATTTGTGCTAGTTTGAAAAACAGCTCTCTGGTAATTACAACAATCACCACAAATCCACATACTTCTGACACTTGGAAAAGTGATTCTGCAGGGGTACATGCTGTCACATTACCACTGCACAGATTACCATAGCGCATCAGCAGGGGATTGAGAGAGTTCTTCACAGACCAGAGACTCACGATGACTTTCCCATTGCTGGGATTTTAGGTTTTTACAGGATTTTACAATTTTAGTCATGACTTCTCACACCAAAGTTTCAATGTGTAAAACTGTGAAAGAAGAGCTACACAATTTGTACATGTCTGTGAGCAATAAAGGAAATCTGACTTGCTACAAACACTTACAGTGCATCCGGAAAGTATTCACAGCGCTTCACTTTTTACACATTTTGTTATGTTACAGCCTTATTCCAAATGGATTAAATTCATTTTTTTCCTCAAAATTCTACACGCAATATCCCATAATGACAAAGTCAAAATAGTTTGTTTAAAATTTTTGCAAATCTATTAAAAATAAAGAACGAAAATATAACACGTACATAAGTATTCACAGCCTTTGCTCAATACTTTGTTGAAGCACCTTTGGCAGAAATTACAGCCTCAAGTCTTTTTGAGTATGATGCTATAAGCTTGGCACACCTATTCTTGGGCAGTTTCTCCCATTCTTCTTTGCAGGACCTCTCAAGCTCCATCAGGTTGGATGGGGAGCGTCGGTGCACAGCCATTTTCAGATCTCTCCAGAGATGTTCAATCGGGTTCAAGTCTGGGCTCTGCCTGGGCCTCTCAAGGACATTCACAGAGTTGTCCCGAAACCATTCCTTTGTTATCTTGGCTGTGTGCTTCGGGTTGTTGTCCTGTTGGAAGATGAACCTTCGCCCCAGTCTGAGGTCCAGAGCGCTCTGGAGAAGGTTTTCATCAAGGATGTCTCTGTACATTGCTGCATTCATCTTTCCCTCCATCCTGACTAGTCTCCCAGTTCCTGCCGCTGAAAAACATCCCCACAGCATGATGCTGCCATCACCATGCTTCACCGTAGAGATGGTGTTGGCCAGGTGGTTTGGTTTGGTTAGGGTTAGGTTTGGTTTCCTCCAAACATGACGCTTGGCATTCAGGCCAAAGAGTTCAATCTTTGTTTCATCAGACCAGAGAATTTAGTTTCTCATGGTCTGATAGTCCTTCAGGTGCCTTTTGGTAAACTCCAGGTGGGCTGTCATGTGCCTTTTACTGAGGAGTGGCTTCCGTCTGGCCACTCTACCATACAGGCCTGCTTGGTGGAGTGCTGCAGAGATGGTTGTCCTTCTGGAAGGTTCTCCTCTCTTCACAGAGCAATGTTGGAGCTCTGTCAAAGTGACCATCGGGTTCTTGGTCACCTCCCTGACTAAGGCCCTTCTCCCCTGATCGCTCAGTTTGGCCGGGCGGCCAACTCTAGGAAGAGTCCTGGTGGTTCCAAACTTCTTCCATTTACGGATGATGGAGGCCACTGTGCTCATTGGGACCTTCAATGCTGCAGAATTTTTTCTGAAAAAATGAATTTAATCCATTTCGGAATAAGGCTGTAATATAACAAAATGTGGAAAAAGTGAAGCGCTGTGAATACTTTCCGGATGCACTGTATACCATTAATACTGGTCAATGTATGAAGATAAACTGTGAAAATCAAAAACTGGCTTGCTGTACACCTTTTAAATACAAAATGCAATCCTTACATATAGCCTCAAACACTGAATCATATTCTCTCTCTAGAATACAGCCACCTCATTAATTTACTGTAAAATGTGTTTAAAATGGAGGGCAGGGAGCCATGACAGTGAACCAGCATGCACAATAGTAGAAGTTTTTAAAAGACAGGAAGCCTTGAAACTCTCTCCTAACATAAATACAATTTATATACGCTAATAGTATATACAGTACTCTGCATGAATCCTTTTGTCTAACCAACATTTTAATGCGATCTTGTGAGATGCTCCGATGTTGTGACTCTGTGAAAAGAAGCAGCATGTGGGTAGAGCTCAAACTGCATGTGTTAACGAAGCATGTAGAAGGATGAGACGTCAGACACGACTTTGATCATGTTGTCTCTGGGATGGTTTGCGCTCTTTGATGTCTATGTCCATTAAAGATGGGTGCTCTCTGGAGGTTTGGATGCTTTGGTTCTTTGTAACATTGAACATTTTGTTTGTTTCTTCTGAAGTCATTGTTGCGCAATTGCTGAAGGACTTTAGATAAAACTGTATTTATGATGAGCATATTTTTTGAAAATAATCTATTTATCTGGTTTGTTTTACTACTTTTGTCTGTACAGTAACTTTCAGGCAGTCACAAAAATAATACCATGTGAAACACACGAGTATACATGAATTATTGGCTTGTTTGCAAATAACAACAGTGCATTATCAAAGAAAGAAAACATTCAGTGTCTCATTACATGACAGTTGATTATAGTTGATGAAATTGCCACCAGTGTACAATATTTGGCTCGACTATATTATTGTGGCATCTGTTCCCTTGTCCCTTGTGTTAGTTTTAACATAATAACCTCTCAGCAGTATCTAATAGAACCCTCATATATTAAAGATAATACATGATGCCACCACAGGATTTGTTCCAAGGAGCACATATGGAACAATTTGAATTGCACTGAGGTTTAAAGTGACAGTGAAGCTCAACAAAATGTATTTTTTATTGCATTTAGTTTGTGTGCTGTTGGAAAGTTCAGACATGCAGATACGTCTTACATATTAGGAAGAAGGTTTCACTTTTGGTGATCACTGTTCTTTAAATGACAAATCTCTGTAATTGTGTCTTGTTAAAAACACAATCTAATTTTGCCGTGTACAGTTAATATTCAACCTTTCAAGGACAATTTTTTATTCTTGTCTGGATGGAGCACTTGTATTTTTAGCTCACTTTCTCATTTTGCTATCTGTCTGTGTTTATTGCTTTTGTGTTTATTGCGGTTGCGTTAATAATTCCAACCTTGAGTTGTTTGAGCAAATTGGAATCAAGGAAATATGTTTCTTTAATCTCTCTTCTTTACTTACAAAAAGGCAAAAACAGAAGTGAGCAATTCGAGGAAAGTAACAGTATATCAACAACTATAACAAATATATTCTGTTTGCAATGTAAAAGTCATGCTGATCTCTGAATCTATTTATCTGCTAAACTGTGCTGGAATATGCTCATGTCTGTTATTTATCCCAGAAATAGACAAGTGGTGACAATGACTGGCTGCATGATTAACTCCTGAAGGAAGAGAAGAATGGTTGGTTGAAGGACTCCCTGTCCGAACTCCCTTCACATCTTCCCTGTTACTGCCAGCCAACATTTTGCTGGCATGAGTCTTGACACAGTGCCGCGGGTCGTGTTGTTGGCTTGTGTTACAGCGCTGCAGTGGGGGGAGTTGTTGCCAATGCACACAAATCTTGAGGGCTGGCCCTGTAGTGTCCTGTTATCATCACCCTGTTCCAGAAGGGAACAGCATGTTCTCTTGCACCCTATCTTGTCTCTTGTCATGTCATGTATTTGCAGCCGGCCTGCCTGCCATTTAAAGGTCAAAGAGGTTGAAGATGAGATAAGTCTGTACACTAAAGGCTGTCAGCGCGATTGCAAAACTGCTCTTAATTTATGATTGCCTTGACTCCACAGTGTTCAGTCTGAGTGTATCTCCTTTTTCAGCTCGAAGCTCACCCATTGTTACACAGCATACATTTACTTTCTAACCTGCCAAGACTAGAAGCATAAATTGGGAAATATGACATGAGCTGTCACCTTCACAATGCACCAATCTAATTCGTAATGCATTGTAGTATGTGCGTGTTTATTTATTTTTTGCTTTTCTCTGTATTGTTATTTTTAGGGAGATTGAAGTCAGGCTGCCAAGGTTACAGGTATCTGACTTGTATTAGTGGGTGGGACGATTCCAGCAGGGTTATTACGTCGCTGGCTTTCAGTTTCTGTATGATTTTGGTCATATCAGAATGTGAATCCGCAGCTAAAAATAGTGCCCACGAAATGAATGACTTCCCTTTGTTTGCATGATTTTGCTAAAAATTGCAATACGCAGCTGAATATTCAGTGTTGTAGAAGAAAGCATTTTTTTTTTTTTACAAATTTAGAATATACATAAGAACAGGGTTAGGAACTATGAACCACAGACAATGTTGGGAAACCATAATTGAAAACTGAACTCAGGTTGGCTTCAGGACTGTAATGGGTCATGTTGACAATAATAAATTTTTTTTAAATAACATCATCTTTATCCTTTAAATTCATTCATGCCTCCACCGTAAAACACTTTTACTTCAGATCATCTTTGAATATTTTGACTTTTCACACATCTCTTGATGAAGGTTTTATTTCCAGTGTAACATTAGAGAATCAGTCAGGCTGTGTGGTTCATCGAGGGTTTTTTGTTGTGCCACATCCCTCAACCTTGTGGCTCTGTGTGTCTGGTGACACCGCCATCATCCTCCGTCAGGGAAAATAACATAGGACGTCTTCACAGTGACAATGACACTGTTGGACATCCTGCCATACTCTTACAAACATCAATATCATATCATGTCATGTGACTGACATGGACAGCCCCAGCATGATTCCTGATTAAACCAGGTTTCCATATTTTCTATCAGCAGGGTAAGACAATTAAATACTCATTTACATGCAGCAATCTAGATAATAATTATGTTGGGGTAAAGTTTCACAGGGGCAGTCACTCAAGAAAGAGAAGATCACCAAAGCGGAAATGGCATTCAAACAACTCTTTTTTTGTTGGTTTATTTTTTTCAATAATGGTTTCTTTAGACATTTTCATTATTCTTAGGTGTCTGTAATTTAAATAATAATTAAAAAAAAGTTTAGCAAAACATTTTGCACCTGTACCTGCTTCATTGGTGGCGTGACTTGGTCATCATTAATACATAACACTTTAGAGTTGAAAATATTTCCTGTTGGATGACATTTTAAGAGATGATTTACAGTAAAATTTCTGTCTGCATCACAACAGTTGTGAGAGGTACCTGTTTCACACAACTAATGGCATTTTACATTTAGAAATGATGACGCAACCTCAAAACTGCATACAGATGGCCATTAGTGGAGTGTAAATATTTTACCAAAGCCCCTGAAATCTTATCATATCATGATTCTCTGCATTCAAATCTACTTTTTAAGGGTTATATTAAGTCATGTTTTAGTTTGGTTAGATCGGCTTGTGTGTGCAGATTGTATTTACCCTGCACTAAAATTAGGCCGTGTTTGTGATCATATACTGTATATGTGAAAAATCTACTTGTGGGTACAGAATGTTTTCTCGCTCTGTTACGTTTTACGTGGAAGAACTGTACCTATAAGAATCCCAATATAGAGTATCAAAATCCTGTGCAGCGTGCTAAAGCTTGAGTGGTTGTGTGTGCACCCACAAACTGAACACACACAGACACACTCACACTGTCCCCATGCAACCCCGGAGACCGTAGACCAGGCTTTACTGTATCTTGTCTTGCCATTGAACTGCCACATCCTAATGACCTGTTTTAGTCCCTGCCTGTTTGCAGAGATTTGCTGTTCTGGGTTGTGTATTTAACCTGTACCCATGTGAGCTGCCTATAGCCTCTGGGATTTACCTTTACAGGAGAAAGGATCAAAGTGTGAAAAGAAGTAGCACAAGTTCAAATAACCTTACTGAAATATGAATTACTGCCAGAAAGTCAGTTTTTCAAATATTTCTCCAAATATGGACACCACAACAACCATGTTGTAGGCTAGCCACCAGTTTGAATTATTTACACCTGAGACTCCAGTCCGTACTGTGGTATCCACACCAATAACATATTACCATGGCTGTTAGACTATATCATTATAATTTATAATGTTACCCATGATGCTCACTTTGTGGAGGTAAAAGAACCAAAGAATTGGGTATATTTTAAGGTTAAAATACAGACTGTAAAGGTATGGGACCCAGTTTACCACTTGTAAATACATGTGATAAAGCTGCTGAGAAACGTGTTTGGATGTTTATAGTCTGATTCAATATTTGAATTTGAACAAACTGCTCCATTTTTGCGGATATATTCTTATTTGCTTTGGGCCTAATCCTCAGCATCTTTATCTCAGTATGTTGGGTGTTTATTAAGGTTTTCTCACTATCTGTATTTTTAAAGCTGTGCTTGTTTGTGTGTCAGCCTTCCAGAAGTTTTTGGGGAAGACAGATGTGTCCCAGGAGCTGGAAGAGGTCCACGCGGAGGCTCGAGTTCAGGACAACCTACACACCGTCTCTGTGTTACAGCTGCTGAGGAGCCCAGCTGTTCGCTGGCAGCTCATCACTATCATCATCACCATGGCCTGCTATCAGCTTTGTGGCCTCAATGCAGTAAGATGCAGATCTTATTTTCTTCAGATTTTCAGTGTAATTGTCGTCTACATACTAAATAACGGTGTTTTTTAGTTGCATTTAAAACACACATTTTTTATTTAAAAAAAATTTGACTATCTAGATAGTTAAAATCATTTAATCTGATTGAAATAATCAATAATGCAAGATTTGTGTGAACATTTCTTTATAAACGTTCCTTCTTTCAAAACCATTTCAAGTGCAAACATTGTGTATGCCAGCCAGAGACCCTTTATAGAGGTTCTCTCGGACCACGAGTTGCCTCTTGACCTGTTTTGGACCTTTGTTTATTTATTTATTTTGCAAAATTAAGTGCCAAAGCACTTCTTCTACAGCACAGTCCCAGCTGATTGTGATGTTTTCCAGGTTCCCTAATTTTAGGAAGTACTACCTCAGGCAAAAAGTACATGCTTAAAGCATTATTTGATTTGTTTTAGCCACTTGGGGGCAGCAAAACAAATTGAAAACCAACCATCTGCATATTGTTACCTGATACAGTTGTTATGGTGAATGTGTTACCAAACAGTAACTCCTACCTCTGGTGCATTAAATTATGTCCAAATAAGACATTAACATTTCATAGATTTTTTTTTGGTAAGTTTAACATATTTCAATGCGAGCATTTCAAGATCTTTAAAAATCAGCAGGCACGTGGGTTTGACTAAAAAAAAAAAAAAAAAAACAGGATTGTTGGTCTCCTGTGGAACCGCTCGGGTGTGCTGTCCAATCAGACACCTATAAGGAAGAAAAAAAACATACCGTCACAGGCCTGTTTTGCAGTGGATCAGGTGTGACAGCGTATTGCAACAATTCTCCACTGGGATGTGAACATTCGCAGGTGTGACCCCATATGTGCGATCTCCCTTGAAATTAATCTATTTTGTTTTGAAAAGGTAGTGTTTTAAAATCACAATTTGCAATAGTAGATATGGCATTGTTTAAATAAAAGGTTAAAGGAAAGGTTCAACAACAAAATGAGAGCTTTTGTGCAGCTGGTTTCTTACTCCTAATTGAGTGACTCACGAGGACTTGTGTGTGTGTGCAGAAGACACTGTGACTCACTGTGTCTTGTGTACACATTGTCTTGTTGTTGGCCAGTTGACAGTTTTAATAATCTTTTACCTGATTTGCTGCAATGCACTTGGGTGATAATAACTGTTTTCCAATGATGTGACTTGTCTGTCATGGGCTGATAGATAGCAAGAATAGCTCGCCATCCACTGTTGAAAATAAAGAAAATAACAGCGTAATGACAAAAGAACAGCAATGGAAACAAGTAGCAAAAGCTTCAAATTAAAACAGTTAATAGTGACCTTTAAAAGGCACTGATTTGTGTTTAAGTGCCTCAGAAAGGTAAGATCCCGAATGGAGATTCAAATTTATATTTGTCTATAAAGTGTTTGCAAGCAATACGAATAAAAATTAAGTGTTTGTTAGGATGTAAATAAAAAAATAACGAATATATATTAATGATGGTTGAGCTCAGGTTGTCATTAACAGCTCTTTGTATTTGATAGGTTGATGGTCCATCAACCTTTTAGTAATCTGCCGTAAACCTGGAAATCACAAAGCTCATCTGAATTATAATAGATATGAAAATGACTTCATTTACATACATTTTCATTTCAAGAAGATGGTAATCTAATTGACATTACTCTGGAGGTCTTTATTTTGGAGGAGGGGAATGACTCCTATAAACACCACAGTCTGACAATGATGTGCTGTTTTTTTCAGCAGCTTGTTTTGCTGTGATGAAATTCTTTAGTGTTGAAACTACGAGGACAGATAATAAATATTCCTGCAACTGTTTTCAACTTTTTATTGTTTCACCTTGTCAAATCTCATGATTTGTTTAATCTACAGCAAATACTTCTCTTTAATCTTAAATTCACTTCCTTTAGTTCTGCCTTAGATATCCACAGTGAATGGTACTGTATGTAAAATTGGATGTCGTTCATGTAAAACATATGAAAGACCAGTTGTATTTGATGTAATTATTTCTTGTAGATCTGGTACTACACCAATGGGATCCTTCGAGAAGCAGGCTTTGCAGAGAATTTACTCCCCTACATCACACTGAGCACCGGGGCTATAGAGACTCTGGCCGCCATCATCTCGGTAAGCGTGGCTATACTTGAGTCATTACATTAAGTCAGCAAAACATATCTGCTTTGGTGGATAAATAATGAACAACCACAATTCAGTTTGGTTGAACTGTATTGGTGCTTTTGACAGTCATTGGTTGGTTGTACAGGGGAATTTTAAAAGTAGGTTGATGTCGGTATTCTAATTGACAATGGTCAAAAAGAAGAGACTTCACAGTAAAATGTACATCTGTCTATTTGCCATATAGATATTTATAGTGCTGATAGTTTTAAAAAAAAAAATCCTTCAAAGTTTTAATTTAAAATATTTCTCCACCGTAAATTATTATGCAGAGGATCTAGTACTTTAAATAGGCAGTCACTGCCATTGAAATATGAATGTGAAAAGCCATAGTGTGGTGGGTGATGTGTACAATATTTTCCCTCATCTCCTACAGTAAATATTTTCCACAGAAAGGTGTCAAGGTAATCTGGCCATTTTAGAGGGTTTTTGCTAATGAGACCCAAATGATCCTCTCACACGCTGACTCTTTTATTTCAATATACTTATTACCCGCGTGATTCTAATGCTCTTGGCCAAAGCTGCTTGGGCTCGAGGAACCTTGCAACTGCAAGTTGCTCAGACATTGTCAACTCAGTTGTCATGATAAAAGCTTGGCTGTCAGCAGTACATTCCTGCTCTGGCAGATCTGTTGCTTAATGATGAAGCAGAAAGCGCTTTAAACCAAACAGCTTAATGTAGTAATTTGTTGGTTGGGGTGTCTCTGCTGGCAACTCATCGAGGAGTTACGGTGGCATTTGAAATTATATGATGATTTTCATGCAATAATAAATGTACACAGCATGCACAAACGTGTAACTGGGGATTAAAAAAAGACCAGTGGTGAAACACATAATCATATAAAAGCCACTAATGAGATCACCTTGCAGACGATCCAAACGAGTCACATTTCAGGCAACAGTATATCCTGACTTTAAGCAGCAGTATGTACCCAAGATATAAGTCCTGCTGCAACCTGCACGTTTTTTTTTTACCCTCCACAGTATAATCCTCTGTTTAACTGTAAATGTGTCAGAAAATCTGAGATTACATTTCGCTTGCCAGAGGAAATTTGTGATGAGGCATATTGGGTAAAGTTGAAGTGTTTTTAGTTAATTTACTGTATTCATCTTCATCGTTTCTTCTGCTCCCAAGCAACAAACTTCTTGAAATGACTTCTACTTATTAGAGGCTGAGTGGTTTGAGACTATTGTTAGTTGCAGCTTTGACAGAGAAGAGGAGTCAGTATTTTTCCTGTGTTCACTTCAAATCCTTTTTAACTGTTGCTCGAGGAACAATGACCTATTGATGACGGTTTGCTATTGATCCAGTTTCTATTGAATAAGTAACAAGTGTGCTGCTCATTTAGACGGCAGTGTTAGGGTAAAGTTGGCGATGTCTTTTAATGGTATTTGATTACATTTGCTTAAATTATGTCTTCTCACCAGCCAGTCGCTGACCTTGACTGTCTGCTGTTTAGTGCTACGCAGGTTGTGTACAGAGGGTTCATCGTGGCCTTGTCACTGAAAACAACAGCAGCTTGCTTCTGAACCAGAACAGTAAATTTGCAGGTACTAAAAGCAAAATAATACTGAAAGACAAAGTAAATCTCTGTAGAGGATAATAATCAGTGGGTTTCTCATCACGGAGGACCTATTTACATTACACATCTTACCCACTGTTATTATAAAGATATGGATCACAGCAGGTTTAAATTAATCTGCTAGTTGATTAAATATGAGTTTTCGTTTTAAAGAATTAAAAAATATTTTACTGTATTCAGTTGGTGATTTGTTGTTTTAACAGGGAAATGCACCAATTAGAGCATTTATCAATACAAGGATAATTACAAGGAATTTCTACTGTACGACCCTAGCCCGCTATTGCTCACAGCTTCATTTTTCTTTGCTGTGATTGTAATCTGGAAACGCTGTTTGCATTCATGTTTGAAGGGTGGACAAATCAGAGACCAATAACCAGAGATGAAGTTGAGATTAAGCGTTATTGGTTTTTTTCTTGATGTAGTTGCAGCAGTGGTAGAGCTTCAGTGCAACCAATGCCAAAGGGTTAAAAGCTGCTTGAATAGTTTCAAAAGCAGTCAGTGGTCTCCGCCCAGTAGGATGCAACAACTGTAAATTATTCTATATTATTCTCTATTGGCCAAAACCCTATATTCATGCAGGGAATTTGGGTCTAGCAACACCAGGCTGCTTTGGCCCATTACCATGGCCAAATATGCCAAATGAGGCCCAACAAAGCTCCCAAATCATTGTGACACAAAAACTCTTTCACTGCGATAGTGGGGCGATTGTTGAAGGACTTTGGGGTCTTGTTCATGAGTGGTGGTGGACAGGAATTGGAGATAGACAGGTGATTCTGACACTGCACCGGTCTGTCGTGAAGAGAGAGCTGAGCTGCAATGCAAAGATCTCGATTTACTATTCGATCTACATCACTGTTCGATCATCTCACGAGTTCTGGGAAGTGACCGAAAGAACGAGGTCGTGGATACAGGCATACGATATGTGTTTCGTCCATTGAGTCTGGACTCATATTCAAGGACAGAGAGAGGAGCATCATGAGGGAAATCATAGTAGAACAGCTGCTTCTTTCCATTGACAAGATCCAGCTAAGGTGGTTCAGGCTTCTGACCAGGAGGTCACCTGGATGCCTTACAAGGAGGATATTCTGAGAACATCAGACTGAGAGAAGACCACAGGGAAAACCCAGACAGGAGGGATTATATGACCTTCTCTGACCTGGGAAGGCCCTGGGATGGCTTAAACTACAGAAAGTGGCCAGAGACTGGGACACCGGGGCTAATTATAGGCTGCTGCCTATATCACAATTCCAGATAAGTGGCGGCAGAGAATGAGAAAAATAAGCTCTTAAAAAAGTATTATTGTTCTCTCTTCAAGCATCAGTGAAGTACCAGTAAATTAGAAAAAACAACGTGATGGCCATGTGTTATATCTCAAATGTATTTACCCCTTTTTAATTCCTCTGTGCTGCTCAAATGAAGAGGAAATATGAAAATGAACAACCTGAAGCAAATTTCCCTTTTGTTGAAGAACTATACTCTGAGGCACTTTAAAAAAAAATTGTATTAAAATAGTTCAGCTGTTTAATAATGCACCCATGCATCAGTATGAATTTCTGTGTATCAAGAGTTACTTTTCTTACAAGAATACTTATGCAGTAGGAAATGCACTCATTTATTTATTTATTAGGTGTGTTAATAGCCTGTGTGGGCTGCTATCTATTTCTATTATTACTGTCAGCGTGAAACCATTAAAGATAATCTTTGACCTGTAGCAATGAGAAGACCCCACTGAGTGATTTAGCTTCCAGGTGACTGACTTCAAACATGACCATGTACTCTCCAGATACCAGTATTCCCTCCAGCACTGCAGCATCTCCCCATCAGGCACAGCGAGCTCACCCAACAACCGCCTTTACTGGCCAACACCCTTCTAATGTGGCTGTTTTTCTTACATGCGCTAAGTAGTCAGAATCAAAGTTAAGCTCACACATCTGTCAGCTGTACAACTAAATTTCTCATCCTTCAGTATGACAGATACCATATACTGTATAGGACTAACTTCAGCTGACTTTTGCTTATTTTTGTTCATGCTAATGCTCCACTTGTTATGCAACAGACAAGATGTTCAAACCATAAACACTTGAGCTTTACTTTGTAACAGTATCTCAACCCCTGTCAGGCAGCTGCAAACACTTAAAAGATAGTAGTTTCTTTGGGAAAGCGTAATCTATCTGAAAGGGCAAACTCAAGAGCTTTACAGACCTGTATTAATATTTTATTGCCATTAGACATTTGTATGATCTTCATGTTCGCAATCAGGTATAGTTTGACACCCGATGAGAAAGATCAATTTGATTTGCGGTTTCAGGAACTTCAAATATTTATGATATTTAAATCAAAGTCTACCCCGAGCTTTAAAATGTGATTTAAGGGTCAAACATTTCAAAGGTGGGATTTAATCCTCAAATCCGGTGGTATGTGCCTCTTAATATGACAGATGAATGCACCGCGGGGTGCATTTGGCTGTTGCTGTATCTTTATTCTACCAACATTACCGTCCCACTGTCCAAAGCTGCCAACACACAAAAAATTATTTCGGGCATATCATACATACATACAATTTCCATATTGCAGGATAAATGCAATAAAGACCTAACGTCATATCATTTTCACTTGTTCATATACCTCAGACAAACAGAAAAACGTTCCTCCGAGCTGATGGCCAGTCAGTAATTTGTGTCTTCTCTTGAAATGAAGGTCCAATTTTCAGGAGCAGCACTTCAAGCTTTGTCCTACTCATACGAAAATACTTCTTGAACAGAGCACCATCCAACTTCATCTCTTGAACCAAAGCGATGGTACTTGCTAGGTAGTTTCCTTGCACACAAAATCTCATGAAGCCACACTGACTGGCAGGTCTATCCTCTTTTTCTACAAGCCTTAGCGTTTCCTTCATCCAGAGTAAGGGCCAGAGCAAGTACTCTACTCTGTGCTGACATTTTCACAACCAGTATTTGTTGATAACACAAATTATTGGTAAAATTAGGTACTTTCAACACAGAAATTAACCGTACTTCTGTATCACAGCAAACAAGTAATCTCAGCTGAAAAAAAGCTTTGCTTCTGAAGCACTCATGATCGCTACAAACTGGGCATTTTCAGAAGAGTCTCCACAAAGGTGTTTTTTCCCAGCAAAAACCACCTTTGTGGAGACAGGGCCTTACTTACTATAGATGGTGTTGCATGTGCTTGCTCACATTTAGGGCTTTCATGGTGTATTTAGCAACTGACTGTTTAACCTTCCCAGGTTGTCAAATACTGCGGTTGTGTCCCTGCCATTGGAATCTGAAAAATAAAAACAAGATAGTTGTGTTTTATGTGCTGTGACGCAGTGGGTTAAAAAAGGTCATATGACAAAGTACAAAGAGGGTTAGGTAGGGAGAAGGTCGGGGGTGGTTGTACTCCACTCAGAGATTTTCTTTAGCTCTTGTATTTTTTTTGTATTTCCTTTGCCAGTGTACAGGAACATATTCATCATATTTATACATGTGGTGCTTGAAGGAGAAAGGTGAGGGAGCAATTGTTTTATATATCCTCTCATGTAGTTCATGTAGTTGTGTAAAACAATAAAATTGAGGCAGAAAGTGTCAGAAAGTCTCCCACTGCCACCAAGATAGTGTGTGTGTGTGTGTGTGGGGGGGGGGGGGGACACATGGGGGTTAAAATTTCACAAAGCCATCAGGGTCCTTTTGATTTTGCTTTGTGTTGTAACCATGCATTTCTTCCAGAAGAGAAAAATAAATGAACACTGGAAAGTGTAGTTAGGATTGTTGTCAGTGTGCCTTAGAACTGTGATAAATAGGATGGAAGAGTCACTCCAGACTTTTGTTGGATTACTATTTTTTTACTTATTTTTACTTACTTACTTATTTTTTATTTTTTTTATTACTACTTTAGGGTGGCACGGTGGTGCAGTGGTTAGCACTGTCACCTCACAGCAAAAAAAGGTTCGGGGTTCGAATCCGGTCCTGGGCCTTTCTGTGCGGAGTTTGCATGTTCTCCCTGTGCTTGCGTGGGTTCTCTCCAGGTTCTCCGGCTTCCTCCCATCATCCAAAAACATGCACCTCAGGTCAGGTTACCTGGCGCCGCGGTCGTGGCAGCCTGCTGCAGCATCTCCCCCCTGAGAGCCCCCCTGCTGTAGTGAAGAAATTTCCCCTCGGGGATTAATAAAGTGTATTAAATAAAAAAATAAAAATAATAAAGTGTATAAAAATATATATTTTTTCAGCTGTGAATGAACACCTTCGGATACCTTTGGGCCAAATAGGAAAATCGCTTGGAGCTAAAAGGCTAAACAGAATACTTAGTTAATTAATGGCTACAAAAGACTCGTACAGTATAAAGTTAATAGTTGATGGTATCATTATAATAAATTACAAACAGCAGCCTGCTTCATTAACTGTTGTGACTGACAAAATATATAAGTACCTGTGAGTTCATTTGGTGATTTTTGCAATCAATTATGTGAGGATTATGTGGCACTCCACATTACTTCACACACATCCGGCTGTGTCATCACACTCTGGCGATTAGACGTCTAAACAAAAATGAATTAGCACGGAATACAAAAAAGACCTTCTGGTGGCAAAGAAGCACTTTAAAGCACAGTCATATACAAAAGTCAGTTAACATATGAATTTGCTTTCATCAGAAGATTCTGTCAGAAGATTCTGTGACAGACATGGGTGGATTGATATATCAACATACCGTTTTGACTACAAACCTGTTATTATTTCCATGCAATATGAATATAATGATCTCCAAATTATGACAGCAGTAAAACATGCTCTAATATCTTCAATACTCCTCCTTACTGCAGGAATAAAGGAAGCAGAACAGCAGCCTAAATCCTGTTGACTGTTGGCATAAAAGACAAACATTTTAATACCTGTAATATTCTCTTCCTCCAAAGTAATTTAGATGTTGATTGTTGTTGGTGTAAAACCAGCCACAGCATCAGTGTCAGTGTGTGTTTTCCTCAGTCATATCCTGGTGTTGTAGTGATTGCAGTGGAGATGAAGGGCCGGTGATGCCTTAAGCTGTGGCCAGTTGTCTTTAATGGCTCATCTGCTTCCTGATGTGATGAATAGTGACCCGACATTTGAATCCTGCCAACCGTGAAGGCTGAAGTTACCAGTCTGACCTCTGTCGAGTCTGCCAAGAAGTGGGATATTGTCTTGGGTGTATTATTATATCCGAGCTGTCATTTAATCCATTTGTCAGTAGCTCATTGCGTAATTTATATTTCACAAAATAGACCAGCCCTGGAAACATATGATCATAATTTGTAATTACAAGTTATTAAAGTGATTTTCTTTGTCAGGAAGTGATATGACCTACTTGCCTGCAGTGTTACTGGTAAATTTTCATTAGCAAAAGAGTGCTGTAATCAGATATTTTTCAGCACGTGCTCGTCCAATCTAGGAATTACAGTGACATGCAGCCAAATTTGTAACGGTGATTACTAAATACACGAGAGCAGGAATCAAATGGTCAAAATGCTTCATGCACACAGAGGACTAAATGAAACAATCAGATATTCACACAATAACTGTCTCACAGGTCTCATCATGTTACACTCTCCTACAATAGACAAACATCTGTTTGTCACACAGGCTCATTCTCTCACACACACACACACACACACACACACGCACGCACGCGCGCACGCACGCACGCACACACACACACACACACACACACACACACACACACACACACACACACACACACACACACGTGCAAGCTCATAAATATTCAGCCTCTCTCACACACACATTCAGAGACTTCAGAGACCTTAATGAGCAGCGGGCATACCAGTGAATCTGTCTGTGTGTGGATGTAGAGTGGGTACTGTCTCAGAGAGGATTGTCTTGTGCCTAGGGACCAGTGGGTTATGTGTACTTATTAAGTGAATTTGTGTGCTTTTGTAGGCAATCCAAATCTAAATCTTGTGCATTATGGAGTATACCGACAGGAAACTGCTCAAACGAAGAGGATAACAGTCGATTTAGACTTTGAAACAGCGGGATGTTCTTTTTGAGAGGGTTTCCTTGTGTACATACTACACACAAACACACATCTTACCTTCTCTGCTCAGAAACCCCTCGCTACAGGGATACATACTGTACAAATACTAGTGACCCTATCCTGGAACTTCATGAAATCCCACTGGTTAGGTGAGAGAGGTGCCATAAATACTTTAAATCTCTGAGGCTATGGTAGTGCTTTGGTCAGGCTTTCATCTCATACTCAATGCTTCATTCATAACCTGGAAAGACACTAGGGTGAAGAGCAAAAACGGGACTCCGAATTATTGATGAGCCACGTTAAGTGTTGAGTATGAGTAAATCTTTATGTCACTATGTACAGTATGTACAAAATAGTCTCGCATAGTCACACCTGTCTGGCTGCAGCCATATGTTATGCTGGTGTAGTCAAAAAAGTCACCGTGGTTTGTCTGAATTTCTTTTAACTAATCGCAACTACCTTGGATGGATGCAGCAAAAGTACCTTTGCAAAATAGTGTGTAGGGCAACTTTATTGTAGATATGATGGATTATACATGGGGCAACTTGTACCCCTAAAATGGAATTAACTCATTTTTGTTAGTATTGATTACATGTACGTTTCCCCTTCTTATGCAAGTCAAAACGTCTGCTGTGAAAATTGAATTTTGACCTAAGAAAGATGCCAAGCGCTCATTTTTAGAACTCATTCTTTTGAATTCAATCTAAAGTAGTAAAGACATTTAAAACAAACAAAGTTATCGCAATCCATTTGGTTGATTTAAGTCTGGACCCATTGGCAGGCTGATTAGTTGATGAATTGACATTCCTGGAGCCATGATTATAGCTGGGATGGAAATAGGTCTATCATCATAATTTAATTGTACAGAAAGCCCCAGAGTTTTATACTGTTTTTGTGCTTTATCTAGGGGTTGGTGGTTGAACGAATCGGTAGGAAGCCCCTCCTCATATTTGGTTTCACTTCCATGGCCGTGTTCTTCAGCCTACTCACAGTTTTCCTCAATTTCCAGGTAAGCCATACTTCCTCTTCTTGCTGCTAGACATACAGTATGTGAGTGTGCACATAGATGCTGTGTGCTCCAGTTACTCCATGCAGTGAAAAAATGACCATCAGGATTTCTATTCTGTGGAAACACAGCTGTTATCACCACACATATTAAGACACATTTTGGGCATTGTTCCATATTTTCAGAACTTTGAACAGTAAGTGCTCATCAGCAGAACTTCCACATTTCAAAAAAGTAAATATTACACAATACGTGTAGCTTAAAAATAATAATGATGTCCCCTGCAATATGATCTCTCCCCCTGTGTCCTCCCAGGATATTGTATCATGGATGCCCTACCTCAGTTACATCTGCATACTGGCTGTGATTGCATCATTTTGCTCTGGACCAGGTAAAACTACTGATATACATATTTACTGTCTAAGATTTTCTCAATTTCTCTGTTTGGATTTTTCCCTCTCTGTTTATTATTCATTCCCACTTCACTTAAAAATGCACTGGAAGTAATCTGAGTAAATACCCTGCAGATTTTTAGCAAATTAGCTAATTCATGTTTTATATTTCAGTGAAGTAGGTGTTGAATAATGAATGTGACTTTCCCAACGCTGGTCTAGAATAATCAGGCCGCGAGAGTGTCAGTAATCATCACAGTGGAAGTTGTTGTCATATATTAGCATACTAAATAGAAGCCACACCGTGTATATTGTATATGGAATGACACCGCGAATGCCCAGTAGAGAGTGTGAGTGTGCACAGTGTCTTGGTGGGAGGTTGACTTTCAAGGTGAGGCTATTGTTGTCAACGCACATACATATTCTCTAAGAATAATAATGCCTCCAGGGAGGAGTTCGCTCAGAATACTGCCTCAGCTGCATCAGAATGAGTTGAGACCAGTGGAGTAGCAGAAAATATGGAAAAATGGAGACCGCCTCACAATTATTACAAACAGTGGGTGTATAAACATTTGCTTTTTCAGACCAAGTTCTGTAAAAAAGACAGTGCTGCTGCTATCCTCTGTTAGAACTCCTCTAGTCATTCGATGCCCTGCTCAGGCACACTTATCATTAAGGGAAGAGATTGTTTCACTGCCTAGTGATGATTTATGACTTATTGACACACATGAATTCTCACACTGCTTTGAAATAGTGAAAGACTGGGAGGGGAACAAAAGGAAATTTACAAGAGAGTTGGCCCCAGTAGCGTTTTGAGCCCTTGAGTGGGTAAATGAGGAGCTACAATTCCTCTTAAGTCAATTCACTGTGGCAACCATGACCCAGATATTTCACAGTTCAACAAAAACACAAAGATTGTTTTTCTCAATAGCAAAATGGGTAATGTTTTTTGTTTTTGACTTAAGTGTATAACTTCAGCATATTTGTCCTTTTTTTCCCCCACTAAAATATTCATCAAATCTTTTGAAGTTTTTTCTTTCTCTCTTTCTGTGAACCTTTCTTTTTTCTTGAATCTTTCCTTGATCATTTTTTCTTCTTCAATATGTATATGTATTTATGTGGAATCTTTCAATTTCCTTGGAATCTTATTGATTTTATTTTAATTATTTTTTTAATGTACATTTTCTTTCTTTCTTTTTGAAACTTTTTAATCTTTTACTTTTTTTCTTGAATCTTTCTTTGCCTCTTTCTTTGAACCTCTCGTACATCTTTTAAATAGTTCAGATGAAGTCAGACAGTATATAGGTTCCCGACAGCTGGTTTTCCCCCTCTGTGAGAAATCTAAAACCATTTTTAATGAGTCACCTGCCCACAGAGCTTTTCCTTCATTCCCAATTATAGACAACCTATTTTTCTGTATTTTTGCAAGATGATGAATATTGCCTCTACCCATTCTTGTTACCTACTGTAATTTCCTGGTTTGACTACTTGTTAAAAAATATCCAGTATGTTTCCCTTTTCCAACCTGCCCTCAGTGCCAGATTTAGATGATACTGTTTTTCCTACACTTCTCATGTTTCTGCTGCCTGAAATAGACTCCTGTTGCCTTGATGCCTGCTGCCCATCTGGGGCAGAAAATACCAAGAGTACATAACATTAAGCCAGACTTATTATTTAATTTGCAATTGAAATACAAACTGTGATGATAAAACAGGTGCAGTGTGTCCCATGAAGGTTCTCACTGTCTGTAATCACAAAATCAAACCTGATCTTTTTGTTTTGTTGTATTCAAAGAATATTTTTGTTTCTAAGAAACCATCATGAAAGATGCATCTGATTGTACTCTGCTATTTCTTGGCATTGTGCTCTACATTCCTATCCGTGCCCACTCAGTATAGAGTCCTCCTGGACAGTATTTCCTTTAGTCGTTTCTATGGTTCTCAACAAATAAGGGGTGGATATGGCTGTCATGAGCCATAGTGCAGTTGTCAAACTTGCACAGTGTCAGCACAACACTGCAACACACTCGCATCAGGAATGGCACACCAGTGGTGTTGGTACAGTACTTGGAAAGTGGTAGGACATTTTTAGAGAGCCTGTATTAACCTCAGAAACAGATCAACATAGTGGGTCTTTGTTGGTTTTGCTGATGTTGCAGAAAGACTTGCCAAAAGAAAAAAACAGCCAATTTGACATCAGTTTTAATTTCTTTCTTGTGGCCTTAAGTATGGCCGATTTGATTAAAATTTAGAGACGAAAATGTGTAATTTACTGCAAGTCGTTGCCCTGTGCTGGTTTAAAGCATGGATGTGGAAGTTTCTGATGACTGTTTGGTGGCCTCTGATTTACTATCATTATCAATATTCAATATTATACTAAAGCCATAGTAGACTTTATTTGGCTTAGTATTTAACTTTTAAACAGTATGCCAGCCTTCTAAGATAAGATGTGTGTAAAACAACAGAGAAATATTGTAAGAGTTCACTCCTGAACACATGCCATGTCAAATGACACAAGGTGGAAGGCCAAGAAAAATAAAAAATAAAGCTGCAGTCTAGTGAAATTTGTTACAAAATCCATTAAAAAAATAGTTTTTTTTCAGCTGCAATTTCCCCCTTTGGAACGTGTTTTGAGTTACAGGAGGCACTTTCTCAGTAGGCTCTTTAGTGTTTGGGTGAAATGATAGTGATAATAAATCCTACGAAATCCAGCACTGCATGCATCTATGGCAGCATGGGAGCAAATAAAATCTGATAAAAATCCATGTTGAAAAATGAAAAGGATAATGTGGTGCTTAGTTCCCTGTAGTCCAAAAGCAATGAAAAAGACATCAAACTACCACTGCATTGGGTGACATTGTCCTTCATTATTATACTGTCATCTGTAGTGTTGCATTAGAATAAATTAGCCTTGTTACACTAATTGGATTTACTTAAGTTACTGTAAAAGCTTTACAATTAACCTACATTTGTAAGTTAAAATATGTAAACGTTAGATTTTTTTTTCACATGAACAGCAGTCTCCTGGGTGAATGTCCCATGTTTGACCGATCTCACCACACATCAGCTCCTCCCTGTTTGGGCTTTTTCACAGATCCCCCCATGTTGCACTGCTGTGTTTTTACAGTAGCCCAGAACACACGAACCAGACGCTGGCTCCAGAGAGGGCCCTTTGTAATTTTCATGAGTTTCACTGCCACCATAGATTCTCTTACATGCACTAGGTCAAGGGTCTTCAACCTTTTTCCTCCTGCAATCTTGTAGTTGGAGACCCCTGCACTAGATTCTGCTAGATCCTACATACTACTCCTTTAAGCTGTTTGTACTACCTGTACAGATATGTTTTAGGGGAGGACCGACTCAACTCTATGACGCAAATCAATTCTTCTGCCAAACACCGGAGCTGGTGAGGAGCACCCTTGGAGCAGATACATCTAGTCAAGGTTAATTGGGTCCTTTCATTGCTAGAGGCTGTATCTGGGAATCACTGTATATGCTCCTGTATGGAGAGCAGACCTGATTTTTTTTTTCAGGCATGAATACTGTTAGATTATAGTTACAGAGAAATTCTTGCCATGTTCCGTTCCCTGGTTTTATGTTTTCTGATAAATCAACGATGAGTATTGCTGTAGAAGCTGACTTGTATACTTTATATTCCACACTGAACTAGTTGCTGTTTAAAACCATTTCTATATTCGAAAACAATTCAGTGATTTTCTTTTCTGCTTCTGTGAGGCTGAGTCTGTCATCTCATTAACTGGAGATAGGGGGCAACACTATTGAGTGTTGCCCCCTATCTCTATGCCCCCTTGTCAAACCAAACAACTCTCCCCGAGATGTTCCACCACCCATGTAACTCTGCTGCCCATATATGAAAACTAATAAGACCACATATAGCAAACTAACAGGACAATACACGACTGAGTCACATCACCACTCTGTTTCTGCATTCTGCAAGAAGAATGGGATCTCTGCTGGCCTTTCTTTTTTTTTATATGCGTTGTATATAATAAAACAGCTGGAGATGCTGGTGTAGAAGGTATCACACAACAGAAGTAAGTCAATAAACATTGACATGTGAAATTATATTTCCTGCAACACTGGGGCTGGTCTGTTAAAAAGTTAACAGCAACTCCAGTGAGCAGGTGGTGACTGTTCCATCGTGAGACAGTGGAAACAGACACATCCCCAAAGGTGTTGTGTTCATTAGTTTGCTGTCTCTGTAAGTGGAGGTAGCATCCTTTTTTATAAAATGATTATAAATCAAACCACATAAATTTTTTTCTCAGCAAAGATGTGGTGAAAACAAATGCAGGATGATGATAACATGTGTTCAGTTTTACATCAATGACTGAGGTTATTTTTTTTATTTTTTATTTGTTGTCATTTTATTAACATTTTGGACATGAGGGTTTGTACAGTATATAATGTTTCTGTGGCATTATATAAATTCACAGTCATTAATATCCTTTCCATTTATCTCAACAGTCGAAAACATGCAAAACTGCTGCTTCAGAGTATTTGATGTTTACACTGTGGTTCTAAGTCTAACTTTCATATGCAAATTATTCCAGAAATTATGATTGTTTCAAAACTGAGGTCCCTTTGATTTATTCTGCATGCAGTGTAACTATACGGCACTCATCTCATTCAAGGTTGCATTATTGTCAGCTCGTTTCTTCTCAGGATATTCAGTGCAGCTTGAGTGCTTTATGGTCCCATAGCTCTCAGTGATAGCGGTGACTCAGTTACATGTTTATCCACTTGTTGCTCCACAGCCTGAATTATTCAGATTCAATTTAAATTTCAACCCTTGTGCACATCACATAGTTTTTTAAGCAACACAGCGGCTGCAGAAGGGGAAGTTATTACAGCAGCAATCATTTTAACAACAAATAAACCAGAATCAGAGGGGTGTACTTTAATTAGTGGGTTAGTGAGGTATGTTGAGACTAAAGCCAGCATCCTCAATGTAACCTCTCATTTCACCTTGGTAGATCACCATAGTAACAAATCCTGCAAACTTAACCTACAGTGGGTATGGAAAGTATTCAGACCCCTTTAAATTTTTCACTCTTTGTTTCATTGCAGCCATTTGCTAAAATCAAAAAAGTTCATTTTATTTCTCATTAATGTACACTAAGCACCCCATGTTGACAGAAAAAAACAGAAATGCAGAAATTTGTGCAAATTTATTCAAAAAGAAAAACTGAAATATCACATGGTCATAAGTATTCAGACCCTTTGCTCAGTATTGAGTAGAAGCACCCTTTTGAGCTAGTACAGCCATGAGTCTTCTTGGGAATGATGCAACAAGCTTTTCACACCTGGATTTGGGGATCCTCTGCCATTCTTCCTTGCAGATCCTCTCCAGTTCCGTCAGGTTGGATGGTGAACGTTGGTGGACAGCCATTTTCAGGTCTCTCCAGAGATGCTCAATTGGGTTTAGGTCAGGGCTCTGGCTGGGCCAGTCAAGAATGGTCACAGAGTTGTTCCGAAGCCACTCCTTTGTTATTTTAGCTGTGTGCTCAGGGTCATTGTCTTGTTGGAAGGTGAACCTTCGGCCCAGTCTGAGGTCCAGAGCACTCTGGAAGAGGTTTTCTTCCAGGATATCTCTGTACTTGGCCGCATTTCCTTCAATTGCAACCAGTCATCCTGTCCCTGCAGCTGAAAAACACCCCCATAGCATGATGCTGCCACCACCATGTTTCACTGTTGGGATTGTATTGGGCAGGTGATGAGCAGTGCCTGGTTTTCTCCACACATACCGCTTAGAATTAACGCCAAAAAGTTCAATCTTGGTCTCATCAGACCAGAGAATCTTATTTCTCATAGTCTGGGAGTCCTTCATGTGTTTTTTGGCAAACTCTATGCGGGCTTTCATATGTCTTGCACTGAGGAGAGGCTTCCGTCGGGCCACTCTGCCATAAATCCCCGACTGGTGGAGGGCTGCAGTGATAGTTGACTTTGTGGAACTTTCTCCCATCTCCCTACTGCATCTCTGGAGCTCAGCCACAGTGATCTTTGGGTTCTTCTTTACCTCTCTCACCAAGGCTCTTCTCCCACGATTGCTCAGTTTGGCTGGACGGCCGGGTCTAGGAAGAGTTCTGGTCGTCCCAAACTTCTTCCATTTAAGGATTATGGAGGCCACTGTGCTCTTAGGAACCTTGAGTGCTGCAGAAATTATTTTGTAACCTTGGCCAGATCTGTGCCTTGCCACAATTCTGTCTCTGAGCTCCTTGGACAGTTCCTTCGACCTCATGATTATCACTTGCTCTGACATGCACTGTGAGCTGTAAGGTCTTGTATAGACAGGTGTGTGCCTTTCCTAATCAAGTCCAATCAGTTTAATTAAACACAGCTGGACTCCAATGAAGGAGTAGAACCATCTCAAGGAGGATCAGAAGAAATGGACAGCATGTGAGTTAAATATGAGTGTCACAGCAAAGGGTCTGAATACTTATGACCATGTGATATTTCAGTTTATCTTTTTTAATAAATTTGCACAAATTTCTACATTTCTGTTTTTTTCTGTCAAGATGGGGTGCTTAGTGTACATTAATGAGAAATAAAATGAACTTTTTTGATTTTAGCAAATGGCTGCAATGAAACAAAGAGTGAAAAATTAAAAGGGGTCTGAATACTTTCCGTACCCACTGTATACCTGAGCAGGTTATGTTTGAGATATCAGATCAAAAACGGACAAAAGTACCACCTACTGACCAATCAATTCTCTCAGAAAAATGTCATCACGAATCAGAGAAGATCCCACGGAGTGAGATGGTCCTCTGTGGAGGGCACAGTGTTCAGAGACCGACAAACTTCTGGCTTTCCCCTACGATTTTTATATGAGGTATACATTAATTGAATTGTTTTTTTTTTACTAATATCATCCTACAACAGAGACTGATTGACTGGTACTTATAAGATATGATAGCAAACCGACCTGCTGCTTTGAATTATGTTTTTATATTTATCTCTTATTTGCTGTGTAGTCTGTTTGCCACGTCTGGGGCAGCAGGTGAAAGGATAAGATTGTAACTGTCATACATGTCACGAGAATGCATCTAAGAATGAATTAATTTAATGAAATACATACATGTAATTAGAGTCAGATCTACGTGTGCTAGTGATGGTAAGCTAATATAAGTATTTCAACTTTGCCTAAACATTCTCTTAGTCAGCATTTTTTGGCATATCCCTCTTGCATTTGGCAGCTGCAGCTGTGTTTGCTCTCGCCCTGGATTATGTGTTTAATTTCCGCATATTTTTCAAAAATTATAATTTGCTTCTTTTTTGTAAAATATGTCACTCTGCTGTCAGTACTCTTGTCCATGTCAGTGATTGGTCAGACACGGCAAGCATCTCTTATTTTATGTGAACACAGTCAGAGCTTAAAACAGAGCGCCTGGGTTAACAAAGAAACGTGATAACCAAAACCACAAATAATAGTACCGATTATCAATGTGAGCCGGCATGTATTTGACTGGCTCATTCGAAGTGTGTTGAGCTAAATCTGTGGTTGTTGTAGTTGTGGCGGAAATGTGGGACCCAATGTATTTAGTGTGACTGCTGAACCGACCAAGTAGAATATACCTGCTGACATTTTGTCAATAAAGTTCTGCAAGTCAAAACGTTAAATGAAAACAAGGTTAAATTAAAAATCTTTAGCACTATAGTGTGAAAGTTGATTTATTTTTCTCCAAAGCGCCGTAGATAATTTGCGCTCATATTATCCTTCTCCTGACATCTCTCAAATTCGGACACAGTGTGCAACCCAGATGTAAATAAACCCATCTGGCAGTCTTACAATGGTGCTGCACAATTTAACGTTTAATGCTTGCAGCTTATTTTGATTCTCTGCATTGTCCGCAAGCGTTGAGTGTTGATGGACCTCATGCTGTTCGAACAGATTAGTGGCCCAGTGGAGTGGTGTCGCTTAGCAAGTGAAAAAAACACTTATTTGACTGAAAATATCATAATATTATCTTAATATCGAATCAAGTTTGAAGTTTGAATATTAAAACAAAATGCACAGTGATTTTTTTTTATACATATTTGTATATTTGTTTTGGCATATTTTGGATGAGGAACTTCCACATTATATTTGTCACTAGCAAAACTTTCTTACTCCGACAGCGGCCTCAGGAACTTATTTTTTCTCACCTAATATCTGTGATGGCTGTCCCCTTGACTGTCTCTCACATTAATCATAGACTGCATAGTATATTGCTGTCCTGGGGGGTTGTTCTTTTGCAATTAGAACAAGGAGGTCCTCTAACCACAGACAATGTTTTTGATATCTGACAGCAGACACTTGAACGTCCACTGTGTGAAATTCTTCTTTTTACTCTTTGGTACATTTTTAGGAAGAATACTTGGCCCCAAACTGAGTGACACAGGTAGCTTTATATGATTATTTTTACATTTCATAGATTATATACTGCTGAGAAATAAGCAGTGCAAAAGCTAACATTCTCCCACTCATCACTATTTGTATGGTCTAAACTCTTCTCTCCTCGCTTAATTTTTCCTTGTCTCCCTCAATCCCTCTTTGGCAGTGAACACACTACAGATGAAATTTGCAATCTAAAAAATGAGAGACCTTTTCCTCAGCAGGAGAACATGGGCGAGGGATCAGTGGAGGCTGAAATCGAACAAGCCTTGCAGCCAAATGAGAACGTGTTGCCATAGTAAACTTTTCTAACTTTAAGGAGATGACACCATTGGTATTTAGAAAAGAAGATGCTAGGAAAGGGTTTGTAAGGACCTGACAGTGGAGTCAGCCATGTCAGTTAAAACTTGCTGCCACTCCTTGAGCTCATTATTTTAAGAATATCCTCATTTTTTAAATTGATGGTAGCTGATATTATTCAACAGTTATTACTATGGCATGTTCACAGTAAACATTGTAAAAGAAATTTGGAACAAAACAAAAGATTGTCACGCACAAACTTCACATTTTTTCTACCCACTGCAATAAATTGCTATAAACACAAAATGCTGAGAGAAAGCCTTTTGCAACCTTGGTGGAAAGAAACAAAAACATATTGCTTTCCTGTCTTTACATGGCTGTGAATTTTCATAAAGCTATTTTATGATGACATCTGGGAACATTTTGAGTGAAACATAATGACCTTCAGAGCCCTGCTCGCACCTCTTTTCTTGCCTCTTCCTATGTGATCCCGGAATCGCTCCTCCTAGATTAAACCCCTTTAGTGTTGCTGAGATCATTTGTAGAGGAGACAGAAAACAGCCTCCATCGTAGAGGCCCTTTTAGCATGTTTAAAGTTCATTCTCAGCTCAAAACAGTTCTAATAAATGTTCTCATGCATCAATTCTTTGCACCCACCATTCATTTAAAGTGAGTTTAGAAACATTAAAGAACACGTGACAGAGTCAATAATAATAATTTACACACAGCTACAAGCTTCTTTTTTCTGCATTTGTATTTTGGATTATTTAGACGTTGGATTATAGCAGATGCTGTAGCAAAATTCTGAGAAACTGATAACCAAAACCATTAATTTAAATAGCAACTCTTGCTTTCATGCCTTGCACAAATAGAATCCAGAGCAGAGCAAGAAAACATCTGGTATTATCATTTGCATATTGGTCTTCCCAGAAATTAGCTTCAAGCTGTGTTTATATCTGTAGCCTTCAGACCTATTAAGCACCTAATGGACTGACGTCAAAGTACAGGGCACAGTTTTTTTCAACATCAATATGATGTTCAAGAATGAACATCAACAATGTTTTTTCTTCATTATCGTTTCTATTGCAGGATCGAGTCAGGAGTCAAACATTTATTCACGAAAAAAGCAAGCAAATAAGCCTGACCTGTTTCAGATTTTTGTTTGTGAGATAAAATTAAAAAGATATGCTTTTGTTCTCAATAGTCAGAAGCTGCCTTGACTTGATTATGGAATGAGACATTCATGATGCACATTTTTCAGTGATAAAAGGGAAATTATTGTTGCTTCCTGTCAAATCACACTGAACCCTTCATTGTCCAAATGTAAATGGTGTAAAGACAATGAATACGTACTGTTCACGGGCAGATCACGAGGTACAAACATTCGTTTTCTGTTTGCGCCTGCTGAATACATTTTCTATCAAAATATTTGTCTCCTAATTCAAATGAAATATTTGGACACCAGTGCTAAAGAACTTCATTTGCTTTTGACAGTTGATTGGTATTTATCAATTAATTCAAGAACAGGTTAGCCATTCAAGCATATTATTTACTGCTACTTTGTAATCACATAACAGCAAACTATTTGTCAGATGTGTCAAGGTTTTTTTTTAGTTTTGTTTTTTTTACCTGTATGTGATTTTACTGCAGGAAAAGTGTGAATAAAATGTAAACATGGTGCTAAAAGTATGGCTGTATAATGTTGCTAATATCACAATCAGTACTGAAAGGAAGAGTCCTCATACCAAAACCACAAAATAGGTGTATTTCCAATGACTCCAAAAATCACATTGTTTTCAGTGCCCTCTGGAGGACTGAAACATCATCAAACCTAAAGGACAAAAGGTCATTTACCAAAACGACATATATGATGGTTAGAAAGTATCAGTGACAGGCGTACCAGGCATTCGTCATCATGGTAACAAGACTAAACACATATTAACATAAGTTAACCTGATCCATACCTGCGCCTTTCAGACCCAACTCAAATGAACTTCTGTGGCTCTGCCAGATTTAAGACCTAAACCTTAATCAAGGCTTTCAATTTTGTTACCCCCGCCCTTAAAGACAAAGTGATATGCTTTCTTTGAAATGGCTTTCCTATAAAAAAAAAAAATCCTTTTTAACAGTGGCAAAGGTCCAACAAAGAATTAGGCACCATAATCCACCAGTACTCTAATTAAGAAAACTACCTCCTTAGAGCAGGACTAAAGATTTATGTGCGTACACTTTTATCTCACCAAGTTGTACAGCACTCACTCATCTGCGAGTGAATGACAGCAATGTTTTATGGCACTCATATTTAGCTAAAACATCACGGACAATCCATGTGTAATCCTTTTTCTAATCATGGTGGGTGGTGGAAAGTTTTTAATACGCATATCATTGGAGCTGTGAGGGCCAGTAAATGAAATCACAGCTGCTGTGTTACAAATGATCAGTGTTGTGGATGTAATGAAGATTTTCAATTACTTGTAAATTAAATTGTAAAACTAAAAGTTAGATCAAATATGCATCACTCTTTAAATTGTGTGCCAGTTCAGACTATGAGGAATTGAATGCTTGTTGCAGTGTAAACTTAAATTGTATTACGATTTTTTTTTTTTTTTTTTTAATGCCAAGCCATTAAAAATGTCAATGTTAAAAATAAAAGTCATCTTACTTTTATGTTATAATTCCCAAGCGAATTATAACATAAAAGTAAGATGACTCGATCGTTTCCAAAACTCTCAAGTCTCAGCAGTTCATCCACAATGCACATGAATCACCTGTGAAAGAAATGAAAGATCTTTTTTTTGAACAAGGGATGGATTTTTTGTGGTTGAACAGATTCTTTTGGTCTCATAGTAGCTGGACACCGTATTTGCCTTGAAAGACCATATAGCTGGAGAAAGACAAAGAGATGGCTACAAAGTGCTGACAGACAGGTCATCGCAGATAAGACAGGCGACCACTGAACAAGATGAATCACCTCTTACCTGGGAATGGGACAATAATCATGTTGGGGCACAAGACATGTTATTTTGAGAGTTAGTGGGTATTGAGAGATCCCAGGGGTGAGAGGAGATATCTTTGTGACAAGAGTGGCATGTGCTTCTTTTCAGAAGCAAAAACAATAATAAACAGCGACAGAGATGACAGGAGCAAACTCTCCATTGCATAAACTGAACACAAGCTTAAACTTAATGACGTTTGATAGCCAACTTTACAGAACATTTTGATAAGAAGATCATAAGAAATAAAGAAGAGAAGTAAAGGCTGATAGATTATGAGTCCTTGAGAGTGAACTCATCATTGCACACCTGGTTAATTCATGTGTGGCAGTATCCATCATTTTTGTGTTTACTACCTCATTTGTTTAATGTCCTGTTGTTCATTGAATCTCTACAGTACAAAGATACATACTTGGATGTATACTCAGATATACATTTTTCTTGCAGTTTAGTATATTATTTGAATACTCTATCATTTTGACCTATGAATAAAAACATAAATCAAATAAATGAACCTCGTCAGAACAAGTTTTAAGTGTTTTTAACATAAAAACACAAATGATAATCATAAATCTCCCAGTTGTCCCTGATTTGACTGTCACCCAGTCTTAATAGTTTTCATTCCTTACCTAGTTTCTCACTAATATTTTTGTGCATCCTGATGCTGATGTCTCCTGTGAGAACTACATAAATAATATTTCATCCATGGACTCACTATAAAGCAGTAGATGATGTTTTGTTCGTTGGACTGAAATATTGATCTTCTACCAGGAGCTTGTCATCCACAGGAATTTATTTACTTTTCTTGAGGTCCCAAAACATTCACTGTGATCAGTTCGGTTGAGACACCTTCACCTCGGGATACATCACTGCCTCTACATGACCAGATTTTCTTTTGTTGGAAAGTTAAATGAGGACTATACCCTCGTGTTGAGCTTTTACACAACATCACAGTAAAAAACTGGCAGGACAAGGGGTGTCGGTAAAGATGAGCTCATGGATTGTAATTTTGTTGTCAATTCTGAAATGAAATCATGTTGGGGTTACCATCAGCTCATGAAAACGCATGCCCTACCAGCGCACTTAGACCTGAGCTGCACCTCGATTGACGAAAACAAAGATTTTGTAAAAACCACAGTTGCTTGTGTCCTTATTCCAAACCAGCTGCCTCTTGTTGTTTCCTTTGAACTATTTCTCCCTGCAATATTTGAAACATCTGCTAGATAGAATATTTCCATATCTTGCTGTGAAAACCAGTATTTAATGAAGAAAAGAAAATTGTTCTTTACCCGGCTTTAATTCTTTAATATTTGCCAGTGTTGCCACAGCTGTTTTTATGGCTTTGTCTCCTGTACTACTGCTGCCATTGCTGGATCTACATTTTGAAACAGCTTGACTTCAATGTCATTGCACAAAGCCATTCCCACTGGTTACTGATTGGCCCACCTTTTAGAGCAAACAGGGTTTCCTGACTATAATTACAGCGAAGGCTGAAGTTGTGGGTGAAGCCAGGCAATTAAAGCAGACTGATATCTCAACATGACCATAGGAGTGCAACTACTGTATGTGTCTGAAACACCAGCAGGACAGTCTCGTGATGTGGGTGCAGATCAATAGAAAAGAATAGGCCAAGAAAAAGCAAGCAGCTTGTTATGACACACAATTACGTTTTGAAGTTAATCAACCTCGAGTGGTCATATAGATAATAATGTCTTTTACCAGGGAAGTCACAGTTCAGATGAAGTCTATGTAATGTGAATTTTTCCTTCTTAGGAGGGGTTAGGATGGCGTGGATGGTTTGATCTGAGCGGACATTGGTGGCAAAGATTGGTATCTGCGTTTGAGTACAGTGACAGTTTTATTGGACCCACATTTACTGTTGTCATGAAGATGAAGGTTTCATAACTTTAATGGAAGATCTAACTTTAATGCACAACACAGTTAAAATCATAATTTTAACCCGAACCATTATCTTTTAATTAAAACCCAAACCAAGTCGTCTTTGTGCCTCAACCTATCCAGGGGCGCTGATTTAGGAAGCACTCCTGTGGGTCGTACTTAAAAGCAAGAACAAACAGGACTTCTATGACTCTATTGGTTAAAGGACATGTTTTTCTCTAGCATTAAGAGAACTGATGATTATGGACATCTTACGGACTCTTAAAACACACAGATTCCTACTCAGTACCATCGATATACAGTATTTGCGTCACATTTTAATGGGATATATTTAAAATATTTAAATCTGAGCTCAGTGACAAACATCTACAAAAGTCATGTGTAGAACTACTTTTCTTTCTTTCTTTTTTTTTTTTTTATAAAACATTTGAGATAATTGGAAAGATAATGAGCTGACATTTACAATCCATAGGAGATTTTGTTATTTATTTAATAATAGTTGATTCCGTATGAAGTGACACAAACACAGGCAACCACAGGATTTATCTTCAAGGCCCATTTGTCATTGTGTATCAGTTTAGATCTTGCACTTCTTATCATTTTTTTTGTCACATCAAAATGAAAAATTATGGTTTCCTTTAGTTTTTTTTTTTTTTTTTTTACCCTCTGTGATATGTTTCAAAATCCCCTTCAACCATGTTTTGAGATAAATACTCTACTATGAATTGTAATTTGTGATGTGTTTTTTCCTACCCAATCAAATTAGTTCCTCTCACCCTTTAAAACCGCTGTGGCGCAGTGAACTGTCACTTTGTAATTGCTGAAGAAGGAGCAGACCAGCCAAACTTTATGCAGGAGGAAGCTGTTCAGACTCATAATCACCAGATTTATGGAACTACAAATCGGCTTCCATGGACTGATGATGTCAAAGTGGCTTGGGAAGAGGTGAAAAACATAAATGACTGGTATTATGAGAACCACTGCCTATTGTAAAAAGCGGTTCAATGATATAAGACAAAAACCTTAATTTGTTTGTAATTTAATTGCAATTCATTTGTAGTCAACCACAAGCCTTATATATTGTATGGCTGAGACTAGATACTGCATCAAGACATGTACCAACTGCCTGATTCACATCCAATTCAACAGACAAGAGTCAGTTTAATTTTTCACATGCATAGCTGAATCGGAAGATTGTATTACAAAATCTTGTTTTCATTATTTAAGTGTGATTAAATACGTAAGACATTCACCAAATCCATTTATGGCATTTTTGATTGGTCTGTTCATTTGTGCTCTTGCCCACTAAACCCATGAAAATAGCCCTCTGCTGGTTGCACTGCACTTAGACCTGGTGTGAGCTGGCTGAGCCACAGGTATGCAACTTTACCCCAAAATTGACACCAAAATTGTGTTGTACTGGCGCATCTTTACCACCACACCCTTGTTGTGTCGTTACACCCATCTCAGCGCAGTCAGGTTCACATTGACCCATGAAAATTGCAAACTGATGCAAGCACGGAAAAAAGCCCTTGCAATGCACCTAAATGCCAATGTGCCTGGATCCGGCAACGAAAATAAGACACTTAGTTTTAAACTCTGCACATACATCATTCTGTGCTGTGAAAGTTAAAAAAATCCACTGTATGAACAAGAAGAAAAACAGTTTTGAGTGGAGAAGAACTATGTAAAAATGTAATCCCAAAACTGCTTGCTTACATTAATTATGACCCATAGCTTTCAACCATTTTTGCATGTTGCTGAATAGCTACTATAAACCAAACATTACACACGCACTGTGTCAGTATGCATGCACATTGCATGTGGATTTTCCTGCATTAGTGTCCACGTGTTTTTGCACTATGCTCATGCTGCTGTTTTTGTGACATGGATGTTTCATGGGCTTGTGTGGGAGGGCAGTGTTCTGCTGGTATGACATGATTATCCTATTATATAATTAGTGTATATTTATAGTGCGCAAGCTTTTGTTCGATAATATCACAAGCATACATCTGTGAGCAGTACAAGGGTAAAGGTAATGCTACTAGAAAATCCTCCATACCGAGGGAAAGAAACAGAAGTCATTTATCATTGTTGGCCAGATTAATAAAAATGTTTTTTTTTTTTTCATTATAACCACTTTATGGCATGTTAAAAGAAACAGCATGATCTTAACCTTCTCACCAGAATCAAGCAGGACTGCCGCTACACTGATAGACTATACAGATGAGCTGGTTAAAACCTCTGTCAGAACCAACTGCGAGTGAGAAAACAACAACATTGGCCTCTGGTGCTGCCTTCTCATCGCTGTCCTCTCATCTGCAGCTCTCTGCCTGAGGCACAACAGATCAAGGCCCTGGCACTGGTAGTGTGACCAACCTACCAAAAATGTGATGTCTCAGGAGGTCAAGCTGAAACAGAAGGCAGTGCAGTATTTCTTGTCACCTATCCAAACCAGAAACAAATTTGTATTTTCTGTCTGATCAGCTTTGTGCCATTTTGTCTTTTAGTGCTGTGATTTAGATCTTTTGTAATTGTGCCTTTTATTCTCTGTGCCCAGTAATTATCTCTTTACTTAATTAATCATAAGTATAGTTGTCTATTAGTCCGTACCAAACAGTTTAAGTTAAGTTCATTTAAAACAATGTTTGTGACATATTTCTTTAAAAAAAAAAAGACAGGATGATTTCCCAGGACTGATTTCAAATTGAACTGCTTAGCAAACCAATTTTCAACACTGATTGCGAGGCTCACGGTTGTATGTTTACTTTTGAACTCTCTATACTTTTGGATGTTTGTGATGTACAGTAGGAGGTAGGGGAGCTTTGTAACAGCAAAACATTTGTTGAATATTTTTATAGCTGTGATCTTGAATGTGTTTGTGTCAGAATGGAGGACTTTAGGCATAAATTGCCCACCTGCTCGGTGTGTACTCCACATACAGCATAAACAGATTTTAATATTAAAATGTCCACCTGTTGTAGTGCATTAGAAAATTTGAGACATGTAAATCCATACAGCATAAATACAAATATTTTGCGTACCCATATGCTGGTAGAAATTAATCTAATGCAAACAGGCCACCATTTACACACAGCCACAGGTCTTTTAGATGGATGGTATGCAGAGTAAAGACTAATATTTAGGCAGCACTACAACACAGAGGATATAGAGTGCATTTGGTGTAGTAGGGAATATTTAATCAAAGCAGGTTATTTGTTAAACTAATCATTTGCTCACAGCTTGAATGTCCACTAATCAGTAAGTGGGTGTTGTGGTGTTTGGCTGGAAGGGGAAACCTGCACACTTTTATCCCACATTATTTAATGACACATGCTGTCTCCACAGAGGCCCTCCGCACAATAAATGCTGGCCAAATAACCTAAATGACCCAATTACTGTGCATTCCCTGGGCTCAACCTCAGACTTCTCAGACCAGAACATGCTGTGGCGACAAGTTCACTTAATTAGCCCGCTTAACTCATTTAAGTTTTAAAACTGAAAATACCCAATCACCATTATGGATTGATCATATTTGTGGGAAATATGACAAATACAGGATGCAGCTAACAGTTATCTCTACAGCTGAAGGAGGTCCAATGTATCAGTATTTACTGGACTACTATATTTGAGCTCATATTTTTCCATCCACCATTTTACTTTTCACAAAAACTCTTTTCTGCCTTTCACCCTTTTTTACACGCACACAAGCTTCACATGTTAGTTGGGGCACAACTGTCTGGAAAACACTGTTTTGTACTGTGCGGATTATCTGTGAACAGATTTAAGCTCACACACACACACACACACACACACACACACACACACACACACACACACACACACACACACACACACACACACACACACACACACACACACACACACCCTCCCTGCATCATGTGTGAAGCAGATGTGTCCTTCCCTCTGTCCTTTTCCATTGCTTGGTTGTCCTGCTTGTGTCATTTGTAATGTATTGCATTTATAGTGGACTTTTTCTGTTAGTTTAAATCTTCACTGTTGGGAGAAGCAGAACTATCCAGCTATAATCTCACAGTTAGTTACCTCACATTATGATTCCTCTTGGCATGCAGCTTTGTAGCCAGTAGCAATTGTAAGCACAATGTAAAAAAAAAAAAAAATTATTAAAGCAGGACTGTGTCAACAATAACTCCATCTGTCCTTTAAAGACTTAAAGCATTGATATTTTTTTGATTTTGTTGTTAAATCTCAGGCTGCAATGTGCTACCACTAAAGTGAAAATGGTACTTTATATTTTTTCTCTCTTTTGGCATTTTAGATAAAGACCAAAAATATGTCTGTTAGTTCAGCTTCCCTGAAACACAATTCAAGTAATCAGAAGGAGAGAAGAACGGCTGTGTCCTTACTACTCATTCCCTGCTTTAATGCACAAGGGGATCAAGGCAAGTGATTAGTTTTTAATATGCATGATTGTGCGCAATCTGGTCAACTGTGTGCATGCCTGAACTCACACATGGTCACTTTTAATCAGCTAGTCCCGTTCATTAAACAACTTCTTGCTTGGATAATGACAGGGTTTATTATCAGAAGCAATTAAATCTAAAAGGATGGTAAGAGCCAATGCAAGCCATGCCTCCCTTCATTCAGCTCAAAATGGAAATGCTCCTGTGATTTCTGTTCATTAACTGTCTTCTCAGAAGCAATTATGTGACAACAAAAAGCCTGCTGCGAGGAATAAATGCATTATCCACTGATTTAGAAGGACATTGGAATTGTGTCACTTAAACTGATGTTTTTGTGGGTATTTCAGAAGGCAACAGAACTACTGTCATAAATCAAACCAACACCAATGAGGTTATAAACTCAACCTAGTCTGTATATCTTAATTTAGCAAGACTCATTGTTGGGGAAACTAAGATATGCTGCTATGTGTTCAGCCAACTTGCTGAAATTGTTTACAAGCACCATCTGACTGCATGCCGTGCCCTACACAGACCACGATCTGCACCCCCTTACCAATACCCTGTCCAGCTGCAGCTTATTCAAAAGGAGCCAGATAACACATAGTCCAGATAACACATAATTTATAATAATATTATTGAGAGTGTCTGCACTGTGAATCATAATATTTACTTTTGTTTGTGCCTCTTTACCATCACCTTATCTTGTTGTCTGTGTAGAGCAATGCCTCTAAAATATGCCCGTTCATGTGTGAGCAGGACATATTTGCTGCAAATGCCATGCTGCATATTTGGTTTGATGCAGCATGGCCCCTTAATCATGTTTTGTTGTGTAATATACTGTAAATGCTGCACGCCTGCCACAAATCATCTGGAGCCATAGTTTCTCTGCCACCTCCATCCACCTTAAGGCTCACTGCTGGAGAAGGTGGTTGGCTTGGAGTTCTCTCTGATGAATATGGTTCACTGTCCATTACATTTTTAGCTGTGGCATTCTTGTTGCATTCATAATTAAGGGAGGCAGAGCTATTTTTTTAAATCCTGTCGATATGTATTTTGTGTGTTTAAAAAAACAGTATAACTGCATTCTTTTCTCTTTTCACAGAGTCCGACCTGTGTTGTTGTGTCATTAAGATAGCACTGGTTAGACTTTTTTTTTCAGCTAGAGTGATTTAAGTTGGCTGTTATTCTCTAATAAATGCCTAGTCCTCGATACAAGAATTATTTTTGTCCCTATGCCTAGCAATGTTGCAACCCAGTATCACAGCAAGGCATGAAATATTCACGCCTAGACATGTTATCATCTAGGAGATTGGCATGTCTATTTCACTTTTTGCTGTGATACTGGGTTGAATACTGTTAGTATATAAACTCTTCAACAACCAAAAAATGTTTGCAGTCAAGAGAAATATAAGAATTTTGTATTTTTGTTTTTCATGAGAACAAAAGAGTTGTATTCTTTTCTTTCTTTGCATAGGCAAAGGTAGAAAACGTGCAATGTGACAAACATCAAGTCATTGGGCTTAAAGCCACACTTGATCAAGGAGCTTTAATAATGTCTTACTTATTTAAAACTATAGCTTCAAAATCCTCAAAATTTCCCTCTGCATTCTTTTCATCCCCCAGAATCTCATTCTTTATTTCTGCTGTTTCTGAACTCAACTGCGTTGATGTTGCAGTTCAAAGAAAATAATAGAAGTTGTTGTTCAGAAGAGTAAATTTTTTTAAGTATTGTTTCCCCTGCCTAGTGTTTCAGATCTTATTCAACACATTCCTGAATGGATCATTTAGAGTTCTGGATCCTTTTAAAACCTGAATATGGTACACCCAGCTTTCATGGGTTTCACATAGGTCCAAGGATTCATTCTGATACTGTAACATCCGCTGCCTGTTGATCCACCGAAATTCTGTGTTTCGGACAGACCTATTCTCCGATAGCAAAGTATTTTACTTTAAACTTACTCCTAAATTAGGACAATAGGGTTTTCCATTGTCTCTCGATGCTCTCTTGTGAGTTTGCAGTTATCTGACAGGAAGAATACATTTTAGATTTTAAATCAGGGGGCCAAGTGTTTCGATTTCAGCCTCCTGACATCATCACCACTCAAAGCATCCAAATATCAACATCTGCTCCTGGAGATTTGCAAATGTGTGTTGGACCTTGTACTGGAGGATAGGCCAGAGGAAGTCCTGAATTTGAGCAGTGGGGTCATCATATTAAAAGAGTTCAACTGTGACTGTGTTAGGAATTACTGAAACACATTCATATAACTTAATGAGGCTCAAAATAAGTGTGCAATGTTATTATTCTGTATTAAGTTGAAGTACACATGTTGATTCAATGGTCAACGAAAGTTTTAAAACTGCTCATTTTCATCCTATTAGTCAGACTCAAATGGATACAACCAAGATTTTAATTCAGTCAAATAAATACCTGATGGCATCTTCAAAGTTAAATGGTAACATGAGCTCAGGTCACGATGAGTTTTTCTGGTAAAATGAAGTGTGTGTTATGGAAACAGGAACATGAGGACGGTATAGTAGTGACCGACTTGCACTTCCACAGTTGGTAAACAATTCATTACACTAAGTGGTCAGACGGCACTGAAGAAAACAAAAACAAAGATATCAGTCCTTATTTTTACTTTGTGTGTTCAACCCACAGTAAAAGCAAAAGCTTTGTTGTAAGTAATGGAGGGTCAATGTTTTTCTTTTTCTCTGTCAGGTGGCATCCCCTTTGTTCTGACTGGGGAACTGTTTGAACAGTCCTACCGATCTGCCGCTTTCATGATCGCTGGCACTGTGAACTGGCTGGCAAACTTTGCAGTGGGCCTCCTGTTCCCAATCATTCAAGTGAGTTACAGCATCTAAATGCACACCACACATGTGTACACACTGTATTTAAGGTTGGGTCAGGTTTACAACATCAGAGGAGGTACTTCAGAATACAGAAGTAACTCTTCTTCAACTACACACAATAAATCATTGGCAGATTGTCAGCTAAACCCAACGTACTCGAGCCGTGATTATCACTTCAACCTAAACAGTCCATTGTTGTTGGCTCCTCATTAATCTCTGTAGTGGCTGCCTGCCACACCATGTTGTCAAGGGATTTGTCGCATTTAATCGGAGGGGATTGGATCCAAACGGGCGACACAAAGGCAGGTGTGAGGTAAACTTAGAACTTTAGTAAGAGATAATTGGGGTTACAAAGTCCAGTAAAACGTAGTCCAGAGTCTTTACTGTGTCCCAGGAAAACAGAAGAAACCCTATCGAAGAAAAACTGCACTTGACAACACAAGGACTTGAAACAAGGGTTTCTTTCAAAGCATTTAAGACTGAGATCTGTGCTGCCTTCCAAATTGCTTTGAACACTTGTTTTCATTCAGTCATATAGCCTAATTAGAATTCATGTAAATATGAGCAAACAGGTAGGTGAGTGTGTGCAACCACCTCAAAGCCCAAAATACAACTATAAATGTTACAGAGGAGGTTTTCCTTTCCACGTTTCAGCACCAACATTGGTCCATAAATATCACAGAGAGGGCTCAGCTCATGTGCCTAGTTGTCAGAAGCGCACACACAAACCTCTCCAAAATCACTAAACACCTTTCATGCATGTTGAGTTTTGCTTTTTTGATGTTGCTCTACAACTTTATATCTATCACAAATCATAATGTCCATATAAAAACATCTGTACTGCAATGAAGATTCTGTAACAGGTTCAATTAGTGAGACATACCAATGATGGATGTAAACTGAGTTTAGACTAACAGGAGCTGAGGTGTAGTTTGTTGATTCCAGAAATGAGTCTTTCCTCTGAATTTATTAAATACCTGCAGCTTCATACAGCAGCAGTATCCATGTAAGCGTCTCCAGAGAAAGAGATTTGCACGCATTTACACACGAGTTAACTTCATTTATAAATATGCCCGACATGGAGAGCAAATTGATCAGGATTTAATTGTAGGCTAAATGACAATGTGTAGCTGCTCTCCTTCACCTCAGACAGTTCAGCTGCCACACAGAGTCACAGTTTATAAGCTGCAGTTAAATTACTGTTACACAGCATCCGTCCTCATATTGAGGCTGAGTGTCAAGCTGTCAGGATAATTGTATTTCCTGTCTTCCTGTCAAGTGTTTTATTACAGAAAGATATCCATTTCACGGTTTCAGAGAAGGATATTTGCGGTGCATTATTGTGCAAATTGATGCGCTCCCATGACTAATGAGACCTCTTTGATCAATAAGGTAGCCTAATATGGAAATAGGTAGCGGAGTAACAATAAACACACGTTGAATTGCTTTATAAATTACCATTACACATGGAAAGCATTTTCATTTTTTTAGGGAATCATAAATAAACTATGCTGTTAAAAATATTGTATCAGCTACACACACATCAGATTTGACATGACTGAGATAGGCCATTTATTTGGAGCTGATTCTTGTGTTTTAGGACTTCATGGGAGGTTGTCCACGTTTGTACAGCCTGCATGAGACAACATGGCAAGATCGCACAGGACCAAGTGTCTAAGATATTTATTTTGTAGTCCATCTTCTTAGTCTCACCAGGAAGACTTCATTAACACCCGCAGTTGTACAATTACATTGCCTAGTGTAAATGGAGTTGGATTCTCTTAACACCATGGGTGTCTTTTCCTTAGTCCTAATGAATTCTCCTTTTCATCTTTCCTTGACATACTGCATCGAGGTCAAGTGGTTAGGAAAGGATTTAGGAGGTCATTTTGTTTGACTATTCCACCGCACCCTTATTTTCTAGCAACAAATGCTGTGTTCAAATGAGGTCGCATTTACTGTGTCACAGCCCCTTGTGGTATCCACAACCTCACAACTCAAAATTGGCTATTTTGACAAGTTGTTACGTGTTTGCTGACACTTATGAAAAAGGCAGAGGTCATGGATGTTGTTTTTCGTTGGATGCTAGGCTAATTAATTGTATTTTTAGTCATGCAGGGTTGTTCTTCATAACTTAGATAATAGCCTACGTCTGAGGAAAATATCAATCTTCCTAGCAGCCTCATCTTTTGCCTTTGCATTTCCCGCATTACATTATTTCCTTGTGAGCTTGCTAAATGTTTAGCCTCTGTGGCTTCTAGATGCCATCCATGTTGCTGTTGCCTGGAAACAGTGTTTATATGACATAACCACTTGTATTCAAAGCATACAGTGCACACGACTTCCAAAGTTGTAACTGAGCTGAGAGAGACAGGAGTTGATGACCTCAGTGACACAGAGCGCAAACCACAGTCCCCTCTGGACTCTCATTAGTCAATATACTTGTTATTGAATGTTTCTATAGGCCTATCATGTAACATGTATTTCATGTTCCAATTAGATGCAGTGGCTGAGCTCTAATGACTGGCCTCACAGTGGGCAAGTAATGCCTCCTAAATGCATTTTTTCAATCATCAAGTGAACACGCTTTTTTCTTTTCTTCCTTTTGGAGTATAAGTGCTCCAGCACAAACAAGCTCTGACAGACACTTATGAGAGGAGTGAGTCATCCTTGTTAGCTGAACTGTTAAAGATACAGGGAGGACGCTGATAGAAAAAACAAACAACTGTAACCCATGATACACCAATGTATGTCACTTTACGACATTTTGGAAAGGAGCCGTCTTCCAGGTGCACTCAGATCTCGTGCAGAATACCTAAATAAGGCAAAGAAATGAAAACTCTGGTCCCTCTTCCATTACCAGAAGCCACTGTGATTGTTGCGTCGACTGTCACAGCTGTGAGGTAGAGCAGTTAAGCTTCTCAGGATGTTCCACCAGGCATTTGCTTTTATTGCTCAAACAGGACTTTGGCACAGTTTATATATCCCTTGTTAATGTGTAATGTGTAATGTGTCACATTTTCACTTCATAACTTAATAATAACGGCAGTAAAATGAACTATAAAGGGACACTTCACCCACTTTACACGTTACATTGAATTTTGATGAGAAGTACTGCTAATCCTGTGAAAACAGTTTGATGATGTCCTCTCTGGCTTGGGACATGATTTCAAAAGTTAAACAACAAACCAGATGATGTCATGAATATTACATTACAAACAGGAGGTGGGGAGTTTGAAAGAAGAGTGCACTTAGCAGGAGTTTTAGATGTCTAATGAAAGAGGCTGTTGAGCTGCGTAATGGATAAACGTCAAGACAAAGTGTATTTAGAGCTTGGCCATACTGGATACTATAAAACAGGACATCTCTGCAGCTTTGATTCTCATTTACAGATAATGAACCTTGTCTCCATCGGACACGTTTGCTCGTCCCTTAAGTCATTCAGTGCAGCTGTCTACACAAGCCACATCATCGCCTAATTGCCATTGGCTATTATGTTGAGATGTCGCTGTGACCCTTGTTCCGCAGACTGATTTACATTAGTTTGTATTGGTGGTGAGCTCGGTCAAAATGCCTTTGAGTGTCTGGCATCACTGTGGTGGAACCGATCTAGTGTGGACATTAACTGCTGCCGTGCTGCTGACATGCTGCTTTCACTGCTGGGCATTTGTTAACAAGGTGTTACAGGTGAAACGTGAGACCTGACAGGAATGATGAATGGATAGCTGTAGAGACAGATACATTTTCAAAGCTGTATAGGAGCTGTAGTTGTGTGAGGCTAACAAAATTAAAAATTAAAAAGGGTAACTGATGTTTTGTTTTTACACAAACTATTCCATTCTGGTGGTCCCTATACCGAGACCGTATCAATCGTTATCCGTTATCAAAACACAACCCATTCAGGAGGGGAGGGAATGCCTGATATTGTTATTCTTCATTCCTATTGATTCAAATTGGGTAAAGCTGTCGCTGAGAATTTTTACAATATGTTTAACAGTATCAGTGTTTATTGACTTGTTTATTCACAGCCCTAATTCATTGAGGTACATTTTTCTTTTTTTCTTTTTTTTTTTTTTTTTTTGCTGTTATTGAGATCTTAATGATGTGGACAGAGATATTTGTTGTATTTAAAAATTATTCCAAGTGTCTTTCATCCATAGAGTCAAGGGTTGTTCATTGTGGCCTCACAGTTGTTGAGCTGTTACTGACTGAATTGGGTTTTGACAAAAACATTTTTTTTACGTCTTAAGGATTTAAATGAAGAGATATTCAGGTGCCTTTCTAGTCAGTACAGATACCTTTAGAATAAAGAATAAAGACTGAAAATCCCACTATTGTGTTTTTAGCTGTTCAAAAGAAGTTAAAAGACACCCTCTACAAGAAAATAAACAGAACGGTAAAAGGTAGTGCACAGAGGCTAACAAGGGAAGTGTCTGGCCACACTTTGGTCCTCTGCAGTACAATCCTTTAATGCAATTCCTCCAGTGTTAAACTACTGAAAAGGTCATATGAGTCCCTTGATCCTTGTTTGTTATGAATTACGATCATCTGTGAAGTGCTTCATATGGAACCCAAGAGATGGCCTCTTTCAGGATGATGCATGTGCTTCTTCAGAGTGGAGGGGTAAACAAATACAAGTGTTTGAGACCGAAGGTAGGTAGGTAGGTAGGTATATACTTTATTAATCCCCGAGGGGAAATTTTTTCGCCACAGCAGCATACATACAGGAGCAATAATAGAAACAATAGAATAAAATAATAATAGAATAGAATAATATAATAGAAAAGCAATAAAATAAAAAATAAAAAATATAAAATGCACAGTACATACAGTATATATACAGTACATTAAATATCTATATATATTATATACAACAAACCAATAAACACAGTCAACATATATATATATATATATATACATACGGTACAGTATATATCTATATATATAATATACATATAATATACAAGCAACCAAGAAACACAGTCAACAGTGTTTTTGTACTGTGATGGATTTTGCCAGAGGTGAGTTATTGTAAAGTCTTATGGCAGTGGGCAGGAATGATCTCCTGTATCTGTCCTTGTGACAGCGGAGCTGGAGGAATCTTTTAGAGAAAGTGCTCCGCTGTCCCTGCAGCAGGTGGTTGAGAGGGTGGACAGGATTATCCAAGATGGACAATAGTTTGATCAGCGTCCTCCTCTCCACCACCTTTTCCAGACTATCTAGTTTGTAGCCGATGATGGAGCCGGCCTTCTTAACCAGCTTGTTGAGTTTGTTGGTGTCACCGGCTCCAATGCTGCTCCCCCAGCAGACCCCAGCGAAGTACAAAGCACTGGCCACAACAGACTGGTAAAACATCTCCAGCATCATGCTGCACACATTGAAGGATCGAAGTTTCCTCAGAAAAAAGAGTCGACTCATCACCTTCTTGTAGACAGCATTGATGTTGGTCTTCCAGTTCAGTCTGTTGTCGATGGACACACCCAGGTACTTGTACTCCTCCACCATGTCCACCTCCTCTCCCAGAACTCTCAGCGGTTGTGGAGCCGTCGTCTTCCTCCTGAAGTTGACCACCATCTCTCTGGTCTTGGCCACGTTCAGGAGCAGGTGATTCCTTCCCGCCCACTCCACAAAGTCCTCCACTACTGCCCTGTACTCATCCTCCCGTCCGTCCCTTATACATCCCACCACTGCAGAGTCATCAGAGAACTTCTGCAGATGGCAGGACTCTGAGTTGTACTGGAAGTCAGTGGTGTATAAGGTGAACAGGAAGGGAGACAGAACAGTTCCCTGAGGAGCTCCAGTACCACTGACCACCGTATCAGACAGCACACTGCCCAGACGGACAAACTGTGGTCTCCCTGTCAGGTAGTCAGTGATCCAGGAGACGGTGGACGTGTCCACCCCCACCACCCGCAGCTTCTCACTCAGCAGCAGTGGTTGGATGGTGTTGAATGCACTGGAGAAATCAAAGAAAGTGATTCTCACAGAGTCACCGGTTCCATCCAGGTGAGACTGAGCTCGTTGCAGCAGGTAGATGATGGCGTCGTCCACTCCCACACGAGGCTGGTACGCAAATTGCAGAGGGTCCAGAGAAGATTTCACCAGCGGCCTGAGGTGGGCCAAGACCAGCCTCTCCAGCACCTTCATCACATGAGATGTGAGGGCAACCGGACGGTAGTCGTTGAGGCCAGATGGAGTCTTCTTCTTGGGGACAGGAACCAGGCAGGACGTCTTCCACAGCACCGGGACCTCCTCCTGCTTCAGGCTCAGGTTGAAGAGGTGTTGTAGGACCTCAGCCAGCTGGGCGGCGCAGGTCTTCAGGACCACGGGGCTGATGCCGTCAGGTCCTGCAGCCTTGCGCTGGTGGATTCTCTCCAGCTGTCTCCTAACCTGGCCAGTCGTCACAGAGAGGGGGTGAGGGGTGAGGGGGATGGATGGAGGAAGAGCCCTGTGAGATTGAGGGCTTTATGCAGTTCACCAGGGGGCGCAGAGGGGGGAGGGGGGAGGCAGCAGAGGTGTTTTGGAGGTGTGAGGTGTGGAGGAGACAGATGAGGGCGGTGAACTAAACCTGTTGAAGAAACAGTTTAGTTCATTTGACCTCTCCAGGGAGCCCCCTGGTTGTCTCTCTCTCCCCTTGAACCCAGTAATCTCCTTCATACCGGACCACACCTCCCTCACGTTGTTCTGCTGGAGTTTGGCCTCCAGCTTCCTCCTGTAGGAGTCCTTGCACTCCCTCATCTTCTCCTTCAGGTGGCGCTGCACTCTCCTGAGCTCCTCCTGAAGAGCCTGTTAATGTCTGAAACTGGAATGTTTTCTTGAAAACTGCAGGGTCCTCTTTCAACTCCTAAAACCGCACAGTTGCTCCAGGCAGCTCCACATCACTGCCTCCTCTCATTTTACCCCTCTGTACCACTCTTGCTCCTTTATTGATCTCATAGCCTGTTTTTTTTTTTTTTTTTTTTATCTCTTTTATCTCTAAGTCTTGTTCTTATGTTTAACTTGAGTGTTTTTCACTCTACAAACTGTAGATGTTGTTAGGGGATAATATTCAATAGCTGCTTTGCACGCTTGATGGATTGGCTGTTTTTTTTTTTTTATTAGTCTGATACAGTAGTTTAGGTTGCATTTAAGATGATTAAAACCATGATATAGTAACCCCAAATGTCCTAGTTTTCGATTTAGCCTCTCACTCAAAGGCCCAGAGGGTTAACTACTGAGCGGAAGTGTTGAATTCCTCTTTGTGCTTGGAATATAAACATCCTGCAAGACAGGAGTGGCCACAGTTCTCCCAACAGGAGCTGAAACACCTCCCACACAGTTACTAACTGCACTCTGTCACTTTGGCTCTGATGGTGAAATCAGGCCAAGGGGCTGCGGGGGGGGGGGGGGTAATATACAGCAGACACCACCGGTGTGCCATTGCATTGTTTTCTGCCACACCGAACTCTCAGAGTGGCCTGCACATACAGTATCTCTGTCAAACCTGGCTGACAGACTGAGGATTTCAGAGGGCTCTCGCTGGACTGGAGGTCTGTGATTCCCAGGATCTCCTGGAGTTGTGTGCAGTAACAGGAGATGTGTGCTGTTCCACACTCTTACTGCACCTGTGTGACAGCTCAGCGAAGGTGATATAAGCTACAAAGTCGATGTAACCTGCTGATAGAAGTCATTATTTGGGGATTTTTACTTTCCCTCCTAATCTGAAGATTTGTATGTTTTATTGAGTTATTGAATTAAAATGTGACAGTCAGATTAAAAACTCTGCAACTCTGTAATCTGGGTCATACTTTTATTAGAAACTTTACTGCACACACACCGCAGTACTATCACAGTTTGCTTCTACTGGCAGGAAACAACTTATTGATGTATGGAGCCATGAAAACCACATTAGTTTCAATCCTCATAATTTTGGGTTTTGTTTCCTACACCTAAACCTGCAGTGCAGATCTTTTGTCTCCCCTTTATGCCAGTGAGAGTAATTATAAAAACACTGTCGACACGTGCTTACGTCTCAGACTCCACAGTTACCTACTGTGTCACTGCAGTGTCTCTGAAAGATGGTGAATAAATTGCTTTGAGCATCAGAACCAGTAGCGTTTGGCAAGGGCTTTTTTAAAGGATAACCATTTTTATGTAAAAGTCTTGCACTAAGGGTTTACACACCAGGGATGTGATGAGTAAATGACGCAAAATGCTAAATACTTGCCTACGAATATTTTGCATCGCAACTATTGACAACGAAAGTGATGCGAATATGCTACAGATGTTACTTTTTATTTTTTTTAATTTTTTTATAGATTTGCGTTGGCTCATTCTTCAGAACAGAAAAATGACGGATTCAACATCATCCAGTGATGATGATCTTGTCACAAACTATCAACATTGTCTTTAGGAGTTGTGACGTCTGGTCCTCTTCCACGTTGTGGGATTAGTTGATGTGTTTACTCATGATGCAAGATCGAAAAGACGCTTTTTTTATACTCCCTCAGTGTGTAAAGACTGAAAAATAAAGTCCAGTGTTCCCACTGTAATTTAATCCCATTTTAATTGACAAATACCTTTTGCTGAGATATATATTTCATGAACAATTTCTGTATATCATGTCTTTTATATACTTAGTGTGGTTTCCTTAGGTTCCTTAATGTTATTTATAGAATACACGACCATATCTAAAAAATAATTTTTTGATACATGTTCCATGGCAAACTGTCAATACTCCCACTCCTAGAACCTATTAAGAGACTTGACTGAAATGCTGCTTTATGAGAGAAATTATGAAAATGTCCCATTTTAGCTGGCACTGAGCTGTTAACAGGGTGAGAATTACTTTGTACACATTTAAGTAAGGGAATTACTGGAAACATACAGCCTGGAAAATACATGTAATCTGCAGACAAAATTAGCTAAATCGATAATGTGCCTGATTATGTGTATTTGGTCATTACTGAAGGTTTTTATTGGGTTGAAAAAAGAGAGAGGAAGAAAGGAGTTTTGTTCGGGAGACAAAGCGTATATGACAGCTTAGATATGTTTTCTGAACTTACTGACCCTCCCTCTCCATCTTGAGTCTCCACTATCTATGATCTTTTGTAGCGGTCTTTAATGTCTTGACAGGTGTTCTAAGAAAGTATGTTCTTCATCACAATTACCCAAGATGGATCCAACAGGCTCTGATGTACTTTGAAGCTATATTTAGTCATCTTTCATTGATGTGTTTTATCTTTGCACATCAAATCTTTGCATTCATCTTTAAAAGAAATGTGAAAAAAGGGTTATATACCTTGAAAGATGATATGACAAATCTTTCTCTATACACTACAATATGACATTTTTATTCATGCCTTGGCCCATAGTAAAAATTAGCTCTATGTGTTAATAAACTCAAAGCCACCATTGATAAGCATATGGGTTATATTTGAATTATTGAATAGGTCACATCTATAGAAATATGGTTCCTCATTTTATTTCCCAAGTACTTGTTCATCAGTCCCATGCTCCTTTCCTTTCACTCTTTAACAAAAGCATTTTCCGAGGTCACAAATAAAATCAGTTTGGTGTGTGAGCTCTGCGTTTTAAATGAAACGTGTCAAGAGTAGATTATCTGTTTCGTTGCCAGCTGATGTTTGTCTAAAGGCTTTTTTCCTCTGTACTCTTCCTAGCACATACACTGATTTCATATGCATTTAAAAAATACAAATAAAAAGTAGTTTTAATTTGAGGTAATATGCCTGTCTTCTCCAGACTTAGATCGGAACAATGATACTATTTTAAAGTGTGAATGTTAGGTTAAAAAATATGCCTGCAAACACCTGTAAAGGTCATTAATTAGCATAGTTTATCTTGTTTTTCAGCACGTGTTAAGCAAAACATTCCTCAAATCAAAATTTTTCAGATATTGAATGCCAAAAAAGTATTTTGACACCCAATAGTGGCTTCACTATATTTACAATGTTTTAGTTTGCATCCTTTACCTTGTTCTTGTCAATGTCCAGCTATTGAGTCACCCAGTTTTTGTGGTAAGTGTTTCCTCTATGTTTCAGCCAGCAAAGCTTTTAGTTTATCCAGAGATAATTTCTTTAAGTTTGCATCCAAAATCCCTCTATACACCTTAGGTTTCACAGTTAATATAACTCCCTCAGTTAATATAATTTCACCTATACCATTGCAATTAAAAATACTGCAGACTTTGACGTTCCCATCTCCACGGTTTACCGTAACCTCAGTGCATTCTGTTTGAAATCATCATTGGCATTTCTTTCTTTGAGCTTGTGAATGGTTTTCTCTGTATCACTCTCCATCCTGCTGATCCAATTCTGAATGGTCTGTGAACTGAGTTGTATCTGGTAATTCTCATCTACTGATTTTTATTTTGCTCACAATGTCCAGTCTGCTGCAAAAATTTTCTGGGTCTTCTGGTGCAACTTCTTTTCTTTGTCACAAATCCTGTATTGGTAACTTTAAGACAAAATACCCTAAGTGTGGTCAATCGACAATATTTGTTTTCCAAAACCTGCTTAATAGAGAGGCGCTCTTTGTGCAATCACACCATGACAAACCTTCTCTCAGAGGTCCTTTTTGTGGTACTTTTTATAGTTGCTTTTAACCAACCACTTCCAGGGTCATATAGTGGATGTATAAAATCAGTTCATCTTAAATTCACACAGTTGCCCCTAGCAGAGTAACCTCAGGCACAGTTTACCCCAAGAATGATGGACATGTTCCATTAATTTTGACTTTTAGAACTTGTTCATATATTTTTTCGTGGCCACTTAGAGGGCTGTGCTCATGATTTCTAAAAGAACAACCTGTTTTTTTTTTTTTAATTTATTCTAGTTGAATGTCTCTTTACAGCTGTGCTGCAATATTTTTCTGCAGATCAAATACCAGTTTCTACTGTAACATAATTTTTTTCCTTTAACTCTAAATAATATAATGATTGTATTACCAAAAGTGTTGAACTATTCCTTAAGGCAGTGAGACACATGCATAGGCAGACCATTGTGAAATATATTAATTATATTATGTATGATATAATTTTGTTCATAAAAGACACAATGTGACTATCTATCTATCTGGCAAATTTTGAAATCAATGACTTATATGAAACCATTAATCCAAAATTATTTCAAAAGTATTACCTTCACACATCGTTGGTTTACCTATTCTCGAGTGAGAGAAGATCTGTCTGCCATATACTGTAATTGCACTCTGTGCCGAGGACATACTTCCACCCTTCTTTTTATAGACAGAACTTTGCCCTTGGTCATAATGTTCTGATTGTCTCTCATTTGACTCTATTGGCATTTGACATTTCAATCTGAATGAGATGGAAAAATATAGATATGTTCACTGAAGTTCATTCCTCTGAAAATCTACAGTGTGCTCAGTTTAGTGTAATTTGAGGTAAATTACATCTCCACTCCTTGTTTTTATTGATTAACAAATATAAATTTACTATGAATAGAAATATCAAAGTGCAGGGAGAGAAGTTTATTTCAAGGCTTTCAGAGACATTTTATTGGAGAGAGAGTTTTTTTTTTTAATGTGATTTCAAAGCAGTGCACTCTAAAAGATCATATTTTTTTGTTTTATTGGATTTATGATTGACTGACTATATAAGGTACACAAGCAATTTACTTCACATTACAGAATTCTTTATTGCATACCTTTATATAATTGCATCTTAAGTGGAATAAATTGCTTTGTTGAAAAGCTTTTTATTTTTCCTAGAATACCTCCTAACAAACATTAGATGACTTTAACTGAATGCTGGGAAACATCCAAATTAATACTTAAAAGCTCTGACAGGCTGGACAGTTAATTACAGTGAATCTTCACTTCTACTTGTCATTCACTGAGTAATTGAGTTAATTAGTGCCCAGACTACTAATATACAATCCATAAAGCATGCAGATTAATATGTCAATATGTTTAGTTCTGTATTACATTTTTCAAACACACTTCCATGCCTAAAAATTCTGTGTAAAGGTGAACATCCCAGTAGTGTAACTTTGGACTGAATCTGACCTCCAACTGTATCAGTTGGATGCAAGCATGTAGCTCCAGGCATACATCAGTAGTATGGAGAGCAGGACTCAGTTATGGTCACACTCGGCTGAGGATAACTATAAACAACATGAGCTCCGGCCGTTTCAGTCATTACCTCGTTCTCAAAACAGGAGCAGGGATTCAGAAACGTAATATTTTGTCGCAGCGCTGTATTCATCAATAAACCATATGTGACGGAGCTACACAAAGAAATGCAAATTGCTTTGTGTTACAGTAACTATCTCTGCTTTATGGGGTGAACAATACATTTCTATTAATCCACACGTGCACATCACAGCTCTTGTCTTTAAATAACTGCTGTATACTGTATATGCAATGTAAAACGCTAAATAGCCATAAATTACAGTAATTACATTCTCATTCTACAGCTACAAAACAGTTGAATGTAAATTATTATCAACCTAATTACTACAACTGCAACCTTTTACTCTCTTTTAACAATTAAAATGCATTATAAAACACACGCACACACACACACACACAAACACACACATACACACACACAAGGTTGTCTGTAACTCTAAGGACATATTCACAGTGCGAAAGAGAAAGAGTTTGACAAAAGTCAGCCCAGAAGTTGGAGATCAGAGTGAACCTTTGCTCGAGGCATAGTGGACATTGTAGTGACATTGTTTTGACCTTCTGTCAAATGTTTTCTGCCTGTTTTGTCAGCAACCCCTCCAGATAAACCTAATTTTGTCCTTTCAGTCAGCTGCACCAGAGTGTCAAGTGTTAGAGGCGAAGAGTGAACCTAGAATGAAAATAGCTGTAAAGGGCATATTAAACATTCAGATGGTGGATTCTTTGAGGAGGAAGTTGTTAATTTTTGCTTTAGTCATATTGATTTTTAGAAAGAAACCAAAAAATAAAACAAACTTTCCTAAACATAAACTCACAATAATCTATCCGTCTGTCCGTCCGTCCGTCCATCCATCCATCCATCTATCTATTGTCTGTCTGTTTTTCTGCCTATCTGATCGATATATTTACACATATAGATTTATGAGCACGTCTGCTTAGCTGTGTCATCAACAATAGGAAAACAAAGAGAGGAAATATGATGTGATGATAAAATTGATAACTTTTTCATTTTGATGAATATACAAAGAGGCAATAAATGTCAGTAATAGGAAGGGCAAGTAGATGTAGAGCTGAATATGTATTTAGACAGGTAAGAGGCATGCAGAATAGAGTCGGCATTGCAACAGGAGACCTATAGGGATGGATTTGGAAAGGCAAAGAGAAGAAATCAGGAGATGAGGCTGACCGAGCCGAGGACGGTGTGGGAGACGAAAAGCAACAGAGGGATACTTTCAGACAGCCAATGCCACAAAGATTGCAGTGTTGGTTTTGTTGGTTGGGTTTTGCTGGGCCCACTTACTCCGAGGCACATACCAGGCATCCAGATCACAGCAGTGACTTACCAGTTTGTAAATGGCCTGACCTAAAACCTGCGCTGAACCTTTTTTAGACAACAGACCGCTGTACTGTGATGTCATGTGGGCTTCTGTGGTTGCTGTACTACAACATTTATGAATGGGGGATAAAATAAAGAATCTTTAAATATTCTATTATGAAATTATATCAGTTAATAACTGCTATTTGTAAGTATCTGGAAGCCTACATTGATATTCAGATTAAAACAACAGTTTTGTTTTAATCATTTGGTGTGTTTCTGATCAGTTTAAGTCTTTTAAGTTGTTTTGCATGCAATGTTGTGTTCAATGTTAGTCATTCTGTGGCCTCTTAAGGTCTCCCAATCAGTTTAGATTTTTTTTGTAGTCAATTTTGGCATCTTTGGTTCTTTGTGTTTTTTGTCATTTCCCATCCTTTCCCCCCGAAGGATCGCGGCAATAAGTTTTGTAAGGACTACTTTTGCATTTCCTCGCAATACATTTCTTCTTCTGTACACTCTGAACCATATGTCTGTCTGCACTCAGCAGCTCTGGTCCACATGAACACTACATTGGTCCATTTCAGCTATAACATGCTTCCAGTTCGAGAAAACACTCTGCAGAGATGATAGGTGATACTGTGTGTTGGATTTAGTGCCCGTTCATTTTAAAAGGCTGATCTCTGAAAGAATTCAGCTTCTTGTTGTGAGGAGATCTGCAGGTGCTCTGTCTGCTGTGATGGGTGAAGCTGTGGCTATATGGTTATTGTTCAGGCTTTGACTGCTGCTGTCTCAGTCAGTAGTGTTATGGATGTGTTTAGGTGGTACTATTTGAATCTGCAATGCTTCTATGACAGGATGTGTTACAACTATTAAAAACCAGCCGTAATTGTAACAAACAATGTATAAAGTCAGCTTCTGCTTTGTAGCTTCCAATTTGGCACTTACTGGTTAAGGGAAATTAATGAGAGCTCTGAGTTACACAGTTTATGATATTCTAGTCCTGGCTTGACATGTCTAAGTATAGTGGTTTTATATCTGGACCAATGTGGTCTAGATGTGAAAAAAGCTGTGTAATGTCCCCTTTTTTAATATTCACAAATAGAGTTAAGGTTTTACAAATCAGAAACTGTGTTTTAAAGTGTCTAAGAGTCGGTCTAAGTGTAGACTAGTGGCTTTACATTCAGGCTAGATGTGTAAAAAGCAGTGTAATTTTTTTGCTGCATTATGACAAATAGACTGAAGGTTTTATAAATCAATAATGTTTTGAATAATCTTTAGCCTCTGTGATAAAGTCCAGGTTTGACTTGTCTAAGCACAGTGGTTATAAATCTGGACCAGGTCTAATGTGGTCTAGATGTATAAAAAGCAGTGCAATGTCCCTCTGCAGCATTTTTTTTTCCAAACAGAATAAAGGTTTCACAAATGTGAAAATGTGTTCTGGACAGACTTAAGGCTTCTTCTGAAATTTAAAAAATGCTTTTACGGCATTAAGAGGTGCTAAAAATGGAGAATGACTCACACAGAGCTGGAAGTCAGGTTTACCTTAACTTTAGGGTCAGGAAAATGCACCGCAAAGTGTCACATCATCTCTCCTTCCCTGAGTATCTGCAAAGTGTTTCCTTTAACTGGCAGCGTGTTATAGATGAAAGTGGACCAACACACTACTGTTAATGAGGACCAGAGCAAATGAGTGTAAACAGACATACAGTGCATCCAGAAAGTATTCACAGCGCTTCACTTTTTCCACATTTTGTTATATTACAGCCTTATTCCAAAATGGATTAAATTCATTTTTTCCCTCAAAATTCTACACACAATACCCCATAATGACAACGTGAAATAAGAAGACTTGAGGCTGTAATTTCTGCCAAAGCTGCTTCAACAAAATATTGAGCAAAGGCTGTGAATACTTATGTATGTGTTATATTTCCGTTCTTTATTTTCAATAGATTTGCAAAAATTTAAAAAAATATATTTTCACTTTGTCATTATGGGATATTGTGTGTAGAATTTTGAGGGAAAAAATGAATTTAATCCATTTTGGAATAAGGCTGTAACATAACAAAATGTGTAAAAAGTGAAGCACTGTTAATACTTTCCGGATGCACTGTATAGCTCAGAGTGAACAGAATAAGAAAAGTATTGAATAGTATGTAGTTGGTTTTTTTTGTCATTGTATGGTGTTTTTGTATTTCCCTATAGTACTTTTTGTTTGTTTGTGTGTGTTTATTTTGGTTGATTGCTTTGTAATGGTTCTAATTGTCTGAGCCTCTGGCATTAATAGTTTGAGTTGGAATCAGGTTGATTTAATGATGTATTGCCTCACAATATGAAGGATAACATTATCTTGGAATTCAGTGCTTAACATTATTATGCTCTGGGGTTGCATGGGAATCCCAGTGTCTCATTTAAAAAAAAAAATTCTGATTGCTCTACTTAAATATTAAACACTTTTAAAGGAGCAGTCATCATTTCAGGTAAACTCATTAAAGGAAATCAAAGTTAAGCAAGACTATCATACTCCCTATATGTGTATACATTTTTTATTCAGTTCAATTCATAATTTATTTTTATTTAAAGTTGAACATTGTTGCAATAGTCAGAAACACAATTTCATTTCAGTAACCTCTTACATTTTTCCCATCACCAAATGTTAACCAACAGCGGTGCAGCTGACCTCACTGTTGTTAAGGCAGATTTTGATACGATACAGTTAATGTAGCGCTGTGCAGAATATCAAGCAGTTTGTTGACACACTATCGGTAACCCTTTGCGGTTTTACACACTGACAGTCGTATATAAAGTTTTGACAAAGGTCTTTTGCCCCTTTCTCTATTATCTTTATCATACTAATTTTCAGTCTCCAGACACAAATACACATTTGGAAAAAATAGACTGGAAATAATGGAAAAACAGGATTGTTCTGCGCATTCTATGAATTGCAATAAAAACACTAACCAAGCAAACGTGGTGCATTTCTTTTCAAAGATTGATCTGCTGCCACAAATCATATGTTATGAAAGAATCTTGCAATTTAACAGAGCTACAAATGTGCCTTAATTAAGTTAAACGGGGCAGCAACAACAAGCTACTGTATTTATGTGTGGCATCTGTTTGAATTGATGACCCATCACACTCAGTCACATGCATTAGTACTAGTTTGTATGCATTTGTGTTCGCCTTGGTAATGAGTTAGGGTTAGAGTTATGATCCATAACTGTGCTGCTAAATGATTATTTGTCTCCCCATTGCCACACTACACCGGTGTAAAGGCATTGATACACTGTGTAGTAATCCATAAAATCACTTAACAGCTCAGTTTGGACATTTGCAGGGGTCATCTGTCTGTCATGGATTGCAGACACTGTCCTTGAGCGTGCACAACACAATCTATAAAAGTCCACACATGCAAATAATCTCCCTTTACCTCAACAGCACACAGCTCACACCCATACCACCAATGATGACTCGCTGTTGCCCCAGAAACCAGTGACCGTGACAGTATATTTCTGAGCATGGACACTCACTGGACCAGGACGTATTTTTTATGTAGTCAGCTGATTTAAGTCCACGGTGAATATTTAAGCATTCTCCTCTCATTTACCCTTAGCCCGTCCTGTTTTGTGCTGTTCTTAGCTCTCCTGTTCCCGAATACCTGAGTCTTCTGTCTCATTCCATCCTATCCTATTCTATAACATCTGGTACTATCCTGTCCCATCTCATCCGATCCCATCTAGGACTGTTCTAGGTTAGGCTATCCTGTCCAACACTGTTCTGTCCTATCATCTCTCTTCTTGTCTTGTACTGTCTCATCCTGTACCGTCCGAGTCTTATCCACTCATCGTGCACCTGTTTTGCCCTAAAATGTCCAACCTTTTCCAATTTGAGTCTGTCCTTCTGTCTCCCCCTTTGTCTTGCAAGACTCTGTACCAGACTGTCTCATCCTGCCCTTTCTTGTTATGTCATGTCCTTTCGTGGCCTTTTCTGTCCCATCCTGTCTCAGAGCGTTCCATTATAGACCGTCCTTTCCTGCTCTATCCTTCCTGTCCTTTTCTGTCTGACTTGTCTTATCCTGTTCTGTGCTGTCCCTTTCTGTCTTATTCTGTTTTTTTTTTCTGCACTGACCTGTCCTAACCTCTCTTGTCCTGCCTTGCTCCTTCCTAGATTGCCCCGTTCTGTGCAGTTCTGTTTTGCGTGATTTTGTCTCTCATCTAAGAACTGTCCTGTTGTGCAATGTTCTACACTATTGTGTCCTGTCCCTTTCTTTCCTGTCCTAGCTATATCTGTTTTGTCCTATCCCATGAAGTTCTGTCCTCTTTTGTTTTTTCTGTCCTGTCCCATCTTGTTCTGTCCTGTCTTGTCGAATCTGTCTTGTTTTACAATGGCCTGTTCTATCCTAACCTGCTGCTTTTTGTCCCATTTCTCCCAGTTCTGTCCTGTCCTGTTCCATCCTAAGTCTATACTTCCCTGTGCTAGACTGTTATGTCCAGTCCACTCAAATCCTGCCTGTCCTGTCTTGCACTGGCCTAGTCTGTCATATCTTGTCTTTCATTATTCTGTCCGAGTTTTTGCTATTCTATTTTCTGCCTGTCACGTCTCCTCCTTTCCCGTTTGATTCTGTCTCATCCCTTACATTCTGTCCACTCCTGTTTTGTCCAATCCCATTCCATCATTCCATTCTGTCCAACTGGTCTCACACTGTTATTTCCTGTCCATTTTCATCTTGTCCCATCTCAACTCATGGTTCCCCATCACTGAAGGTGCCAACTATGGTCTTTATATCATGTCACTTTGGGTATTTACGCATGAAATATCAACATATGATTAATGTGTGTGTCTGCAGCACAGGATGGCTCTTTGTGTGCATGCCTAATTCTTTGTGTGTGCACCAAACTACACTTGACTGATCGACCGCAGCAGATCAAAGGATTATCCAAGAGTCAAAGGCAGGACTGTCTCATTCTCCGCAATCCACAGAGGTAGAAAATATTCGATTAATGACATACAAAGTGGAGGAAAAATGCCTTGTTTGTATCAAAGACTCATCTTCTCTGACAACTGCGTGAGAAAGGCAGTGTTTTCTGAACAACGTGCTAATTTTGCAGATGAGCATTATGTCACAGAGGCGACATGGAAACTGGGTCAGGGCATTTGCATGATGCTCTGTTTGTTTGCCGCTATTATGAAATACACTCAACAGAGAGAGACAGTGTCAGAAACGACCAGCAGCGGTGATATAACTGCTGAAATCAAAACAGTAAGTAGTTCTTCATTGAGGTCATGGTTGTTTGCACACTGCAATTCTAATGCCAGGTAGAAAGCTCTGCATTTGAGGTCCGTCCCGTTATGAGCAAGAGATTAGAGCTTGACACGCTGGTGAGGGTCAGTCAAGTTTCTCTGCCCCACACAAAATCTCTCTCACTCTCTCTCACTAACAAACACACACACACACACACACACACACACACACACACACACACACACACACACACACACACACACACACACACACACACAAACAAGCACATAACCCTCCCTCCATATCTAAATCTCCCTCTGGGTAATCAGTCAGTGTGTATTTTTAAATCTGTCACTAATCTCTATTATTGGCATGGCACACTGGACAAGGTTAGCTTCCACACTTTGCGTACTGCATCACACGTATGCATGCAAACACGTAAATATACTGTTCAAAAAATCTGAGTTGGAAATATGACTTGCACATACGCTCATACAAGAGCCTATCAGACCATTCACAGGCAAAATCTGTGGGATGTTCACCTCAGCATGTCCTCAGCATGACACAGACAGATGACAAAACAGATGCCACAAATGATGTCTCTCTGGAGTTGGCAACAGTTTAGCAAAGCTGAGAAATGGCAGAACGTGGCTCTGTGGAAGAGGGGGAGAAATATTCATCAAATGATTTAAATGATGAGGCTAAAGAATCCAAAAACTAATTTATAAAAAGCTAAGCATCATGTTAGATTTAGGAATAATGCATTGTGGGTACCAGTGATCATGATTTCTGACAAAACTTTCATTTTAGAAGCAATTTTTTTAGAAAATGTTTGCCAAAGAAATTGATTAAATTTGGTCTGTCTAATTTCAAAAACCCCTGTGTATTTTATGTTTGTGTAGGAGAAGCTGCAGTCCTTTGCCTTCCTGGTGTTTGTGGTGGTCTGCATCTTTGGATCTATCTACCTCTACATCATCCTTCCTGAAACCAAAAATAAAACCTTTATGGAAATCAGCCAGAGCTTTGCCAAGATCAACAAAATACCCATTTCCTCCCCTGGCCAGGAAATGGAGCTTGTTCTGTCCATTAAGCCGGACATGAACAGAAAGGACCAAGATGTCACTAAAATGGAGAGTTCCTTCTAAGGAAAACAAAAAACACTAATTATGGGGAAGCAGGGTCAGAGCATGAAATTCAATTATTTCTTGTTTTTACATATTTATTTGATGACTGCAATTAATAAATTTAAAATGAATGCTTTTTGTATGTTTTGTATAACTTCCCAGTATTTCAGTTTACAGCTTTTATTTGTACATTTCTGCTATTAAAATTAAAGAAACCACTAGATTTAATGTTCTCTTTACAAGTCAGCCCTCGTTTGTTGAGGCTGTGGATGTATAGGAAACTTACATAAAATATTGGTTAAAATATTGTTTGATTATTTACAGATCACACAGATATGGGGACACATTAGCATATATCTGCAGTTGTGTTTATGTCCATTTGACAAATAACATTGATTGTTAATATTACATTTTGATCAAATGTTGATAAAATTTTGTAAATAGATTTTCCTTGTTTTAAGAACAGACAACTGAGCAACTGGACGCTGATCATTGTGCATCATCCTGGGCAACTATAGCAGCAAGCAACACCCCCTCATCTCAGTTAGATTTAATTTAGCAGATTTCTTCTTTGTCACCTTCTCTAAGGGCCCTCATAAAGGAGTGTATGTGTGTGTGGGGAGGAGGGGGAGGGAGGGGGATGTGTGTCTGAGTGTCTGAGGAGATGTTTTGCAGGATTAAAGCCGTAATGCTGATGTCTTGGTTAACTTCCTAATATAGACAACAAGAGGGAGAGAACGAGAGGGCAGTAAAGCTGACATTCTTCTGAAGCCTCTCCAAATCTGAAAGGAGCCAAGGCTACTTCCCACCAGATGGCAGGAGCCAACGAAGAAGTGATCTGAACAGAGGTAGACAAGCATCTCTTTCAGTTTGATTCTTGATTTCTTGATCCAGTGTTAGTGCCACAGATTTCCTTTGCCCAACCAGCAAGCTAACAGGGAAGTGAGGAGAATAATAAGTGGTGTTGTCTGTCATAACTCTGTCCCAGTATGTTACTCTTGAGGAGTTATATTCTCACAAGCATTAAGTAGAGGGTAAATGACAGAAATAATTGCTGGTGGGACAGTAATTATGGCACTGCATAGCTGCAAAGGCATATATATGTTTATTATGATGCACTTGCTGTGCTTGATGAATTACTGTTTATTTGACCTCTAAACGAATGTATTATTATGCAAAGTAGGAAGTGGGTGTTGCGGGGGGGGGGGGGTGCTGTGTAAATCCCACTTGCATTTGCTGTGAGGAAGTCTCACTGAACTGTGATTCTTAATCAAAACTTGAACTTCTGTGGAATTAATTTCATTACAATTCCTTTAAACCTTATTTCTCCTGGTTATCAAAAAGGTTTAAAAAAAGAATAATTTAATTTCACACCTCCAGCATTTAACAGAGTTTTGTTTCTAATAACTTTGCAAAATATAAAATCACCCATTTCAGATTTTCCTTTTTTAACATTTTATTCTTAACCCAGGTTGAAGCTGGTCTAATTTTAGAGGTGTTTAACAGCCTCTTTTGATCTAATGAAACATCATCTATCAGTTCTGTCCAGTCTGTGCTGCATCTCTGCTGGCCTAATTTTAGCTGCACCTTTACCCAGTGAGGATACTCTGGATGACAGTTACAGGTCACTGCAATTATTCCTACAGTTTGTAATGATCTGGTTCCACCTGAAGAGATGGGTGATAGAACCTAACGCTCTCATTTTGTTAAAAAAAAAATGTATCTGAATCTAAAAGTGTCTTTTAAAGGGCCTTTTTTTCTCTATCTATATTTCCTTGCCAAGTTGCAGTGAATAACATCAACACAGAGGCAATTTAAACACTAATCATGGTAGATACAATCTCGCACCAACTAATTCAGACTGCTGAAGCCTCATTTTAGCTCCAGCTAAACTTTTGATTTCAAATGTACTGTGGATTTTACCCCAGTCTCTTATATTAGAATCCCATTGAATGAATCTCATTACAGCCAGTGTGTGCAAAAGAAAGAATTTCAGTGATCAACAAATATTTCGTTGCAGATTCTGGCTTTTTTATTGATTTATTTAGTGAATTAGTTGTAAAAATATGGTTGTCCATTCTTCCAAAAATAGCTTCTCTGTGAGCCAATGCAGTCTCCTTTATCTCTCCTCAGTGCCTGTTCGCAATGGGCATTAGTATCTTTTTCTGACATTTTTGTGTTACAGTTTTTTTATGGTTATGTTTGATCAAAAAAAAGTTTTCATGTGCACTGCAGATCAGACTTGTCGACTCTGACTCCGCTTAAACACTTGAGCTGTAACAACCAAGCAGGTGTCTGTTCAACTTGCATGAGTGTGCCTGTCTGTCAATCACAAGCTGTTCATCAAAAACATTACCTTTGCTGCATAAGGTTTGCCACCTTACAGGAGTGTCAAACCAAATGCATTTCATCAAGTAGTTCACAGATGTTGATTGACTGGTTTTGACAGATACGATGATCAGATGGAACAGACACTATAACCTGTCCATTCATCTCCCGGCGTGCATCATTCAAAAAAAAAAATTACATTGTGTCTGTGTGAGTAGGCATTACACTCAATAAATTCTCTGCCACTCTGTCTTTCCTCAGTTATCTCAGTAGAGGATTAACCCACTGTAGTTCCTGCCTGAATACTGCATTCACCACTCCACTGGATTTGAGTCCTGCATCTGATCATCACTTATGGAAAACAAAAGTGACAAGCAACAACCAATTTATCCCCCAAATTACCAGTGTCACATCTCTATTGTCAGTTTGGTGTGTAAATTATAATTCTGTCATTTGTCATAATTTCTCTTTCTGTCTGCTGAGGTGCACAGTGATTGAGCATCTAGACAATGCAAGCGCACACCATATTGTAGGTAGGTAGGTAGGTAGGTATATACTTTATTAATCCCCGAGGGGAAATTTTTTCGCCACAGCAGCATACATACAGGAGCAATAATAGAAACAATAGAATAAAATAATAATAGAATAGAATAATATAATAGAAAAGCAATAAAATAAAAAATATAAATATAAAATATAAAATGCACAGTACATACAGTATATATACAGTACATTAAATATCTATATATATTATATACAACAAACCAATAAACACAGTCAACATATATATATATATATATATATATATATATATATATATATATATATATATATATATATATATATATACATACGGTACAGTATATATCTATATATATAATATACATATAATATACAAGCAAGAAACCAAGAAACACAGTCAACAGTGTTATTGTACTGTGATGGATTTTGCCAGAGGTGAGTTATTGTAAAGTCTTATGGCAGTGGGCAGGAATGATCTCCTGTATCTGTCCTTGTGACAGCGGAGCTGGAGGAATCTTTTAGAGAAAGTGCTCCGCTGTCCCTGCAGCAGGTGGTTGAGAGGGTGGACAGGATTATCCAAGATGGACAATAGTTTGATCAGCGTCCTCCTCTCCACCACCTTTTCCAGACTATCTAGTTTGTAGCCGATGATGGAGCCGGCCTTCTTAACCAAAGCTTCTTTGGGGGAAACAGCTTGTGTATTACAGCTTGTGAAACCTGGGATAAGATCTTATCTAGGTATCCAATTTATTTGCATCTTCATATGCACACTCACTTGATAATTACTACAATGTAAACATGATCCGCGTCAGACATTTTGCACAATGATACAATCTTTTTCCGGCTTTTAATAATGCACGCACTGCTCATTTTGCAAAGTAACATTGACCTGTTGTATCCCAGCCTCCCACACCTGTGTCTTGAGGCCCTTCTGCATGTATGTGTGGTATATTCATCTTCTGACCCTCTTTTGTAGACTGGTTGGACTGTTGATGATTTGAACCCTTTCACCCAACAGGGAGGTTTGAGGGTCTTCTTAATACTGTGGGAATTTCAGTTTTGTTGTGGTGGCTGTAGCTTCAAGACCTTTGTTGACATTTACGCTTAAGAAAACAGTGATTTGGCTAAAAGGACCTTGGCAGCTCCATCATAAAGCTGCTGTGGCCCTGAAGCTCCTGCTTTCTCCTTCAGCCTGTGTGTGTGTGTGTGTGTGTGTGTGTGTGTGTGTGTGTGTGTGTGTGTGTGTGTGTGTGTGTGTGTGTGTGTGTGTGTGTGTGTGTGTGTGTGTGTGTGTGTGTGTGTGTGTGTGTGTGTGTGTGTGTGTGTGTGTGTGTGTGTGTGTGTGTGTGTGTGTGTTCAAGTAAAGATCTAAGAGTTGTAAAAGTTGGCCTTGCTTTGGATGATTTCTCCCTCTGGTTAATTAGTCAGCCAGGCAAAATGGAAAATGTTTTATTAGCACAAGTTTCGCTTCACTGCTATGTAATAACAAGGACAGGTTTCTTTTAATGAACTCTGTCTGTGTTCATTAAAAAGAAAAAGAAAACAACAACAACAACAACAACAAAACAACAACTATATCACCTATAATGCAAGTAACAATGGGCTGATTGGCTCTTGGAATTAAACTTCATTATTCAGTGGACTTAGAGCCTTTGCACTGTTAACTCCAGTACCCTTTGTTACTACACTTCACAAGGTGTGAGTCAATGTGACACAGTGAAACTAAATTACTCAGTCCAACAACACAATTAAATTTCCAAACTCTGCTAGACCCTATACCTGTGAGTCACTGTCTGTATTTCAGATTCGTTTGGAGATTCCAGAAGGTTGTAACAAGGATTAACAATGTTAGATGAATCTTCCTGCATAGCTTGCAAGTTAAATTACTATATCTGTAGATATTAAAAAAAATAAAAAATAAAAAACTGACAGAAAAATGGCACCGTCCTAAAAAATAAAAAAATAAAAAAAAAAAAAATTGACTCGCAGGCATCACAGCTGCAGGTGTCACAGGTATTTTTACATCTGCACTTTCACAGAAACATGATTCAATCCCCCCATACACAATTTTTCCTGAGGTAGTAAATAGGTGCATTTGTTTTTGACTTCAGCTGACTTTGACTGATGTTAAATCAAATAAGAACAGCCAGTGACTGCAGGGGTGGAGCCTAAAACGACTGCCATTAAGTGGAACAAATGTTGCTTCCTGTCGCGTTAGTGAGCTCACAACAATGGTCACATTTTAGGCCAATACACTAATAGAAAAACACCGAACCTTTACAAGCGACACACACTTTCCATATAGCTTTTTAATTAGGTGTGTACATCAACATATTAAACTGTCTTGTAATAGTCTTGCAGAATAGGAAGAGCTTAACGCCGGTAATCTTACAATCCCTGATGTAATTATGCTCCAGTGTACACTATTGTTGCATTTCATTGTTCGGCAGTGTGCTGATTTGTGCCTCCTGGTGACATCTGAACCTGGTTTCCCGGCCTATAAAAGTGAGTTCCTGTTACTTTTGCAGTGTCCTTGGTTTGGCTGGTTTTGTTTCTCACACCTTCTCCCTCTTCTCTCTTTCAGGCACACTGACAGTCACGTGAAGACTGCTGCAGTAGCTCTTTTCCACTCATGACTTCAATACACCTTGTAACATCTACACACTATTACTCCTCATGCACACCTTACATTACTGTTTTCTACCATGGATGTATCAAAGAACACTTAAAAAGCCTGCTATTTCAATTGATTAATTTAGATTAGAATTTTAATTTGGTATTTTCTCAATTTTTTGCTACAATTTGCATTTTGCTTTTTCACGTTTTCAAGTTCCTGTGTACATGTATGAAGTTCTACAAAACAATACCTGATGAAACGGGGCCACTGTAGGAATTGTGATGATATTATTAGGCTAGAACTGAGTTTATAGGCAAACCAATGGGACCGTGAGTAATAATTGCATTTAAATGTCTTATTTCCCTAAGCCTTATTTAAAATCATACAGAATGTGGTAGTGATGTTGCATCTGGTAATATGTGTTGGCTTTAGGTTTTATAAAATTTTTTTTAGCATGGAGCAGCTACACATTTCTCAAGTTTAGATATTTTAAAGGGTATTACCACAAAATTATACTGACTGAAATAACACAGTTTGCTTGTGTTGCAAATACATCAAGCTAAAGAGGACATCTTCGAAATCCCAACTTTTCCTAAACAAACCATAGTGACGTAGTAGATGTGGGCGGGGCTGCACCACCAAATTCCGCTTTCCAGCGCGTTGCAGCAGGTGCTTAAATCATTCGTCAACCACACTGCGCTGCATGAAGTTTAAAGATCTCATTGATGAAACGAAAGTGAAACTGTATTGGTCAAGTTAGATTGATTGAACGGCCATCCAGCCAATCACAGCCATTTGACCAACCCTCCAGGCCAGGGAAGAGTAAACATCCGACGTACGGTAAAGTTTGTGCATTAAGACCCGGAGCTTCTGTCACTATCGGTCCGCTGTGACAGCAGATTCTGGAATGACAGAACAGAGGTATGAAACGGCAATGTGGAGAGATTTCTTCCCTCACTTTGTATTGTTATGTGATGTGTCAGCTACATTAATTATTGAACATAAAATCCACAGTGATTACAAATCCAAGCCAGGTGGCAAACAAACTGAATGCAAGGTGAAGGGGGTTGGCATAATGTAGCTGGATAGCATTTTCATAGCTACATACCAGGTTCAAGTCTGAATGCCCCTACTTTTGAGCACTACTATTGCACACTCAGTTTGCAATGTCTGGTTTCAGAAAGCTGCAGGCTAGCAGTGTGGCGCGGACCATGGGAACACAATGAGTTTGAACCTGTTTAACATTGTCATTGTCATTTCTGTTGCAAGTTATGAGGAAATGCACAAGAGGTAAAGGCACAAGAAGACTCTTGAAGGCTCTTGTTTAGGGCAGGCAATCATATCGGGCATCAACCTCAAAGACAGAGGATGAAGTAAATGTTGCACAGGTGAGCAGTCAAATATAATTAATTTTAAGGTTTGCCCTGAACTTGTAGTTATCACTGTGGACATGTTAGAGACGGTTGTAGGGTTAAGGCTGAAGGTGCAGGGGTTGCTTTGCTCATGTCTGACACACTTACAATCACTGGCCCATCTGTGACTTTATTATTCCACTATAATGGCTTCATTTTCAAGTAAAAATGATGTCTGTGGGATGGATCTCTAACTCAGCATCTCCCAACAAGAAATTATATTAACATAAATGCATTGTCTAAAATAATTAGAACGTAATGGGACTTCAATCTCTGTGTGTCAGGCTATTAAACAGCCAGTGTAAGTGGTGTCACTTTCCAAGGTGGTACCACCATAATGCTACAAGTGTGCTTGCCTGCTATACAGCCCTAAATACGGAGCACTACAACCTCACTCCATATTCATAAAGTCAACAACTTCTGGAAAGATGAGAAAGCTCAACTGGTACTTGTAGAAGGAGCAGTACAGCACATGAGAATGTACCTGTTTCACACCGGTTTTACCCAATAATGAGCACTTATGGCTTTCAGACATACTGTAAGCCAGACACTTGTTCTCCACTGCTGTGGCACCAACACAAAATAATGGAAGATGTATGCACCAGTTACCATAGCAACAGACCACCAATCTAGGACAGCAACCTGGGATGAAAGAAGGAAGGGGGAGGGGAAGGGGGCAGGGGGCTCAATCAGGTCATGCCTTATTGACCACTGGGGTAGTAGGAGGAGAGGGTCGTCCTGCTAATAAGCATGTTTCTAATGCTGCTGCGCTTCCTCAAGATCAATGGCCTACCTCAAACACAGGCCTGAAGTTTCCACTCAGACTCCATATGAATGAAGGAGCTCCTGCAGTATCAAACACAACACTGCCTATGTTTGTCACCAGATATCTACTTCATACAGTGTGCAGTGTAGAAAGTTCAACCTTACACCTCTGGGGATGATGTCAGTATAGAGCATCATAAGGTCAACATTGCACCTCATGATCAGAAACATCACACAGGTAATAAGAGGTAATAGGTGAAAGTAAATAACAAGATATACCACAACAATAGGATCTATCATGAGCAGAGAATGTCAGCCAATCTACCGATAGACATGGGAAACACTTTCAGAGTGTCTGTGTGCTACCTCCTTGTGTGCAACCCCATTGTTGTAACAGATGGGTGCTGCTGTGAGCATCTCAGAAAGCCTGTGTGGTTCTATTTAGTATGCCAAGACGTACAAGATACAGTGATGCACTTTTTCCACTCTCCCCTTGGCTGGGTTTATGGGTGGAAAAGCATTCAGCTAAGCCGCCCAACTGCCCCACAAACATTTTTTTTTTTAAAAAGAACACCTGATGTTTTTAGACACAGAGCTGACTGAACAAGACAGCCAGTCAATCCTTTTTTTCCTCAGCACATTGGACAGTCCATCTATTCTGCATTATAGCCTGTAATGGATAAATGAGAACACTTTCTCTGGAACATCCACACTTCTGAAAGGGGCCAGCCTTCACTTTGCGACCAAGGTCAAGCCTATAAATCCCATTAGTGGACAAAGCCTGTGTGAAATAGACAGAGGCTGCTATCATGGTGGTATTCATAGAAATTGAAATTGACTGTGCACTTTGTAAAAGCCAAACTTCACCAAAAATTTCGCAAGGTGTGTGCAATGAATTACATTCTGAAAATGGATCAGTGGATGGATAATTTCAAGTCTTTCTGCTACTCATTTCATTAATCTTTAAGCCCCATGGAACATATTGTTGAACTGATTCTGTAGGAATGTTGAACAGATTAGAAAGTAGGTATGTTTCTGTAGGTGATACAGTTTCTATAATGCTGCTTACGTCACGCCAAACCAGCAGTGTTAAAGAGAGCACTTTGTGTAACCCATTTGGACTTTGTCTGAGGCTGATGGGAATGTCATTGTTTTTGCCGATGTTTAGTCCATAAACCAAAGTATTGAAAAAAATTAAAATGTAACAGATAAGAAATCACTAAAGCTGTTAAATGTTTCCACCAAATGCCGATTTGGCTAATGGTTGAGATATTTAACTTGGAACCATAAATATCAAACCAAATTTTAGTTGACAATTAATTATCATACAAAAAATGTGATTAACAGTTTGTATTTTATGTTCATTTTGTGCTACTATTGTAGATACAGTCTAATCATCCTGAATACACCTCATATACACATACAACTAATGAAGAAGAGCCATTTGGCCATCATGCATATCTATACCAAATTTACCGCCAATCAACCCAATAGTTGTTGAAATGTTTATAATGAAATAGCAGATAGTTTCAGATATTTTTGAAATAGTTTGGACACAAATAGGCCACACAACATTGTCCTTCCTCATGCCTTGGTTAAAGCATGGCTAAAAATACCCACTCAAGCAATTACACTTGGCCATTTTAGGGCCTCGCAATGTCAATGACTTTGTGTTTAAAATACATTCAGGTGACTTTTGTCTGTAATTAAAGTGGTTTGTATTTCATTGCAACCAGAGGTCCTCTACCAACGTATGTTCACACTTTAAGAGTCCTCAGAATGCAGGCTGTTGGTGTGACATTGGAGGGACGGAAATATGAGGAAAGCTGCTCAACCATGCTGTGAGTTGGTTTACATACAATTAATGAAAGCTGGTGGCATTTTAACTTAGCTATTAACTAATCAAAGCAAGCATGACAATGAATAATTCATAAAAACTACAGATCTCCCAGAACAACCAAATGATGTGTAATTAAAATGTAGCTTTTTTTTAGAAGTGTAAAAGTGTACTGTTGTTAAGTGCTGAAAGGAAATACCTGTATTTATAATAACATACTTATTCTGTCATCATGAATACATGTTGACATCTTGTTCCATAAAAATCTAATTAATCATTTATCATGTTGAGATCACTCCCAATGTCTTGTTGTGAGAAGAAATAAGATGACAACAGAGTTGTGAGATACAGTTCTTGCGATCATAGAGAAACTTCATGCTCACTACCATTCTCCTCCATATCATTGATTTATTATTTTCAGATACTTTCCATCTTTATACTTTCATCAGTAAATAGATCTGATTTCCATTTCTGTGTCGTCGCAAATCAGTCAGCATTGTCACATAACTGCAGAAGTGACAGGACCACTGTGTAGGAGCTCATTAAGACAGAATCCAGCCTGTGGCTGAAATGATTTGATGCATGAGCAGCATGTCAAGAGGGGAGGCGTGTGTCTGTGTGAGCAGTTTCTGTGAGCTATTGTCAGAGTGTTTGATAAGGTAGGTGCTGATGAATTGTGGGACAGAGGTAGCTCACTTCTGATGTGGATGGAAGCGGTGACACTTCCTGACCTTCATTTCCAAAGCTTCTCTTTTCAGGAGTTTCAGTTTATGCTTTAAATGTGGGTTTCGGTTCACATAAGCCTGCTTAATCAAATAATCTAATATAAATTACAACAATTCGTATCTCAGCTGTGAAAATTGTTAGCTTCCCAACCCTGTGTGTGGAGATGATCATGATAATCACATTGAATTTAACAGGTAGATCTTATTGGATGAAGTTGCTATAGAGCTTCTTTACTCTATGTAAAAACCAAATTCTCAAATTCCTCAAAAGATTTGCAAAATATAATCAGCCCTCAATTAATATTCTTCTAAAGACTTGGCTATTAAAAACAATATCCACAAAACAGGAGAAACCAAAAGTGAATAATGAATACTATGGTTTTCTTTAAAAAAAAAAATAGCTAGCATGTTAAACTACCAAGTACCGACTTGTTTTGGATTTAAATCTGAATAACGTGCTTTTTGATCTCCTGATGGCTCTACAATAAGCTGCAAACATAACATCATGTATCACATAAATTTGGCTACCTCTATTGAATCCAGCAGATATTTTTCTGCACTTCAGCTAAATGCATATTCTGATATTCACTCTACTTTTTGTTCTATTTTGGTCTTCACTAGCTCCTGAGGGCAATATCTTTCTCTTTAGCTGCTAAATATTCCACCATGTTCAATAGCTTGTTTCCAACTTTAATTGTCTTTTGTTTGGTGCCAGTAAGGTTGCACATGGTGGGTGTATCTGAACTGTTTTGCTGAGAAGAGCTACGTGCTGTGGGTGGTAGAAGTTGATGATAGCGGTACGACAGAGACATACCATTAAAGTTGTAGGCCATAAAATCAAAATAAGTTGAGAGATAATAAGATGTGCTATGGAACTGCGGAGTAACGTCTGAAATGAATCATTGTAATCGGACCTACTGTTAATATACAATTAGTGCTGTTTTGAAGTTGTGCTGCAGTCAAATTGATTTATAAATTCATGAAGACAACCCAGGACAATGATATATAAAGTATAGCAATCACAGGTCATGAAATCAAGCTATTACATGGTCTGCTGTATAAAACAACGCTACAACTCTTGACCCAAACTGTTTCAATCAAGAAACACCACAGGATATTGTTCTTTTTGTCCTACCAGTGCAAACTGATTTGGAACCCCTGAATGGTTGTACTTGCTGTAATAATAAGTGAAAGCCTTTAGAAGTTTGATTGCTTTTGTGCTTGACCTCACAGCCATCCTTATTTCCAAAACACTGTCCCAGCAGAGGTGCAGTAAATATTTTGTTTTCTTTCTCACGTAAAGTTTATTTTGTGCTAATTAATTTGGACATGGGCTGAACAAAGTCACCTTGGTCCTGTCAATATTGTCTTCACAATTTAATTTTCCTGCCTAATTACTAAGGGAGGTAAATACAAAAAAAAAATCTGTCATTCTCGGCACTAAATGGAACAGTCATTAAGCTCACTGGTCTCATGGGCTGACTGTCTTTACTGTGACCTCAAGCTGTAAAAATTATGAGAGCAGAGTTATTTCATGTCATAATTGCTCTAAAACATAATAATTTGGGCAAGGGCAGTGCTGTTTTGAGTCTGATGTGTTTAGTATGTGTGATTTATTTGCTGATCTTATTAGCTGATTATGGATTGCAATTTTATTTTACTTCTACTCTGCTTTTGAAAATGTCCTGCAGTTTCTACATCGCCCCAAGATGGAAAGAAAGATTGATTTATTATATTTTTTTACATCTTTTACAAACTTTACATAATTCAAAACAACAATTTATGGCAATAAAATCCATCAGTCTCAGTTTGGGAATTTCTGATGATAAACATCTTAAATGCAAAAACCGACAGTATCTACAGAGGCAGACATGATGAAATGTGTAAGAGTTGCTCATGAAACACATTACAGCACATTCTGAATAAAAGGAATGAAGTGCAGAATAGTATTTACTTTTATATTACCACATACCACTTGAAAATATTCTATAAAATATCCTCTCTTTAGATAATCCTCATAGATAAATCTATTAATTATAATGCCACACTGATTCAGAGTCAGACAAAATGCATGTAGGTTATTGCATGGGTCTGTTCGCCTAAAGAGAGAAAAAATAATGTTCATCTTAGTTGAAAAAGTTTCCATGACAGTGTTCCAGTACACCATCTGCACAGCTGCAGATTGCACTAACCTACCAAACAGAAGGTTAATGTGGAACTGGGCCACATCTTTTGTTCCCGGGCCACAAATAGACTGGCTGATGTTCAGTCACAGAGCCTTTGACTCCCATTCCACTCTGAAATCTCCAAATGCCTTCTCATTGTTAGCCTATCTAATTATACTCTTCTATGTAAGCAGGTCTTTTTTTTTTTTTTTTTTTTTATAGAGATTGTAGAAATGACTTTAGACTCTAATATTAAAGGAACAATGATAGTTTGTGAAAACCACCTTTTTATATAAAGGTCTCTAATTGTATCAGATTAACATTGTTCACCGCCTGAAGCACCATCTGACTGGGACCTCTCAAAGTAATTACACTGGATTAGCCTTTGTCTACATGCTAAATCCCTAAACATGTGACGTGCCCAACATGATAGTCATTTTGTTCAATATTCAGTTAAACATGCTCTCAATAGCAGCCCACTCAGTAACTGATTGGGTTGCTGTTATATACAGCATTTGGCCTCTGAATACTATCACATACAGTATTTGGAAATTATTTGGTCAGAAAGTTATATTTACATTCACTGTTTCTCTCTAAAAATGCATCCTGTACAGTATATTATAGAGGTCTAATAAAAGTGGTCAGCGCATTTTTTTTTTCTTCCATGAAAAGTTCTGATTTTTAAAAGCATTTTTACAACATTATGTTCATAATCATATATGATTGCTTGGTTGCATTCTTCTTTTTTCCTCTATGATATTGTAATTCTTACAGTTTTACCACAACAAATAGAAGCACTATCCCAATAACAAAGTATTATTGTGAAAAGGAAATTCAGCAGTTCATTATTGCTATTAAATACAATTACTGGTGACTTTATTATACACTGTAGATATTATAATTTTTTCACAAATTATAAATTGGGTGCACATGTTACATGGGATTATACCAACATTACACCTTCTTTTCAAATTAGTGGAACTAACCTTTATTTTGCAGCTTGTTAGTGTGATGACTCCTCGTTTGGCTGCTAGCCTGGCTGCTTGTCTTGGTGTTTTGTGTTGCGGAGACAGTAGATGTAGCCGAGTCGTGGCTTATTGGGAACATTTAGTGCTCACTTGTTCCACAGGAGAGAAAAAGGGGCAATGTCTGTTCCCTATGCTGCACTCATGCATGCCGACACGGCTGTCTTGCTGACAGCCACACCTCATTTTGACACTTGTGGTTTGTGTTCGTTTCAAGTAAATTAATTGTTTCTTTGTTTACATCACTGTGCAACCTCTAGTCATTTGTCATGGTTCCTGAGCTGGTGATAACATTATCAAGAGAAGATTTCAGCAGATGCTTCATTTTGACACCTTATGTGTGTCAATGATTCCCTCAAGAAAGCTATTTCCTTCAAAATACAATCTGGTTTAGCAGTTAATTCCCTGGACTAGCTGCTCAACACTAGGTATCAACATTGAGAGACTGATAGCATTGAAATGTGCCCTAGAAGAAGGGGAGTAAACATGAATATCAAAGCCACTGCATTTTTCTTTATCACTTGAAAGAGAATCGCTGCAGGATTTTTGTCTTTTACATGGTATGTGAATGTGGCAGCAGTTATGTGGAGATTTGAGTAAGACAACTTTGGAGACATTTTCATTTTGGCTTAATCACAGGAACAGAATACAAAACACAACTGAAAATCATTTGCTGCTGACACAAAGAAAGTCTTAAACCTCAGAAAGCAAAGTAAATCCAGTTCAATAACATACTTCTTATCCAATTGACTCTCTGGGTGGAGCTCATACAGAGGAAACCTACAATTTCCCTGAGTAGGCATTTTAAACTCACTGCTTTCATACAGTGGGTTTATGATGACTACACCACGATAGATCAGTTTCATGATGTGACATTGTTTTGGTAAACGTTTGATTAACTTTATGCACAAAACTGAGTTGGTTAGATTTAGTCAGAATGCATGGGATGCTAACGGACTGACAGAACAGCTAGTCAACTAAAATTAACCTTACAAAACTTGGATTCCCCCAACAGAAAGTGATGCAAACTTGGGTGGCAAGCTAGCCAACATAGCTGGACAGCAACCGCAGGAGTACTTATGACCATTTCAGATGTGTTTTCTGGCAAACTTGCGAATATCAACCTGAGATTCGAGGTAGTGGCTGAACCATTATCAAAGTGGGCTGACTTTGCTTGTGATCAAAAACTAGCGAGGTGAAATTAATACTGGTATACTAGGTAAACAGGTATCACAAGTTGATGGTGTGTGATGTAGTGGCATAGAATTGTATGCACTTTTCATGAGAGGGATCGTAGCTAGTCAACCCAAGTTATATAATGCCAGAAAAGGACATTGGGGCGTACTGTGGCTCATATTCATATTCTTCTTCTTACAAGTCTGTGTTCAATCAAGATGATTTGTGAGGTTTGCTACTATAGTCTGACTTGCTCTGTTATGACCATTTGTCAATGGTTGGTATTTTAGCAAACTTTAGACAGATTGTTGAAGCGATGTTTGCGGTTGCACTCTGTTTTAGCTTTAGCAAATGCCGTTAGCCTGTCATTTTGGTGGTAACGGTGGTTATTGCTCAGCAGACAGTATTGGTTGCACATTAAAACCATGTTGCTTCAAATGCAATTCGTATATTGATTTGGTTGTCATTTGTGGTAGATCACTTCCAATTATGAAATGGTTGTCTTTTCAAAAAAACCACCTCAGGCATTGATTGAGTGTGCAGCAGTGGCCATTGCAGCCCATTTTGTCTTAGATGTTTAAGGATTAAAGGAAACAGTTTTCATTATCTAAAAACTCTGGCCAAGAGGGGATCAACACTGCAATTGAAAAGTTGGGGGGGCCTTCTCTCACGTCAAACTAAACTTTCAGCTCCATTAAGTGTGTTGGGAGTGTTGAGAAGGCACAGAGATTGATTACTACAGGAGCTGCGTTTTCCATTAACACTATCTACCCCTTTGTGGGTTTCGGCCACAGGAATACAGTTTTGATAAATGTTGTATGCAGGGTTGTAGACTCAGAGGGCGTGTTGTATACCCTCCTGCGGGATAAATGGCATTTTTGACAATTTCTTTAAGTTAATTCTGCCCAGTGGTTCCTACACATTTATGAGAAATGCCTCTTCTCTTAACCCTGGAGAAACGCTAAAACAAGCAGCTCACAAGCCTCCCTGGGATTGTTTTATTTCTAAAGTGAGTGCTCTTTAAAACCTGGCAACCATTCAGTAAGAGATACATTCTCTGAACTGTATTGATATGAAGTGTTATCTAAAATACAGCTATGATGTGCTGCAAAAAACTTTTTTTTTTTTAATTCTTTAATATTTGAGTGTTCTTCTCAAATACTATAAACTCTAGAAACAGTGGAGTTTTCATTTCAAGACTACAGGCAATAAAAAGCAGAGAGTTGGAGCTCTCAGGGTGCACAATGTTGGTTCTTAAAGTTTACAAGGGGAAATCTTCTACTAAAGGGCTGTCTGGAGGGTCTATAGCTGTGATGAGTAATGTATGAACTGTATGTCTTGCTTTGTTCTGATGGAAAGACAGCAGCAATTAGACAGGTCTTTGCAGCAGAGAGTAGACGAGAGGGAAACCTATGACTAGCTCAGGCGGCTAGACGACGTGTAAATATATCAATAAATAAAAACATGCTAGATTTTAAATAGAAAATCCTTTACAACGTTAACAAAGAATCAGATATGGCTGGAAATATTGAGGACTTAAAAGAAAGAAAAAAAACAGGTCAATAACGCCTTCAAAATTTGCTTATCAGTAAAATATCTTTCCTCTCCATCCTTGTCATTAAACACTGATGGAGTTTCCCTACACTACATAAATAACCATTGATTCCCCAGTGATGAGCTGGGTAGCCAATGGATGCTTTTATTGATCTACTTTTTAATGAGAAGCCCATTTTTCTTTCGATCAGTCAATATGAGTGAAGGTGCATTGAGAGAAAGAGGGAACATCCTTTAAGCCTTGCTGCACCTTCAAGGGTGCAAGTCTTTCCCTGAGTTTAGATTGCACCAGGTCATCAGAAATCTTATTTGGCAAAGAATGACTGACAGAGTTGGAACTCTGCAGCCAGCATTGTGGGAGATAATGCAAAGAAGGCTATTAACATCTGACTTTCTTCAGAAGGGGATGATTAATTGAATAAATACATAGTAATGTAACACATATCTAGTAGACTACTGGCAAAAGGGAAGTAAAAGAAGAACTTCGCTGTCTTCAGAGAGAACAGACTGACAACAGATTTAAAAAAAAGCATCAGACTTAATTTTCTCTTCAATTATTCTTACTTTTTCTTTCTTAAATTGTGTCATCACATTAAATATTGTTCCCATAAAATCAGACATAGCCTTGAGGTTGTTCCTTCAGTTTTGTTGTATATCCTTTTTATTTTGCCTGAAGCATTTCCTATTGAGAACTTTTACAATTGATGCTTAAATCTTTTTCATGATTACAGGCTGATTGAATACCTGAAGTTTCTCTTGTATACAACAGTAATTGATGTCCCTGAGCAACATAGGCTTTCTGCGACTTATTGTCTTCCAACTCAGAGAATAAATAGAGCACCTATAAATAAGCAGACAAAGCTGGCATTCAAGACAGGTTGAATACAGATCTGACTCCCAAAGAGAATCCAGACTGAGTGGAGCCCACGTTCTTACTCGTGTCTCCCTCAGTCTCGGAGGGAGCTCATCTAGAACAGGCCCAAGGCACAGAGTAAGACCTGTGATTGATGCTGTTTGAAGTTTTACATTCAAACGGTGTGCACCTTAACCTTGATTAAGTCCTGTTAGTACTGAGTGGGGAAAAAAAGCTACAGTCGTGTAGAATTTACAGCGATGGAAAAAGATTGGTGTGCAGTGCTTGAAGGCTTTACGTTGGCAGTCACGGAAGATATCTTTTGGTGCCAGGCATGAGGAAATAACTGCTGCTGGTAGTTTCAGACGTTACACATCCTAGTTATGTTATTAATTATTCATGACTGTTTGGCAAAGCTCCAAAGCATGCAACTACACCCAGTAGAGCATTTTTCTGTATTTTTGGGTCACCAAGTCCAGTCCTCTCAGTGTTTGCATTCAAGTCTCATGTCAACTTGAGTCTTGAGACATTTAGGCCTCAAGTATGGGACCAGCTTGGACTGGAAGCATGTGGAAGTTCAGAAATCAACAAATTGCTTCTTGTTTGCTGCATAAACTGAAATGTAAACTTTTTTTTTTCTTTAAATTATATACACTTATGTTTGATAATTAATAGTTAATGCACAAATTGTCATTTATCTTCTTGACTATGATTAAAAAAAGAAAAATGCAACAGAATACATTTGAAGATATTGCCTCAGAGCATTTCTGATATATCACTTTCACAAAAGGTGATGGATGAAAGGATAATCCAAAAGAATAATGGTTACTGCTATCGCCAGCTCAGAGCTATGACAATACTCAAACAATTTAAATTCACTTTTGACAAGAAGAGTCTGTAAACCATGCCTCACAAAGAACAAGAATGCAGAAGTCCAACCATCAAGAATATGTGATTTGCAAAGTAATCTCATAGTGTTTAGATGTTTGTCAGTCTACAGTTATATAGAGATAATTAGGTACCGTGGCCACTCTAAAAGGTACTCAGCTAAGACTTCTAAGGCTCAAAGCAAAATGCGCATTGAGGTAATAAAGAAGCTGAGAGTAACAGCTAAAGGCTCAAAGAAACCATTGGAGGTGGTTAACATCTCTGTTCATGAGTCTACCATATACAAATCAGGGTTGTATGAAGCAAATATATCTGTGAGGCTGATACTTTTCACACCACAACTGTACTGAGGAAATATTTTGCAGACTGATGAAACTCTGGCTGAATTGTTTGGGAATGACATGCAGCACAGGTGGCTGCATACAAACATGAAATCAGTATCTTAAAATAGAAGAAAGGTGCAGAAGCTTTATGATTTGGGCATGCTTTGCTTTGGACACGGGGCTACCCATTCAAAGATCATTGGACATTTTGAATTGACTACAACTCAGACAACCCCATGAAACCTCCTCAATGTATAGAAAGCTGTGATAAGATCATCTTTGCTATGGATAGAGAGTCTGTTGCCCCTGGTGGTTTCTTCCTGTTAAAAGGAGGTTTTTCCTCCCCACTGTTGCCTAGTGCTTGCTCATGGGCAAAATGTTGGATTTCTCTCTGTAATACTAAAAGGTTTTGATCTTATATGCAAAATTCTTCCTCTTGGCACACAATTTGTCACCCATCTAAACTGTCCAATCAGTTTCCTGTCTGATGTTTTTAGCCTGAAGCTACAGTCCTTTCAGATTCCCAACTGTCTTGTTTTCCAAATATACATATGGGCAATAGCGCCAGCTGATTAAAGAGACCAGGTCCATATAATGTCAACAAGCATGGCTGAACGTGTATATTTTAGCGTAACAATTCAATATTGACTGCTGGTTGGAACTAAATCCCTAAGAGAGAAATCTTTCACACCAGGTGCATACAGAGCAGGATCCCTGTGGATGATTTAAAGGCTGATTGTGCTGTGTGTGAAATATGGGCGTCGTTAGTTTCACTGAACGAACATCATGAGAGTTTTTCAGAACAAAAGGAAAACGGAAAATTATGAAGAGACATTCCACCACACCATGGATAGAAAGAGGACACAAACTAGCCCCCGGAATCCCAAGAAGCTGTCACATTAATGCAGTACACTCAGACAAAATGTTCAGTGCTCGTAATTCTCTGGCCTCTCTGGTTTCAAAGGGCTGAAGTGAGAGGAAAAACTGTAAAGGATGTCCTTTAAGAGCATGCAATCACCAAAGAGTTTTATGTGGAAACTTGCACCAGAAGCATCAGATTCAGTCGTTTTGATCTTGTGAGCTATGTTCCTGTGCGGCTATGTGTGCTCTTCGCTTGTGTGTGTGCATGAGTCTGTGAATCTCTGGAAGATGATAAGCCAGGGATTTAGGCCACGGTTTTCTAGGTTATACCTAAAAGCCACCTGTCTGTCTAAAACACAGTCAGATGATTTAAAATATTAGTACACAAATAAGTGCTCATGTGACTGGGGACAAAATCTGTCTTTGTCTCTTTTTCTCTCTTTCTATGTATCAACCCAAAAATCAAAATAACTTGCTTTTCTCAAAATTATAAGCCAGCGCTTTCTTCTGACTGTTGCTATCTCACCATTAAATCCATATTTGGGAATAATTCTTTCAATTTCTCAGACATGCAGGATTAACGCCCACTATGCTCTTTTTAAACTACCTCTTTCTGCTGTCAGAAATCCAGCAATTAAAATCCTGCAGGCCTTTAAAGAGACATCGCTAAATGAGCCCATCAGAGGCTTCTGTGGCAGCATGTTGAGGGATTAACGTAATGTGACTGCTATCTGTCTCTTGCTTTGCACTTAATTTAAATTTAGACTAATTCACAGTGATCTATATTTTTAATTTTTATGTGAAAGCGGAACTTCCATCTTTCACTTGTAGCACAAAGCTAATGATAACTTCACGGTTGACTATTTCAAACTGCTTTTTAAGGGTTTATCATTCTAAGTTTTGAGTTCGGTATTGATTATAAGTGTACGATTGACAGAAAACACTATGATAAAAGCAAAGACGAACTTTTAGTCACTCAAGATGCCTCAACAGTAGTAATGGAGGACATTTTAAATTGGCACATGGAGTTTATATTGTTTTAATTAAAAGTGATATTCTCCATGATTTTTTTTTTTAAGGAGGGAGCACCTCACCAACACTGAATCAGTGTTACTACAGAAAAGTTTGAGAAGCAAAGAATGGGTTTTATTATCAAAACACTAGACACAAAAAAAATAGTCTGAGGTTTCTACTGTAATAACAGAGGACTCTGAGTCACAGTGGAAGTGTTTTCTTCTACCCTGTACATTTATTGGGTTTATTGTTCTTTTTCTTATTACGGTCTCTTTGCAGAAGATGCTAATTTTATGCCATGTTATGCCATGCTGTGTTTTGGATGCCACAATACATTATGTGCTGGCACAATCCACCAGAACAAAGGCCAACCACAGACACAATGCCTTCTGTTGCTTTTAACAGGATTTATTTGCATGCACAGACTCAGACACACTCTCACACAATGATCTAACATAATCCACAATCAAACACTGAAACCACAGGAACAATTCCTTATGGTGCAAATTAATTATTGGTGAAAGAGTAGCATCAAGCCTTTTAAAAACCTATCATGTTTCATCCACCATTGTCTTTCCACTAGTGTATTTATTTATATATATATATATGTATATAAAGCTAGATTCTTCTTGAAAATCCATCCTTTTTTTTTCCAGGAGCCTGGGAGCTGTTTAGACCATGCACAGTAAACATGATTGACCTCTGTAGTTAAGGAAAAAACACTCGACACCAGGATTTGCAATGCAAATTTTCTCCACATTATCCAGTGACACAACTGTGAAGGACACCCACAATCAGTGTAAACTGATTAAAATTGTATTCACACTCCCCTCATTTATTTTGCCTTTGGTTGGCATCTCACAGCACCCTGGTCAATTGTTGCCATCACCTCAGCCACTGAGAGCACTTTAAAAGCCTTGTCACTTTAATTCAACTGCATTGATAAAATTCCAATTTGTTTTCATAATTAATGTTTACAGAGCATCACCATTTAAACCTCACATATGTAATATACCTTACAAATCACAGAAATAAATCAGTTTTTCCTACTGTTCAATTGTTTGGAAATTCTCCAGGATAGGAGAGATATTAATATTCTATTACAGACCAAGAAGCACTGCATGAATGTCAAGGTGAGCACATGGGCAATTGACATTCACATTTAGATTTAGGGAATTCGCAATAGATTAAAGAGAGGCTGGCGTGATTTGCAGCTCACTTTCAGACCTGCATGCAATGCAGCAGGAAGCTTCTCTCAGAGCAAACAGCAAAAATGTCTCTGAGCTGCCAAAAAGGCTCTTGAAGTTCACTCTTTCACATTCTTAAAGACAACCGCTACAACAGTCAATCAAATGGTTGTGCAGTGCTCCTCTTTTTTTTTATGTTTCCATGACCCAGCTCTGGTTAGGTCAGGTGTGTGTTTATTTTTATAGCAGTAACTGAGGCAAGTGAGGCCTGCAGTTCTTTGGATGTTGTTGTGGGGTCTTTTGTGACCTCTCGGATGAGTCGTCGCTGCGCTCTCGGGGTAATTTTGGTCAGCCGGCCACTCCTGGGAAGGTTCACCACTGTTCCATGTTTTCTCCATTTGTGGATAATGGCTCTCACTGTGGTTCGCTGGAGTCCCAAAGCTTTAGAAATGGCTTTATAACCTTTTCCAGACTGATAGATCTCAATTACTTTCTTTCTCATTTGTTCCTGAATTTCTTTGGATCTCGGCATGATGTCTATCTTTTGAGGATCTTTTGGTCTACTTCACTTTGTCAGGCAGGTCCTATTTAAGTGATTTCTTGATTGAGAACAGGTGTGGCAGTAATCACGCCAGGGTGTGGCTAGAGAAATGGAACTCAGGTGTGATAAACCACAGTTAAGTTATGTTTTAACAGGAGGGGACAAACACTTTTTCACACAGGGCCATGTGGGTTTGGATTTTTTTTTTTCTCCCTTAATAATAAAAACCTTCATTTAAAAACTGCATTTTATGTTTACTTGTGTTATCTTTGGCTAATATTTAAATTTGTTTGATGATCTGAAACATTTAAGTGTGACAGACATGCAAAAAAATTGGAAGTCAGGAAGGGGGCAAACACTTTTTCACACCACTGTAAATATCATCCTTATTAATAATTTGGCCAAGCTAGCTCCACGGGGTGACTGATTAACTTCAGGAAAACATTGCTTTGCACCTTGCACTTCTGTCAATGTGTATATGCATAAAGTAAAGGGAGACCAATATAATTAGTAGGAACTATGTGGTTATTGTGGCTTTTAATAAGCAGTAATTATGCACTGCTAATGTGTGACTACATAGCAGAACAGAGAGTTCACATTTCATTAGATGCAAGAAACCTTAAGTATGAGTTAATGAAGAGAAACAATGTGGCTTTTTTTCTGATAATTTACCAAGAAACCAAAACCTCAGAAAATAAGGAAAAGTGATTCTTATAGAAAACAGTGATATGAATGTTCTTCTTCGTTTCTTTTATTAGCTTTCCCATAACAATACATTACATGGAGTTTTTTAACCCTCGTGTTGTCCTCGGGTCAAAATGACCCGCAGCTGTGTTCAACCAAGTTCTATTTTATTTCTATATTTTTATATTTTTTGGGATCATTGGTCATCATTCTTTAAAGAAACCCTCACAGCCTCCTTGTCACCAATGATCCCAAAAAATATGAAAATAAAATAGCTTTCCCACACAGGTCATTGTTCACTATATGGATAGGATAGAAAAGAAATGGTAAGAGGCAAAATGAAAATGAGGTTTTATGCAGCTATATGCCTTCAAAATAATTTTTTTTTTTTTTTATTATTGACAGAGTATGGTTCTAAATATTAGATATAATTACACATTTCATGGATTTTTGTGTAATATAAATCCTAAATATATCTAACAAATATTAAAATACAAACTCTGACCATTTGAGATACATTTTGAGAAATATGGAAAACTACCAAATTAAAAGCACTGGAAAAAAAGTGTTTTTAATAACAGGATAGACAAATGTAGCTTTGATTAAAAGTCCAAAAATATGAAGGCTACGTGTTACTTTGTTTGCTCTTGTGACTCTCGGTTGTCTTCAGAGCAGCTGATGTATAACTGATATGGTATTTCCAGGGTCAGATTAAAGGCGTCATATTTCCACCCATAATGTGGTGCAATGTTTGTTTTGTGACTGACATATTTGAGTCTAACATCCTCAGACTGATGTGGCACTTCACTGACCCTCCAGACACTTCATCAGATGAGAAGCTCTTACCCCTGTCAATACAAAGCCCTCAAATGAAGAGCTATATAAATAGGTTTTGAAGAAGCTGTGTCATCCGCACTAAAAATTATGTGGTCAGACTGGCACACACACACACACACACACACACACACACACACACACACACACACACACACACACACACACACACACACACACACACACACACACACACACACACACACACACACACACTTACCCACACAGTCGTGTCTCCATCGGAGGACATTACATTGACTTGCATTCATTCCCTGGAAACATCCTCCAACCCAAATCATAAACCATGGCATCTGCTTAAAATTTCATGATTTACATTATAGGAACTTTTGTCCCATGAGAAAGACAAGTCTTCAAATGATTTAGGTCCCCATAACATTATTCATTACTGTAGGTCCCCCCCCCCCCCGCATACACACACTTTGTCTGGTTTCTCATATTGCAAACTGTCTTTCTTAAATCATTCAAGTCATCTTCTACCCACAGTCACAGAACATTGATCATTGTGTTGATTTAAGTCCAGGCCACTTTTTGAGACAGGATATCAATTCTAGCCTCTATTTTAGACTTTGAGAATTGATTCATCCATTGAGTCAAAGGGTGTGCTCCTTACCTCTTCTTTCTTGTCTCATCTAGCAGACCCTAGGACACAACCTCATTGTTCACTTATCACTCACAGGCAACTATGTGGGTCAGGGTTACTTACTCGAGCTGTTTGGTTGCCTCGAACGCCACCTGATCTTTACAGTGGACTTTGGGAAATAATATGCTTCTGCAAGTGTAATTTGAGCAGAGCGTCCCCTGCAGCTTGTTACCAGTAACCCTGTAAGACTGTAGGATGCAGAAATGAAAAATAAGCAACTGCAGACGAAGTACTCAGGATCTTCCTGCTCTCCTCTAACCTGTGACCTACTTTAATTTGGACAGAAAACGATACTGCTTCTTTGGTTGGACTGTTTATACGAGTTTGACATGTTCGAGAAACTTCAAGGCTGGGGAACAGTATGTTGCACATGGTTACATCACAAATGTCAATATAGAACCTGAAAATGAAGGCTTTAAACCAAACTATATCTTTGGACTAAAGTGGTTTTGTGATGTGATTTAGCGATAACTCAAGAGTTTATGTTAATGGTGAGTGGTTGAATATTTGAATACATCCCAGTTAAATTCTCTGGTTCACATGAATTAATGCCAGAATAAGATTTATTAACTATGCGCAAAGGTCCATGTTTGTTGACTTTTAATTGTTTGTTTTTTCATCAAATATGTACATATTTCAAATGAACTTCCAGGTCCTGATAAGAACAATGTTCCTTGTTGTCAGTGCTGCTGAATCATCAAATTCTACAAAGCACTGCTGTTCAAAAATGGGTATTCATCAAAATACCTGTTTATATGTGTTTTTGTTCTCCTAAAGCGTTTTTGTTTCCTTTTTGTGAGGCAAAGGCATGACATTGAGATTGATGCCCTCTAGTGTAATGTTGGGTCTAAGATACGCTTTGCTGTTATACTAGGTTGAACTAATATAACTAAACATTAAGAGTTCATAATGAACTCATGATACCAGGATCCCAGACCCACATATATATATTTTATTTACTTCTGGTACCTTGTGATTGATGTTTCTGTTACCATTGATGCTCTGGAGAACATTAGTCACTGTTGTACTGTGGGTCACTCTTCATCTAATTACAAGTTGCCGGGAACGTGATCCTTTAAGTGTTTACACATACAGTGCATGCACTTATGGGTGCACACATCCTCATGCTTGGATTGAAGCTCACACACATACGCTCACAGACACAAGAAGAGGGTGTCATGTTAGGTCCCTGAGCAGCCGTAGTGTGTCTCTTGGGGGTTTCACTAGAGGGCAGAAGTTTCCCTAATTACAGTTTACAGAGCAGACGGTACACAGGCCATACATTCTCTTAATGGTTTGAGAAATGCTCAGAAAATCCAGGCAAACTTTAAAAAAAAGTTTTCTCATGAACTAAGAGGTCTAAGTTAGTTAGAATTTTAGTTAGTTGTGTTTACAATATTGAATAGAAGGGCTTAGCTTTGATTTAAAGGACTGTGGTTTAGTGTTGTATCACACTGTGAAAAAAGAAATCAGTGAATAAAAAAGACACTATGGAAGTTTAAGAGATTGCCAAGAAGAAGGAAAAGCTGAAAGCACAAGGTCAAAGAAAAAACAACCAAAAGAGATTGGAAAAGATCAAAAGCGCAAAGATAATCAAAGCATTCATTGTCAAAAAAACATAAAGAAACAAGAGAATCAATGTTGAAACCAACAAGTCTTGGAGGACATAAAAGAGGCCAAAAGGGATTCAAACTAAATTAGATTCATGTAAAGCAAGAATAGCACGGGAGTAAAAAGGTCTGTGAACATGATATTTAAGTATGGTGGTGACAAAAAGACCTTTCAAGTATCACAAGTCACTAAAACCACTTGGACAAATTCTCTACCAATTCAATACCAATCCATACACCCACGTGAAGATTGGGAAAAGCATATTGATTGACCATATAATTCAATCCCTCTGCCAGAAATTGGCACTTGATGAGATATCCAGTTAATACAATGGATAAGGAGATGATGAAGAGTCATACCACTTGACAGTTTATTTATGGAGCACACTTTAACAGCAAATGTTGGCCAAAATGCTGGGCAGCAGCTCAGGATGAAATTCCAATGAAAATGATATATGGTGATAGGGCTAAAAAAAAATATATATGGGCAGATGTGGATGACAAAGGAATTACTGCTGTATTTGAGACATGTGGGGGTGGAATAATGGCTGAGGCCAATCTGTGAAATGTTATTTTGAAAACAAAATATCTTTAAAATAATGTTTTATTTTAAAGGGAGGCCAGGACAGTATTGCTTTTTGGATCTTGATAGCAGAGAGGGTCTTTCTTGCTGCACACAAAGCCAAAGTAATCAAGATACAAAATGATGAAAGTGATGTGAAACAATAGACTATTTTTTTCGGCAGTCATTTTGACTCATTATTGCAGGTAAAGCAGAGGCAAATTCAAAAGAAACAGCTTGTTTTATAGTTAAATATGTGGATGTTTAATGCTATAGAATGTTGCTAAAACCTCTAAATGAAGTTTAAGGACTGACTATTGAGGACCTCTGTGTTACTGTTGTGTAGCTTTGTATGTGGAGGTTTTGGCCATGTAGAATTAGAAGCAAAGTGTATCAACTTTCCTTGTTGTACAAGGGACATACACAGCTGAGGTTTCAGCACTCATGGTTAGTGAGCCACAGGAAATTTAAGGACCCAGTGAGTGGACACAACATCTATTGACTGTTACTGTTACCTACATCTGTAAAAACAACATGACTCCAAATATCAATGGAAGGTTGTATTAGCTCCAGCTATCAAGGTGATTAAACTACATTTAGCTACATCCTCTCCAGTTGACTTATTCACGTTTCCAGCTGATGAAAATAAAGGAAACTTCATCATTTTTCTATGGCAGCACAGAGCTTCAATCCAGTTATTTGAGTCTAATATAATCTTGCTGCTAAACTTTGAAAAGTGCTTGTATTTTCAAACAGTACGTGATCATGGGTGATGCGGGCTGTAAACTTATAAATCCCCCAAAAAAGAGGAGGACAATGCTGCTCACCTTTTCACTGCTAGTCTTGCATGTACTCCCTTTATATCATTCTGCTATAGGGGGACAAAACCTTTGTTGCTTGTTTGTATTTCTTCAAATCTTTAAACCAATAACAATAATCTTGGGCAGTAAGCCCATGCAGCAATGTTAAAATGGCAAAAAAAAAAACCTGAAAAGAACCAAGCAGGTCTCCTGTAATTCATAATCCAAATCTTTGCCCAAACTTTCATTTTCAGCTTGTAGGTCGCTACTCGAGGATTGGCGTTGTTGTTTCTTGTTGGCGACAGGGGTTTGAAAGCAGCAGCACACAGATAGTGGAATGAAAGGTGAATGCCGACTGAAACAATCATCCAATGGCAGGTTTATACCCACAATCTACCTCCTAACTCTACATTGCTAACTCCGGTAAAATCCAAGATTAGAAATATTCAGAAATGCCACACAATGGATATGCTACTTGTGAAGAAGCCTTTTTTTTTTTTTTTTTTTTTCCAGTGTGACCTGTTACCAGGAATAAAGTAATTCTGATATTTTTTCCATGATGTCATTCTGACATATGCACTTACACTGAATTTTTGATTGGGTTTCTTGTTCTGTGCTGAAAGTTTCACTTCCCTTCATACTGGTTAAATCCAGCTTTTGATGTCTTATGTGTGTCGCCTGCAAAAAGAACCAATTAACTGTCATAGTGAAGTCGATTTCTGAAAATCATCACCTTCACCTGACTATTAGATTATAACCAATGTGCTGACTGACAACTGACAACGCATCTTAGCTGAAGCAAAGTGATATGGAAATGGGTTCCATTGTTCTCTGTCTACAGGTGATGTTACATGCACCAAATCAATACAATTAATTTGTCAGATGTGTGCAGGCTTTATGGGCTTTAAAGGGCTGACAAAGACTTGCATCTCAGTTCTAAATTGTAATCTGACATCTATGTCTCAGGGAAATATTACCTCATATAAATGTCAAACCTGCACTTCCTCCCATTTATTAGGTGCCCATCTTGTTTGTTTGGCCATTAGCCAGTGCATTAAAACAGTACTGAGTGAATTTCTATTTGTCTGTGAGTGAAAGTCAGATGCAAAACATTATCAGACAATAAATACCAACATTATTGAGTCCATTATGTTTTTTTTATATATATATATAAATGGATGTGTTTGTTTCCAGTGTTCACTGAACCTATTTGGTTTCTTCTCAATATGAACATTATATTTCCTTTTTTTGTCATGTCTATACTTTACATAAAATAATTTGACGGCCTCATTGAAATACTTCACTGTGGCAAAATAATATCAAGCTTCATTTGTCAAGGAAATGTGTTGTACTACTGAGCGTGCAATCTGCAGAGATGAGACACAGAAGGCTTATTTATCTAAACCATGGAAGGATTCTTTCAGATCTAATTTCCATTAGGTCTTACATTTCTACATTTTTATTCTGCTGTTGCTTTTGACTTGTTCTTTTCTTATCCCATGCTGAAACTAATTGTTCTTTCCTGTGGTTGCTGAGGAAAAATTGACTTTTGGCAGAGCCATCAATACATAAAGATACACGCAAATCTTGAAAAAATTCAGTGAAGGGTTTTAAGCAGAGCCAATTTGGACTTTATTGGATTTTACGACGAGGGTTTTTATCAGGGGACCTGAATGTGAACCCTCCTTGGACCCATTTTATGGACCTGCCTCCAATGTTATCATACAGGAAACATAAATTCATGGATTGGAATAACCAACTCCGTGTGCATGGATGGAAAAAATACTCGTTTACTTTATTTTAATAAAAGTACCATTCCTTTTTGCAAAGAGAAATATGTAAAAATAACACTTACATATGTTACATACATATGTTGCTCTTTTATTCTCCATGCATTTATATGCCACCATTGCATCTCATTATCTTTATGCCTTTTCTCTCTTGTAGTTTTGTTTATGTTTATTTATGTCTCTGTTGTTCTCCTCGCTGCTGTAGTTTTGTATTTGCTTTTGGAGGTTTTCTTGTTCTGGAGCTGCATACTTCTCATTTGCGGTTACTGCCCCCACCAACTTACCTAGTAATTGTTTTCTGTTGTTTCTCTATGCTGTTCTTTTCTGTCCCTGCACTCCCCTCAACCCAACCAGTTAGTCAGATAGTCGTCCACCTCTGAGCCTGCTTTTGTCTGAGGTTTTTTTCCTGTTAAAATGGAGTTTGTCCTTCCAGTTATTACTCATGGAAATTTTTGAATTGTTCCCTCTATAAAGTTATAAGCTATTGTTGTAAGGTAATTACCATGTTCAGTGCCCTGAGTTGACTTGTGTTGTGATTTTGCCCTATATAAATTGAATTGAATTTAACCCAAACCATGACCTTTTCCTAAGACATATCTTAGGCATATCTCTAATATTCCAAAGGGCACCTTGCCAGAATGACATTAATTGACATTCTGTGTTGAAAATGTGTTGCTAGTCTAGTTTTTCCCAGTTTTTGGATCATGCCCCCTTTCAACAGCATTTCATAAAAAATGCAGAAGTTTCTAGGGAGCACCGTAATTCTTTAATAAACCATTTGAGCAGGGCTCTACATTTCAAAACATTTTACTTTTAGAGTGAAATAGGCACCAAATATATATATATATATATATATGTTTCTTTGACTAATCTGACAGAAAGTCAGCAGCAGGTGAGTACAGCAGCCAGAGTTCCTGCTTCTCCTGCTGTCTCACCTCAGATTGACCCTGCACATCTCCAATCATCACTATGTTCTCTATGAGCAAACAGACTCACACATATACCCCCCCCCCCCTACTCCACACATGCATAAATATCTGCTGCTGTGTCAGTTGACAGGACTTGTAATCTGATTCCCCAGTTCCTGAAGGCATCAAAGTGCAGGCCACTGTCCACCGTCCTGCCACTGATAAAACATGGCTGACTCCCCGTGTCGTCACAGGGCAGCGCTCAGAAAAGACAGCACAGCATCACGGATTCAGTTACACCACCTCCACCTCTCTGTCAGCCTCCCCTACGAGCCAGCTCCTACTTCAAATGATGATTCAGTGGGAGAAAGAGGCCTCTGCTTAGTTTGGGAGGGGAGGCTACAAGAATTATTCCCTATCGGACATTCACTTTGCTCCCAGGCTGCAGAACCAAATGAATTATTTATACTCAGCACTGGCTATAAACAACATTTCTTACCTGCTGTCTTTATCGTGCTTTTTGAGGTGTTGTAAGGACTTCTGTTGATGTAAGCAGATACAGGACCATATTCCTCCCGTCACCAGTTTCAGGTATTCTATCTTGATATTAAGAAAGAGAAAGGAATGCTATGGTGTACTCTTCATGACAAATTTAATGAATAGCCTTTTTTTTTGTGACCATGCAGACATGAGGAGCCCTTTAATTCAATTCAATTGTATTTATATGTTGCCAAATAATAGCCCCGATATAGAACCAGGTGGGCAGCCATCTGCTTTTTTGGGGGGGTCGCCATCGAGAGAAGCTGCAATCAATACAATACACAATAGATACAATACAGTGCAGACAGACAGTTCAATAAATACAGTACAATACAGGGTGGATACTTTACAGTATAGAGAGACAATACAGTACAATACAGCACAGACAGACAATACAATCAATACATTACACAATAAATACAATACCATACACAATAAACATTGGGAAGGTTGATGGGGCCAGTAACCGACTATAGTGAATAGAACGGGGGTCTCAAACTTTTTTTCCTCTGAGAGCTGCTTTGACAAAAGGAAAGCGTCCGAGACTTACTCATATCTAATAACATTTATTCACATAGTTGAGCTCCACCCAAACCAGCTTAATATGGTTCTTTTATGTGGACAATAACAAATTTGATACTCTTCACACATATTTTATATCACAACAGCTAATATTCAACAGCTTGTGCATGCTATATAGCTCTGGTGCCGCTGTTTCAGTCCAGGCAAAAATATTGCATTTGTGTTTGTTACCTAATTTTATGAGCACCCGTTTCTTTCCAGGTCAGTTTGAGAGTCTCCGCTGCATTTTCCAGATGTGTTGCAGGTCACTGGTCAGATCTCTGTGTGTTTCAGGGCAGAGCTCTACTGCACTGAAACAGTGCAAAATAGACACAGGTGAAATAAAGTGGACAGGTTAAAAAAGAAAGAAATAAAAAATAAAGAAATTGATTGCCAAATATACCTGGGCAGCCTGTGGGAAACACTGCATATTCTTGGAACCTTCGGCAATGTTCTCAGAATGGAGTTGCGGGCTACTCGTAGTTTGAGAGCTACTAGTTATAGACCCCTGGAATAGTTTAATAGAAACCCCTATTAATCATCATTAGGTAATTAGAAGGATAAACAACCACATTAAATGATCAATGTTAGATACCAATATCAATAAAATATTAATGTTAAAGGAAACAAGAAAACAACATGCAGTAGTAACATAGCAAAGGGACAGCTCAGGGTCGATTTAGCCTCCCCTATTATAACTTTATCTAAAAGGAATTTTTAATTCTAATCTTAAAAGTCGAGAGCTTGTCTGCCTGCCGAACCTAAACATGGGAGCTGCTTCCACATGAGAGGAGCCTGAGAGCTAAACGCTCTGCCTCCCAATCTACTTTTAATAACTCTAGAAACCATAAGCAAGCCTGCACTCTAGGGACTAAACATTCTGCTTGGATAATAGAGTACTAAGAGATTTTTAATATAAGATGGAGTTAAATTAAAGGCCTTTGTATCTTAGAGGTAGATAGTATTGTATAAATCTACTCTCAGTTTAACAACGTAGGGAAGCTAAAATAGGGTAAATATGTTCTTGTACCACTTGTGGGCTTGTGTTCCTGCATTGCATAATGTATTTCACGTTAACCTGTGGTTGTTTGCTTGGCTGCAGGATGATAATACATTTTGCATGTCTCCATTCTAATGAGCAGTTGACAGTCAGTCATTATAAAATCCTATCAGGAAATGTTGTGGTGTTTGTCAGATGATCAAAACTTGATAGTAATTCCCTGATGGCTGTGGGGACCACAGCAGTCAGGATACAACGTGATTGTCAACCTGATTGGTACCTGATTGGTACCTGATAGAACGATCAACAGTGGTCTTGTGGGACTGAATGGCAATTAGCAACTAGCAGGAAAATATATCGGATTATAATTGCATGCATTCAGTAAGCATAAACTGCAGAGTATTTAGTTTTTTAACCAGAAGGCTGCTCAGTTAGTGTCTCCAGATAGAATGGATAACATAACAGGTTTTTGATTAAGGCTTTTTTCTTTTCTTTTTTTTACCTCTTTCTTTAGATAAATATTGTCGGTGAGCATAAACATGTTTAATGCTGAGAGGGTGCACACACCAATTTGCAAAGCTCTTTGTTATCTGCACTGCTTGACAAAATCAGGTTTGTAAAGCCTGACAATCTAATTGTCGCTTGTTGTGCTGAATAAGATGATAATGCCCTGTCATGCATACAGTACAATCATTTGTGACAATAGTATTAATATCAACCTGTTTCTGTCCATAGCAATAATCCAGAAAATCACCAATGTTCACTTCATTGTGAACAACTTAACTGGATATGTTGATATGTGATACATGGAATTATTGTAGGGTAATCACTGCAATCAAACCGCCTGGTGGAAACAAACGCCTGGATAATTCAAGGTCATCTCTCATTTTAGACTCAGATTATAAACATTTCCATTGTGGGCCGTCAGATGGAAGTAATCTTGTAAACCCATGCTGAGTTGAATCCATACTGTTTTAAAGATTAATGAAGATCTTCATACATCATACTGTATCTGCCCTAGTTACTGGTTTAATAAGTCATCAGCTGATATGATTAATTGTCTGAAGAATAAATAGTTTCAGCAATGATAGAAAGTAAATTGTGAAAAAGAATAATGTGAATGTAAATTTGCCATTTACTGTGTAAATGGAAATTACATTCAATAGGAATCCCAAAACAGGAAATGACCACGTCAGAATGATAAATGTCAAGCTGACAATAATAACCACATCTATTTAAAGACTCTACACTACTTCATAAAGTTAGGTTTGACTCTTCATCGCACTAAAGTGCAGCAGCATCCAAGCGCATGATGTGAACTTCAGTTATTAATCAGGTTCAATGTCCATGAAAATGTAATTCTTGAATTTTGACTCGATTGCTCTCTCAAAGAAAAACACAGATGCTCTTTGCAGGCACTGAACAGCATAGTAAGCAGGAGGGTGAACTTTTGTGGGAGGAAAATATTGACATTAGCTGAATAATTTTGGCAGAAGTACAGGTCAGCCTGTTAGAGGCACCGCTGGGATTAGACTTTCGCTTAGTTGTCATTGAAAATGTCTGCACATACTGCTGAGGACAGACAAGTGTTTCCCTTAAAGCAACAGAAGGATATTTACAGAGTACTTCCAGGCAGGACTTTATCCCTGAGGATCTCATGAAACTTTGGTCAACTTGTCATGGAACTGTCAGAAATAACAGCTAAAAACGGCATAATGTCAGCAGCAATAAAAAAAAGTTATAATAGCCAAATCAGAACGTGACTTCAACTGAGAAATTTTCTTCCATTATGTGAGGGCCAATCATGTTCCAGAGACTGTTCCCGTTGTGTGCAAACAGAGCATGGTACTGTGATGTGCACAGAGCAGGGAGTACCAATGATTTGTGCACAGTTGAGATTTTATCATTGACCGGAAACTTGACCAGAAAACACGCATCAAACTTTGGGGATGCAACTTTTTCAGTCCCCTGTTAAAATGCAAATGCCACTTAAAACACCTCACTCAGCTAATTGTGCATCATTGCTGTCATTTTCCTGCTGCATTGTAATTTCCTGAGTTTGACACAACATTTGACATTGAAATGAAAACTGAGCCCATGAAATAATAGACTACAAAAGAACATGTTTAGTTGGTCTTAAGATGCATGCTCGCTGCGTGACTCTTTGTATGGTAACACCTGTATCTTAGCCTGTCAGTCCACCACTTTCATTCATTTTTAGTCAGTTCATTGTCATTGTAAGAATACAACGAAAATAAGTTGGCAACTCAAGATCAGCAGCAATGAACAAGATAAAAACAGATAAAACTAAGATAAAAAATAAGTGTAATAAATAGATACAAAATAAGACGCAGTCAGCAGCAGCTTTAAAGTGCAAGGCAGTGCATTGTAAAAGTGTCCGTTTTTGCAGTGTAAAAGTTTTTATTGCACATCACTTGTCTTTAGCAGCATTGTCAGGTGTGAGTAAGGGGAAGGGAGGGCGGTGGTGATGGAGGCAGCAGCTCTGGGGAAAAAGCTGTTCCTCAGCCTGTTAGTCCGGCTTTTGATGTGCTGTATCGCTTTCCTAATGGCAGGGGAACAAACAGAGAGTGACCTGGGAGTGTAATGTCTTTGCAGATGCTGCTGGCTCTCTTCTGTAGTCTGTATTCAGACTGAAATATCTTGAATTGTTTCAATTGCCATGAAATTGCTATAAATGTCTACGGTCCACAGAAGATGAATGACTTTAAGGACCCCCTGACTTATATCTGTTGCCACCATGAGGTTGACTTTTGCATTCTTAGAATGATTTTTCAACAACTATTGGATGGATAACTTTCAAAATTGTTGCATTTTGTCCCTTAACTTTTCATCCGGTTCCATCATCCGGTTAAAGTTTAATGTGTTCAGTTTATGAAAAAAAAACAAGTGGCAGCCCAATATGATGTCACCCATCTTTTTGTGAACTGCTGTTTTGAAACCTTGGGTCTGGCATTTTGGCTGTCGCAATGTATGTTAACAAGCTGGGGATGAGCAAGGGCTGGGAGTGACTGAGAACCCAGGGACACTATGGCCATCTACTTATAACGGGAACCCAACTGCACTTCAGATGTGTCAATCAAACCCAGCACGTCATCAAACATACCTCTGTTTGAGGCCTAATATGGAATTCATGATGTAATTGTTTCCAGAAGGACCACCAGAACATTAATTAGAAGAAGTGAGTTTTGCTCATGACATTATATTGACCTGTGGAAATTTTTTTTATTGACTTTGTATTTTTATGAGAAGTTGATGCTTTTTCAATGGTAGTCTATTGGAGCCAGAAGTATATTGGAACCAGACACTAGTGACCCTCAGTGGTATTGCACTTTTAAGCACGTCCACACTGGTTTCACTTTTCTGACCTGAAGATTACTACCATACAGTCTATAAAAAAAAAAACTGAGGACATTTCCATTAGCTTCTGTTATAGTTTCTATTTAGTGCTTATTATTAAATGTTGTCATGCTAACATGCTAAACTAAAATGATAACCATGTGATCGTGAGCATGTCAGCATGCTAGCTTTTAGTTCAAAACACTACTGTCCAAGTACAGCCTTGCAGAGCTGCTAGCATGGCAAGTCTTATTCATCTTTAAATATATAATTAATTATTTTTGACAGCTGTTATTAGTCAGATGTGTAAAAATAATTGCAAGTAGTATAGCAGAAATATGACTGAATTAATGTGGGTGAAACTTAATGAAAAATCCTGAGCACTTTGTTAACTAAAATTGATATTGAAGCTAAAAGACTAATACCTGCAGCCAGGCATGTAATCACTGGCGATTCACTGAGACTTGGTCAATATCCCAAACACAGTCGTCTTGTCCATTCAAAGCAACTGCATCAGAGTCTCAGTCCCTTGATGATAAATCAGCTCTGTCCATCATCAGAAGGTGAAATCAGACCAGACCGAGAGACAATGACTCGTACATGTCTGCTCTGAAATAATATGTTTTATGATAATGAATCACCGTGCTTTGTGGCTGCAATTGCTGTCACGTTTGTCAGTGTCTCATTTCAATCTAGCACTATGTTTGTGCACTGTTATCCTGAAGGGGAAGACCTACCCTGACAGGACGAAACCAGTGCACTCCCCTTTAAAGATGGCGGCTGACCCCACACTGATTTAAGATGACATGTTGGTATCATGTTTGAATTCCTCCAGGATTCAGGTAAGCAGGGGTAACCTTTTTTAGTTTGGTGTTTCATAATGGAATTCTGATGGAAGAATGCAGCTTTGAATTCTGTCTGGAATTCTCTCTTCACATTCCTCCATATCTTAAATTTGACCCAGCTAGTGGTGCAGAAAGCAAACGTTGCTGTCCAACATACAAGCTATGGCTGGAAAAGAAATACATCAAAATGACAAATCAAATTAAGCAGAACAAAGTCAGGAAAAAAGCAGCACTTAAAAAAAAAAAATCACTAAACTCTCTTTTTTTAAAACTATGGATTGCTGCATTTCTTTGTAACTTTGTTTTGGAGAATATAGATACTGATATTTTTTTATGAAGTAAGAGCTCCAAAACGGATTTCAGTGCAGTAGATGCCCACCTGTTTCCTTATTTATACAAAACTACCTCCAATTTTATTTATTATACTAAGGTAGATTCAATTCTATGAATTGTTAAAGAATACAGCTTATATCAGAGAAAGCATTTTCAAATGATACCATGATATGAGGGAGATGATATGATTTAAAACTAAATCAAATTAAATTATTTGAGTTCATAATTAGCAATCAGTCAGAGCTGACAGATGGGCCTGTTTAGCCGCTAAGTGCGACAAATGTGAACATGACCTTGTCATGTGAAAACTGATTTCCTGCAAACCAGGAATCTCTGGCTGATGGATGATAATAGGGAAATGCTGAGTTATGCTGAGTCCTCCAGAAAATATATACAGATGAGTGACTTTACAACAACCGGAAGTGTTAAAGTGGGTGACCTACAGCTCTTTGTCCATACAAGTATTCGGACTCAGCACACTGTTGCCCTCTCTTCAGCGGCTTTCATTTGTCAGAGGGGAGAATTTTACACCACATCCGGTAAAGGTTTGTATCCTTCTCATAAAACGACCTAACTCCTGCCTTATGGCCTTCGCTCTCATATTGAGTCTGTGCAGGTAATTCACCCAGTGGGCCTCCTGATGAAACAATTCACTGCTCCGACATGAAACTATCAAAACCCAGACACAGTTTTAAACATTGTCTTTGTTCACCATGAAATGTGTGATTATATGACCTGATAGAAAAATATGTAATACGACTCAGCAGAATATGGAAATAAATAAGTACATTTCTCCTTGAATCTGGAGCACATTGCATTCATCAAAGGAGAAAAAAAACCTCTATCTTCAATTATCACATTATAATTTCCTGCTAAAAACTAATAACTATGACCTGCCATGTCATAATGACAATACATTTTTCTTCATCTCATCTTGAGCTATCTTGTACTGAGAAGACGATCTGTCAGTTTTCATCATGCAGTAAGAATGGCTTTTATCTGCACAATGACTGAAGATTCCCTTTCAGCTTTACTGATATCATAGCAATGATATATCTTTATAAAACTTAAAGCCCTAAAAGCCTTTTTTAATTATCTTTTTATACTGTGATCAGTATACTCTGTACTTCTGACTGCCAGTCAGTAATTAGAATATTTAAATAGTATTATAACCATACATTTTCAAATCACATCTCGATTGTCCTGTTAAGGTCTAATTTGAGTTTCTGAAGATTAAATTGTTAATAGATAATAACTTTTTTCTCTCTCCAAACTTTTAACTTTAACTTTGATTGTTGCATATTTAGTCATTTATATTAAATATCATACACAAACAATAGGTAAATGCCTTAAATCAAGGCAGAAATATTTGTTGCCTTTAAGATATTTTTTTCTGTGGACTTTGTGAGGTGTACAAATAAAAGAAAAGCTCTTTTACTTCGTTCACAGGGTAAATTTTAGTTGATAGATTTCATTTTCTTTGCAACATTCTAGGATTTGTCTTATTCTAGCCTATCATTGAAATACATGGCATTTTAACCCCTAAAACTGTATGTGTAAAACTTGTGCGAAAGATAATGGATATGTGTTTATTTGTCCTCCTCCCGTATGGCCTAAGAATGGGAGAAATGCCTTGTAATGAAGTAACAAATACTCCAACCTTCTCTTTGCATATTTGGGTGTCTTACATCAGCAGGACCGAGCAGAGTGTTTTGTTCTCCCCACGTGAGCGTTTGTGCTTGCCACGGAGCTAACATTCACAGTGAGCCAGAGGCCTTTCTGGAAAAGAGACACCAGTCTTTCTCTGCATTAAAGCTCATTGAAAGTAACTCAAAACCATAGACTGCGTCAGAGATAGGAAACAGATGGGATGGCAGCAGGAGGTGAAAGACAGAGTTTAAAAAAGAGCAAAACTTCTGCTCTTTAAAGTTGAACTGCTCTCATGCAACTATGCAGCAGTGTCTGGGTGATCTGGAAGAAGTCTCACCTTTAACAATTGTCAAAAGACAAACCTCTTGATCTTGAGAATAAAACAGGCAATCATTCAAATTAGGTGAAGTTGAAACAGTCAATGAAAGTGGAACATGGAGGTGTAGGTGTGTGATGAGAGAGGGAGGAAGGTGAAGAGACAGTAATATAGGCACGGTTTCACAAAGATGCTTTATACTGGTCTATATTGTTAACAAGTCTACATAGGTTTGACGAATCAGAGAAAAATGTAGACGGAATTATCGTTCTGTCGAGCAGAGGTAGTGAAAAAGAAACACTTTGGTGTGGTGTTCAGGAGCAGCTGCAGGTTCCTCAGAGCCTTCATTTGTAAATTCTTCACACCGGAGGCCCTGCCCCTTCCTGGAAAGTGTTCAGCATTTCACATTTCATTTTTGGGACGTTTTGAGTGCATCATCCTGGTACCTGCAGTGCACTGCATGTTTCTGTACTTGACAGTGTGAATGCACTTATGCACTCAAAATAGTGAGTGTAGTGTACAGGTACGCCATTTGGAACGCAGCATTGGTCTCCAGGTCTGAAAAGTCAGATCAATGCGGAAGTACGCTCAAGTTCATACCACAGATGACCATTAGGAACTGGCTCCATAAAACTTCTGGCTTCAATAGACTCCCATTCAGAAACGTCAAACTTCTCGGTCTTTAATCAGTAATTATTTTTCCAGAAGTTATTAGGGTGTCATTCATTAAATCCACTTCTGCTGATCACTGTTCTGGTGTTTTGTTTTTTTTGTTTTTTAATAATTCAATAATTTGTTAGCCATTAGGCCTTAAAGAAAGGTATGTTTGAGAGCCTGCCTGGTTTGACTGACATGTCTGTGGTGTAGTTCAAACTGCAAGCTAATTGGATTTTATTCTCAAATCAGATCTTTAGGACAGACAACCGTTATTTGCAAGTGAACAGATCGGATTTAGTGTATGCAGACATCACCAACATATCTGTGTGGTTGTTATGTTAACGATGTACACGCAGCTACGCTGTTGATGTGACTTTTCGACACGACAGTTGTTCTTGTCCTCCACAGTGGCAAAATCTACACTTTCTACTAACGTTCTGCTAGCGGTGGCATAGGTTCTGCTCACTCTGTCAATCTGAAAATGACGTCATCCTTTGACACAAGAAATCCGATCTTAGCCACCAGAGTGTCTAGACTGATACGCATCTGTAGAAATCTGATAGGAATTGATTTCAAACCACCCCAAATGTGGTTTGGATCTGAATTGCAAAAATCTCACTTCTTGTGTTATTTTTTGCTGCTCGCTCTTCCCCAATTAGTCCAAATATATGCCTGGCTTCTGGCTGCAAAAAAACAAGATTGAAACAGCCAAAATGCCAGACTCTCTGCCTGAAAAAAATTCAATTTATAAACCGCTGGGATGACTTACGTTGGGTTGTCACTTTGTGTGTACCCCATTCATTGGCCTATATCTTCAGCACCCTTTTCATTCTGCTGATACGCTTCTCCTGTAGTTCTCCTCTGACTTTAAAGAAGTTTTTCTATTGAGTGTTTCCTTCTTTGCATCATGCACCATGATTTTGAAAGTCTTTGATGCTCATATCAGCAGTGGGACTTGCACTGTTTACTGCTGTTGCCATTTTTCACCTAAATCTTTTCATCACTGAATTTTCCAAGTAAAATCTATTCATAACTGTTAAATTCTTCCAGGGGGCAGATGGTTTCTTCATGTGTTAGCGGTTTTGGGATTTCAGAACAAATTAATCATCTTCAGCCAAAATATGGTAGCTTGGAACTAATCAGCATTTTGTAACATATCATTGTATCCCGAGGTTTCCTAGACGAATGTCTCACTCCAAGTCTTTGTTTGTGAAGCCGATCCCTGAGCATGATCTGATAAGACAGGTCAGGCTTGATTTAGGGTTCTTTTACCAGCACTCATACAGCAGTGATGAGCTAAAAATGGTGTCACTCAATGTTCAGTGAGGGAGATTATTTTCAAAGAAGGAAACTGGAAGTTTAACTGCCTCTCTACTTTTCCTTAGATGACTGAAATTTTTTGAAGCTAAAGAAGGACGGTAGCATGCTGAGAACTGAGAGGAGATGGTGACAGGAAAGATATGTTCAGTGTCTAACAGAGGAACGGTGAAGGGAGATTCAAACAAATCTCTTGTAACAGTGGTGCATCTATGTGTTTTGTGTGTGTGTGTGTGTGTGTGTGTGTGTGTGTGTGTGTGTGTGTGTGTGTGTGTGTGTGTGTGTGTGTGTGTGTGTGTGTGTGTGTGTGTGTGTGTGTGTGTGTGTGTGTGTGTGTGTGTGTGTGTGTGTGTGTGTGTGTGTGTGTGTGTTTGTTTGTTTGTGTGCGCGCTTGTGTGCTTATGTGCTTGTGTGCAGAAGGAAAGAAAGTGATTTTGATGAATGTGTCCTGACGGATGGTGTAACCCCCCTAAGCCTGCCTCGACTTCCTCTCCAGCTCTCCTGTCATGGCTGAATATCGAGGTCAAACCACCTTTCATGTGTTCCACACTGCAAGGGCACAACACTGAGAACAACGAAGCACTGCGTACCCTGGGAATGCAGCTGCTTTCCTTTATTTCACTCATTTAATCGCCAATTTCTTCAAAAAAAGTTGAAATAAAAAAATAATAATAATCTTCGACATATTCCAGTTTTAGTGAATTTAGATTACCAACAGGTGCATGCAAAACTTTTGGTCTCACAGAATTCTGAAATGATGACCTCCCCCGTTAATTATACCCTCAATACGAGCCCAATTTGAAAAACAACAAAACAATGTTAAAGTGTGCAGGCCCTTTAAGTTTGACCTTAATTGCACCAGTGGCATCTGTGATCTGTAGTTTAATCACAGTCTGACAAGTTGTTGTTAAGATATTGCCCATGTTTCAAGTCTGACAGACAGAACTTGGTCCTGCGGTCGGTCCCCTCGTGTCCTCTCTCATCTGTCATCCCGTGGGGGAAACACCGATCAGCAACAGGACGGAGGTGGGAGGTGTTAACAGTGAAGCGCAGCCTTAGGGCTTCAGTTAACAGGTTTTCTTCTCGATGTCATTTAATCTCATTCCCCTGGCAGCTGTGTGAATTTTCCCTTGAACGTGGGAAAATAACAGATTGTCTTAGTTTCTGAAAAATGTGTCGAGGGAGACGCTTTACAGAAGAACAGCCGTATCATTTAGAGTTACGGCCAATTTACATGTCTGCGTCTATTACATTTCCCTCATTACATTTCCTAATTGCAATGTCTGAGTTTTAGGCTTGTATGGATATTTTCAGCATTTTAATTCAATACTGTCAAATATGGTTTAAACTTCTGTCATGTCACCAAAACTCGAAATGTATTTCCATTTCCATGCTACTTTATAGGCCTACTAATGAAGTATAAAGTAGCATGAAATACAATAAATACTAATATACTAACTATTTACTAATATATACAAATATATAGATAACTGAATGTGCAATTTTGACATGCAAGTACTGTACCTTGTAATGCGTATTTACATTTCCTACTATTTTATACCTCTCCTCGCTGCATTTCAGAGGCTAATATTGTACTTTTTACTTGTACATTTAAATGCTTTATAATAGAAGCATATTATAAACTCAGATGTTCATGCAGTACAGTAGACTGGTGTAGTTTAAACAACATGACAGTATATAAAATAATTAAAATGAGGTTCTCTTCAACAGCTGCCGCAGTAAAATGCTGTTTATTATTGCATCCACATGGAGAAGTTCCCGGGCCAGCGGCCTTTCTGTGTGGAGTTTGTATGTTCTCCCTGTGCCTGTGTGGGTTTTCTCCTGGTACTCCAGCTTCCTCTCACTATCTAAAAACATGCATGTCAGGTTAATTGGTGATTCTACAAAATTGCCCTTAGGTGTGAATGAGAGCGTGAGTGGTCTTTGCTTCTGTCTGTCTATATGTGTTGGCACTGTGATGGACTGGCGACCTGTCCAGGTTCAAATCTGCTGTCTAAACAAACCTGAGTGCAGTTCGACTGCTGTCAGTTTGGTCACAGAGCTAGGGACAGAAGCAGCCTCTGATTTTTTTTAATTTGTATTATTATTCTCAAACTTGTTACCTTGAAGTGACATCACACACAGAAGCACATATACTTTTTGCTGAATTTATGCAGCTCCTTCTGGAAATACAAAAGGCTCCAACTTGTTATTCCTGTGCTGAAGCAGGCTATATACCAACACATATAAACAGACATGGATGTATGAAATTGGCGGTGTATCTATTTAGGTGGCCCATACAAGCGCTCAGTAATTTTTCCACCACTGTCTGCGTACATCATGGGTCCCCATGGAAACCTGGGATCAGAAAAAAGTGCAGAGAAAGTTTTAAAAATTGCAAATTGAGTTATGTTGGTGACAGTTATCTTCTCTATCTATCTATTTATTGCTGTAAATGGCTTCCTTATGTGCAGACTGAATATTTGTCTGTGGTGTAAAAAAAACTGTGCACAGGCTTTTTTGTTGTTCTGTACGGTTATAATAAGCATCGTGTTGCTCTCAGGCAGGGATTGCATTGTTAATCCTGCCCTTTACACAAACTGATTCATCCAGCTTGTTACTAATGTACACCTTTAAAAAGAAAAAAAGCTTTAAACCTGATGGGTGAAGTAGTCAGAAGCCAGAAATCCATCTCGGACAAATGATGGGATTAGAAAACATAAATTGAGATTAATGTATTCATTTACATATATTCAAATGTAAAAAGGTTCTGTCTGTTCACTCAGTGATGAAACAGTGATGGGATTTGTACACAGTGGGTTTTTGTTTTTGTTGGAAGAAAGACTGAACTAACATGCTGTTGGCACTTCAACAAAAATGCTGCAGCTGAGGTATTGTGTTATGTCACTGGCTTTGAGTATTGGTGGGGTTCCACACAAGGTATTGATATTGGTTCAAAGAAGGAAAAAAAAAACAGGTGTGAATGCTGGCCAATAATAGACATCGCTTCGAAAACCAAAGCTGCTACCTCAGGGTGTGATTTACTTCCAATGTTCTCTCTTTTTATTACTTTACTTACACAACTGTGTCACTCTTATCTGCAGGATTCAAACCTCTCTGTGTCTGGCCGAGGAAATATATAAATCTGAGCCTGTGAAGGACAGGTCGGAGTGCCCTGATGGAGCTGCACCCCATCAGATGTGAGTAACCAAAAAGTCCCCTATTTTGGGGACCTGCATTTCCTGTCATCCCCCTCACTCTCTGTTTCTCTGCCAACACTTCCTGTCACTCTCTGCTGTCGAAATGTACATCGCAGGCAGAATACAAAAAAGAGGTGGGTTTGCATATACGTTTAAAATGAAAGTTAAAAAACCTGCAAAGTTTGTTTACTTGTAAAATCTGGTTGAGGAAGATACCAGCGCACTCTGTTCCTCTCAGCATGACGGCATTTTATTAGACAAATGATGACACACGTCACTGTTTTAAAGGACAGCAGTATACATTCAGATCAGGTCATCTGTACAGTACAAAGATAAGAGAGGTGTGGGAGAGGTGATGTATGACATCCTGGTGGCCTCACGTGTGTGTAGACTTTCCATAGCAACTATTCCTTGAGGTGACACTGTAGCCTTATAATGTCTGAGTTATTTAATCACTTCTTGAAGTCTTTGGTCATTTAGGACAGCCTTGATTATTTCTTCTTTTTTTTTCATACAGTAAGCTTTGACTGGTTGATAAAGCAGAACCATTACATTTGTTTTGGCCTCAATGAGAAACAAAAGATCACAGAAAGTGTAACCGTTTTTATAGTTAAATGCTTCTGCTCATTTTTAGTTGCAATTTTTTGCTCACTCCATGTCTTTAGAGCATTAGATTGCGCACTTTTGCACCAAGTTTTACTCCTTCAAGGCCGGTGGCTATTTACTGAAAGTCTAAATCAAAGGGAGTCACAGACCGTGCGGTGAAGAGCAAGTGTGCTGGAGGAGTCACTCAGGTATGTGCAGTGGCGAAACCCTTTAATTAATTTTGGCATCATTTAACTTCAACTCACATTCCTTTCGTGTCTCAAAACTCTTCTGTTAAATAAACTATAAGGCGCTGAAATGACTGCATTTGACTATCTTGCTCACACTGTCTGTAAGGCTGCCCTCAGTTTTCATACTCAGTGGAAAGGCGGGCACTGGATACACATGAGGTTTTTAAGCAGCAAAGAGTTTCCTTTATGAAAACTCTGATTTTTTACAAACATTTTCCACCCAAGTGGATGGACACTGACACTGATGCTCCAAGTAAAGCCTTTGAGTAAACAACAACTTCAGCAACACTGAACCTTTGAACAAAGGAACACAGACTTCACTTGTCATGTAAATAAACACCTACACATTACTTTTTTCAGAACAGGACAACATTATCACATCTCATTTGACAAAGCGGTGGCAGAGGGGCCTAGTGGCTACAGAGACGTGTGCCCTGCGGTAGTCTCCATCAGCAGGTCATTATAAGGCCTGCACCCCCTGCAAGGGCCGCTGTTCAGTAGTTCAAAGAACCCTGACCTATGTGCTCCCTGTGGAGAGGAGCTTCTGGGACAAAGGAGCTGAATGAACAATGACATTTATCAATACATCCAATTAAGCACGGGGAGACACTAAGTGTGGAATCAATGTAATCCATTGGGTGTGAATGGTGACAGCCTGTCAAGACTGATGTCTGCCTCGCAGTCCTCCAAGTCACAAACAGAGTCAGTGGCGTTTTCATTGTTGTGAGAAAACTGTGAAATCCTGTCAAAAGTCTCCTCATGCTCAATACATTCAACCACGTTGGGGATCATGTTGACATAAGCGTTTGCGATTTCCTTGTGGATGAGGGTATCTTGGTTATAAGAGACCAGCTCGTTGCTGATGTTAACAGTTTCCACGGGTGTGTTGGAACAGAAATTGCGACAGCCCAAGAGGCTGGCGAAGGCCTTCCTAAACTCTGCGTTGAACGCGTAAATGATGGGATTCAGGGAGGAGTTGGTCCAGCCGAACCACACGAAGACGTCAAAGGTCGTCTCGCTGACGCACGGCAGACCTGCGTCCCGGTCTGTTGCTGGCCTGTCGCAGAACGGGACCATACAGTTTAGAACGAAGAAAGGTAACCAGCAACACACAAAGACACCCATAATCACCGACAGCGTTTTGAACACTTTGGTTTCCCGTTTAATCGACGTCTTCAAGGTGTTGTGGTGTTGGTACTCTATTCGGTTGGTCCTGCAACTTTGCGCGTGCTCCGCCGCTCTCTCCAGGGACGCTATTCTTCTAATTTGTATTTGTGCAATCCGATATATTCTGGTGTATGTTACAATCATAATCGCCACGGGAATATAGAAACTTATCAATGAGGAGGATATAGCATACTCTCTACTCAGGCTGGAGTCGCAGTTTTCCTCTACCTGCCGACTCGTGGAGGAGTTGTGCGCCCCAGCCATGTCGTCAGCGCTGGCTTTGTGCCAGTTTAGCTGGACCGGTATGAATGAAATGAGCACAGACAACGTCCAAGTTATACTAATCATAACAAAGGCAACTCGCTGGGTCATTTTCCTCTCGTAGCGGAAGGGGCTCGAAATGGCCCAGTATCTATCCACGCTGATAACGCAGAGGTTGAGGATGGAGGCAGTGGAACACATAATATCAAAAGCGACCCAAACATTGCAGAAAGTGCCAAACGGCCAATACCCAGCTACTTCTGCCACAGCTTTCCAGGGCATTACCAGGACGGCCACGAATAAATCCGATAGAGCCAGGGAGACGACGAAAATGTTGGTCACTTTGGTCCGCAGGTGCCGAAAGCGCAGCACCGCGGAGCACACCAAAATGTTCCCCAGCAGGGTCCATAGGATGAGCAGGGACAGCAGACAGCCCGTCACCGTACGCACCACCATGTCCTTCCTCCCGTCGATTGTTGCCTCCGTTTCGGTGCTGTTCCACATATTCTCTCCAAGGGGTGCCGGCACAGAGTCTATCTCCTGCACCGATGAGAGATACTTTGCTGGGTTCTCCATTTGCCTCTTCAGGTAAAACTGCATTCCATTGCTCTTTGCGCCGGGACGGGCTCAGTTATCAGCCGGTCGCCGTAATGTCCCCGGTGACCCGCTCGGCTGGCACTCTGATGTTGAGTGCAAAACAGACGGGAAGAGAGAATTGAGTGCGTTAAAACTGAGCCGAGCGACGTGCCAGGTGCGCTGAGGGGCTGAAAAGCAGTACGCAGTGGCGAGCGCATGTTGCAATGTTGTCGGTACGGTCGTCTGACCTGGCTGCCTCTGTGAATCTCTGTCCAAGATATCCTGAGTGCGGTCTGGTAGAGGAGGTAGTCCGTACCCTGCAGCCTTAACACACACTAACTTAACCAGGGCTGGGCGCATACACCACCACTTCCCCTTGGTGCGTGGCGTTGCACACAACAGTGCACTGCGTTAGGAAAGAGGGGAGAGAAAGCCTTCAGTAATTTGAAGGTTTTCGTTGGTGCATACTCCAAAATTCGCGAAATTAAACACTTAAAATGAGCCGAGAGCTGTCTTCCAGCAGTGGCATATTCCCTGATGTGGTGTTACCAACGTGCATTTAGGATCTATTGTGGGTTGTAGACTCACCCAGCTATTTGACACAATGCAGGAATCAAGTGGAGGTTCTGTAGGAGTAAAACTGTCACATGCAGAAGTGACACTAACAGAGCTGTCCATGGTGCTGAACAAGCAGTTTGAGGCATATTGTATTTCATAGACCCTTCAAAAACAGAAACTCCTATCTGTCTATCTATCTGTTTGTCTGTATATCTGTCTGTCTGTATGTCTCATAAAACTACTTCAGGACTGTTTTATTGCCCGGAAGAAGGAATGAGCGCGGGTTTGACTCATACTTTTATTACCAGCGCCATCATCTACCACATGTACCCCTTATACCAACCCTCAAACGCTCCGAACAGATCTCCAGACTGATAGGAACACTGCAGGTTGTTTGCCCTCCATCGACCGACTGTAGGTCGTAGCTCACCCACTTTTCAGAGCCTACACAGGTGTCACATTCACACTCTCAGCGGCACGTTAAAAGGGCAGCTCCGCGCGTTCTGCGTCGCTGTGTCTGTGCAGGCAGCAGCATCAGCAGCAGTTTCCGGTTTTGAAACGTCATGGATATTTTTAGATGTGTCTGCGTGCCTGTCAAATCGTTGTGACACTACGTTAAAATAATCCCCCGACGACCGATGCCAAATTCTCTGGAGTAGCTTCACCCATAATCCCATGTCAGGGGGCAACCTGTGTCAAGACACAACGTTTAGTTCTTTACGCACAGATGTCACCACAGCCGGTGAATAAAAATGGAAAATCTGCTGCTAAATTCCAAATAATTAATATTCATCATTCAAAATGTCACAGCGGCATGTTTTTTTCGGTTATATTTTAACTTTATTAGTAGTAGTAATAGTAGTAGTAGTAGTAGTAGTTTGTTCTTGTTTTTGTTCTGTGGCTAAAGGTTTTATGTGTTAAAATGTATTTGTATGATTTTAGAAAGTATTTTGTAAGAAGCACGTATTTAAAAAAGATATCGTGCCGCAGTAATTCTACCGAGGCCAGTAGTGCAGGAGCTTTTGGAGTGCCCTCAAGTCTTTAAAACATAAATATGTGGCGCCATCCTGTGGAGCAAAGGTCTACTACAAATGCAGGCTATTCAGAAGTGAACAGAGTCTCATTAGCAAGTATCATTAGAGGAGATAACTTGTGAGATACAAAATGTCCTGTATATGAAAAAAAAAAAAAAAAAGGAAAACTATTCTTTATTTCAATGGATAAATTCATCACTATTGTACACACAATTTCTTATCAGCACCATTTATTTGGAATTTCACAAAATCATATCACAGTGTCTGAATGATTTCGATCAGCATTACAGTATTTACAAAGATGATCATAATATTGCAATCTGAAAAACAAAATAAACACAAGGATTTTATCACAACTTGGCACATATTGAGAACACATACAGAGGATAGCACCAGGTTGAGAACCTGCTGGACGTCTGACTGAAACTATACATTGATTTGATATAAACTTGTACAGTACAACTATCTATCTGTGCTTTATATATATTTAAAAAAAATAAACAAGTGTTGTCACAGACTGTGATGGTTTTTGATGCTGGTCCTTCAGGTGTAAACATCAGTCTCCGGTGCAACATAATTGATATTGGTGTAAATCTGGCAATGTCCTGATATTCAGTGTTATCATGGGAGAAAAAGGAACACAGTTTGTTACAATTCTTATCTCACCTTGCCATTTTCAATATAGAAAATGCTACCCAGCAAAATCCAAGTTATATAAGTTTCCATGAGCTCAACAGACAGAGAATCTGCATGCAAGAGGACACAGATGAACCTTGAATGATGGAGACCCAAGTTCTGAGAACTAAAGTCCAACATAAAGATGATTTAACATATAGTGCTAATATTGTCACTGGCCTTGTAGCTCCACTAATGTACTTGAACTACTAAGAGAAGTAAATGAGAACCTTATCCATATACAGTATGCACATTTTAAAAAGGCAGATAAAATATGGGTCAAGTGGTACATCAGTGTACTTGTGGCTTTGTTAAATACAGTACTATTACCTTATTAGATAAAGAGACTAACAGGTGTTTCAGTGGCTTCACTGTCGTATTTTCAGAAATGGTAATCAAGTCAGTACTCTACTCTATACTTTCAGTCACTCACATGAAACAGTACAAAATCTTCATCTCTGATAAAACATATAGGCCTCTATTGTACATAATCCACCAGTTAGAAAACCTACTGAAATGTGACTACAGAACAAAGAGTACAGAGGGCTCTTTCTAAATTCATGAGACAAGGATTCTTTTCATCACCATCTTTAATAATCCTCACGTTATACAAGGTAATTCTTCAAAGAACGCAGGCTAATAGATTCCTCATCCTCTGTAATCCCCACACTGAGGGAGCAACATTTTGTTTGTCTCCACGGCTTGCTTTCAAGTCTGTCAGAGTGTGACCCAAACTGCCTCCTGAACGGTTGACCTGCGCTGTGAGACACTCTTGGGAGCTGGTGGTGACAAGTGTTCCTGTGGATGTTATCTGGCATAGTCAGTCAGCTGCTATTCTGTCAGACTCGGCGGAAAACCTCGAACAGGGAGGCAACAGAGTGCATGCGGTAGAAAAGGTTCAAAGGAATGGCGAAATTGAGAACTGTGGTCCATATGCTGAAGCCAAAAGTCTCCTGTTCCAGCCCGTTGTCGTATTGTGGCCTGCAGCCAAAGGCAGGAAGGATCCACAGCTGAAAGAATGAAAGAAAGAAACTTAATTAGTTGAACCTGAAGTCACTGATTTTCAGCCACTTGGGGGCAGTACAACAAGCTGTAAACACAGCATTGACATTTCACTACTGAATGAAGTTGTGGCTAACATCCAGCAGAGATGGTGCAACATTAGCATTCTTTTGGAGTTGTGTTTGGTAATTACATCTAATATCCTTTCTTCTTTTAGCTACGGTTTGGTTTCAGGCAGTTCTGTGGGAAATACCCCTTTCTTCAGTGACTTAATGCTACACTATATTCACCCAATAGTGACTAACTTTGTCTGCCTGTTGTTTGATTTCAGGCAGGTAGTGTTTTGTGTAATTTAGAGGTTTATAATTGGAAACAACACTGACTAAGCTGAAAGATGCTAAAACACTTCGTAGGACTGAGGGGAACTAAAAAAAAATGTGATGGAAGTTTTCTTTGGGTTTATCATTATTTGATCTATTGTTATTACAAAATTATGGATAAAAGCATCTTGAAAAAAATCAGATGTTTCTGCTTCTGGTAAAAAAAATATGTTTAGAAAAAACCTCAACATTAACTTGAAATTTAGATAATTATTTTTTCAGGTATGCCTTTAGGTAATTATGCACCAACTAACTGCAGCTCCCATGCCTATTTGCACCTATATCCACCAAATTTGGTAGACATGAGCATCATACCTAGAGCTACAGAAAACTCTCTTGTAATCAAATTGTTTGAAATCATTGATTGCCTTCTATATGAATTGCATTCATTCATGTTTAATTACTTTCATTTTGAATCATCAGTAACTCTTCAAACACTCACCGAAATGTTGCACATTATCAGTAAAACGGCGATGTTCTTCAGGATCTGCCTCTTTATATTTGGGGGCTCCACCACTTTGTTTCCCACTGGCAGCGGCACCTCAGAATGTTTCCGTGGACACCTGAACACCTGTCCACTCTCCTCCTGTTCGTTCTCCATGGTGGCACAGGCCCGGTCCGGATTCTCATAAGCTTGGTTGATGATGCCGTTGTACGGTGGAGCCAGAGAGGAAGTCACGGAGAAAATTTCTGGAGTGGCTGGTAACTCTGGGTCCTCCCTCTCTCCGTTCTCTTGCTGGCGATAAAGGGACTCTATGATGAAGAGGTTCTGGACGTACTTCTCCAACACAATGAGCAGAGAGTAGATGAGGTTGGTCCAGCGGTAAGGAGGGCTGCTGTGGGTACTTAACACAGCCACTATGCTGCACCATGACATGAACCAGGAGCCAATCGAAGATCCAAACAGCAGCTCTGTGTCCAACTGTCTCGACGGGTTCTTGGAGGTGTCCAGCGGCATGTGGTTGGCTCGGTATATGAGTAGACCTGACGCGCCGGCAATGCACATGACCACCAGCATGACAATGCCATAAATGTAGAACATGGAAATAGCCGACTGACGTATTTTGAGGGAGTCCTCTACATGGGTAATGTAGACCACCAGTATCCCGATAGTGCTGGCCAGTGCAAGGAGACCCAGGATGGGGCCCAAGGTCAAGCCCTGGGTTTTGGTAGCCAGCCTTTTCCGGTTTGTAGAGAGGTCAATGGTGCGTCCGATGTTCTTCCACATGACGAAAAGCAAGGCGGAGACAAAGATGTGGTACTCGATGTTAAAGGGGTAGAGATAGTAGAGGCTGCTGGAGAACATGGAGCACGTACTGGTGGTGCAGTTACAGTCCGGCTCTGAGTGCTCTGAAAAACAAATGTTTTTCAAAATATGTGCAAATGTGTTGAGATATATGAATAATAATTATGACACTAACCATAAAAACAATTCTTACAATGCTGTACATTAGCACTATTTTTAGGACAACAACCAAATCACACACATCTATCAGGACATAATACTGGCAGGAAAAGTTTTACATTCTGTAATGATTAGAGTCAACACAAGTATATAATAGAATAAATAAACAGTGCATATTTAATAGACTAATAATCTAATCTGACAGGTTTAACTAATTTACACACTCAACGTCAAACACGTTGCTATTTAGAGCACAAGTCAAAGAGTAACATACTACACTTAGACAGCATTGAATGTGTCTGGACCTATCTAATCAGATTATAACTATTAAAAACAGTAGGGTGTTCCCCATAAATTGGGCCCTAACTATGAAAGTTTTGAAAAAAGGTGGGAAGCAAAATTCAACTACTGAACAATGCAATCCTATTTATACAATTATACACCATCTCTTCTGGAAACTGTTTATTGCAATTAGCATCAGACATGTCTTTGCAGTAATATATACTAAAGCCAGAAAAAAAACTTGATTTCTAAGATTACATTGAACAAACAAAAGATGCTACTTATTTTAAAAGGTTAAGCCTCTTAACCGTTGTGGGCTACCTGTTTGGCCACTTCTCCATTGACCTTATTTCAAATATTTCTTGATTTGTAATGCAAATTCCAGTATTTTTTTAAGCGGTGCGCCTATAAATCATTTTTATAATATCTGTTGCACTTTGTTTTTTAATAAAGATAATGGCCAACTTAATGCAGCACAACACTCCAATATAACTTCCTAAATTGCCCCTTGGTGGTCGGTATTCATTAGCCATATTGTATTAATTTGATATTTTGCTCATTAACTGAACACCGGCATGCATCTTGAATTTTGAATGCACTTTTCATAATTACTCACTCCTAAAGTCAACCACAACACACTGTGGTTATGATGTTGCCCTCTCGAGATCATCTTAACAAAACCCTGCCGTGTGCCCCCCCCTCAACTCACCTCCCACTGGCCCTCACTCCCAAGGGCCACCATTATGGTCCTGCACCCTTTAATTAAAACGGGAACAACAGTCAGGGTGCAGCCAGCCTCACAGTCAGCCGGATATGAGGAGGAGCAGCCGAACCCCCCAACCCTAGGCTTAGATGTATCAGTTACTGTAATTGCAGCACCCTTGGGACTAAGCAGCCTGGGGACAAAGCCGTCTGAGGTCAAGCGGGGGGTTGCCAAAGACGGTGATGGTGGCTGAAGTGTGGGGAAAGGGCCGGGGAGGGGGCCTCAGCGCCAGCAACACTGCGTGTCTCCTGAAACCTAATAGAGAGACATTCGACACAAACAAGACCCGCTGGGCGGCCGAGCTAACCTCCCTTCCCCTCGCAAACCCTCCTCTCTTTCCTTTTTCTTTCATCCATTGAAGCGAGCTCTCAAGTGGACTATTGTACTTTTCTTCTAGGAGCAAGCTAGCAATCGACCCTCAGCCCTTACCTATAGTGAGGTTTCCGTAGCCCAGGGCAGAGAGTCTTCTCTTATGGTTGTTCAAGAAGTGCTCGGCCTCTGACATCACACCGTTGCACCACAGGAGGAGGTTGGTAAAGACCGCGTGGATTACACCAAATCTGAGGAGACAAACAGTTGAAAACAAGTTGGATATGCAGTCATCTGATAGCATGCAAAAGTGTCAGGATTCACTTATATCGATGTGCATGTTTGGAGATTTAATGTTTTACACATTGTTTAGTTGCTAGTCAGAAGTTTTCATGGTGATGGTATCAAAGCTATTTAATATTTATGAAAAATTAAGTATTGTTAAATGATAATAGTAATAACAACACATTTCACATACCTCTCAAATGTCTCAAAGCTCTTGATGACATCTTTGATGTGAAACCAGAGAAAGTGCACCTGAAGAAAATCCCAAAATAACTCACAAAAGCTTAAAAAGCTTGAAGACAAACCATAGTTTATAAGGGAAATATTTATAGTAAAGGGACTTAAACAACTAATTATTAATTAGTTGTTTAAGTCCCTTTACTATAAATATTTCCCTTGTCAGTTACACTCAAATAACATGGACAATGATAGGACTATATTGTTGCAGCAACTCTGTACTTGCATTAACAACAAAGAGCACATTATTCAAAGACCTTAAGTGGCGCGCAGGAGGGGAAAAAGACACGGTTTCTAACGCTGCTGCACTTTTTTGAAATTAAACTGGGGTTGTAAACTTACCTGTGCTATGGTGTGAGTTGCATGGATGACAGGATATACCCCGAGCACAGCCGACACACACGACTGATAGCCAACATAATACCCGATTCGGAAAGCGTCCATAATCAGTGAAAGGAGTGCAAGGAGAGTCAAACCACCTGGCAAGAAAAAGAAACAAAGAGCAGGTTATTAATTGTACCAATTAAAGGAAATAATTCAAACGTTTCATCAGCTAAACAAATTAATTTTCAGGTTCTCTTGAAGTTGCTAAATAAAAACACTTTGATCTACTAACGATTATGGCTTTGGATGGTGACATGCTTAAAGAAATAAAGCGCTGTATTTTACAAACAAATTAAAAAGCATATCATGCGTATTTTAGGCATTTTCTTCGGTAATCTCACCAACTCACCTCTTATCCAGCATGTTGTGGCGTGGACATCTTTCTCAGTCCGCGTGTTCTTCTGCCTGTCCCGCACCAGGATGTACCACATCATCCAGATCAGCTGGAGGATCATGAGGCAGGTGGCAAAGGCCAGCAGGTGCTCTTCCTTGACAGAGGGATCATGGTGCGCAATGGCCAGCATCAGCGCCGCCCCGATCAGCAGTAAATTGGTCCCGTACTGACCGCTGAGGATCTCCGCGTTCTTCCTCGGGTACTCCCGTGACAAAGTGAGTTTAAGTTTGGTGAAAATCTTCTTGTCGTGCTCGGAGCTGGACGACGACGAGGAACTATGGCAATACTTGTTCAAACACATAATATCCAGGCCGCTGTGTTCCACCATGGTGGGAGTCATGTGTAAAAACCGCAGTGCTGAGAGAAGAGTAAAGTCAAAGCCGTGCGCTATAAGTGCATTTGAGGGAGGCCAGGTGCGTAACCTGTTTCTACAAGGTGGGGATTCAGACGGATAGGTACCGTGCCAAGCATGCATTCAATCTTCAAGGTCCGGCTCAGTGGTCACGCACAGTTTCAATGTCCAGCCTTGCTGAGGATGGGCTTGATAGATGCCATTGTCATCTTGTAACCCTGAAACTGAAATATCTGGTCGTGTAATAGGCTCGCTGAGTCACTGAAAATAGGAGATTGCGTTTCAGTCTGTGGTGAACCCAGACCCTTGTCCTCTTGAAACTCCCATATGTTTCAAAGAAATAGTTGAACTTGCTGTGCCAACCATTCAGTGCGTAAAGAAGCAAACTTTCCAAGTCCAGGGTTATCCTCAATAACAAAAAAAAGGGAGCTTCGCCCAAATCCAGCTCTTCAGTGCAGCTGCCAGACAGTCTTTCCAAGTCTGCTGAAATCCTTTCAGGGTGGCTATCGGGTGTTAAGCGTACATGCTTGGATGAGATGAAAGAGAAGATGCCATTTCACAAACCTGCGATTTTCGCAAACTGCATGGAGGTGACCTGGTGTGACAGTGCATCAAATCCAAGTGTCACCAACTTAAGTCCTCATGTCACCACTTGAGGGGAAGGTGTAGAGGTTAAAAACTTTACCTTCAAGTTGGGGGGGAAAAGAGAAGAATCAAATTTCAGTGGTCAAATTCATAATGGCTTTTTGTGAATGGATGTCGAGAGGAGACCATGACCATCGGCACAGAGACCTCTTATGGACATGACCATTTAATCTCCTACTCACCACAAGCGGATGTGCCCAATCAGCATAACAATAGGAGGACTGCTCAAAGTAGATTGAGAGCTGGTTGATATGGTGTGACGGGGCGGTATTGTATTAAGGACCATTTAAACATTAACATCTCATAAAAAAAAAATAAGTAACTTCTATTTTTTAAACTATCTCTTTAAAAACGTAGACACAACTAGTGAACTGGTTCATAATAGCATCCACTTTAGGAGCTTGTTCACATCCTCAGCCTTAAAAACATGTTTTAAAACATTTTTAAACTGCACAGTGGTGCAGTGGTTAGCATTGTCGCCTCACAGCAAAAAGGCTCCGGGTTCGAATCCGGTCCTGGGCCTTTCTGTGAGGAGTTTGCATGTTCTCCCTGTGCTTGCGTGGGTTCTCTCCGGGTGCTCTGGCTTCCTCCAAAAACATGCACCTCTCCAGCTCCTCCTGCCCACATGCCTAAGTGCATTGAGCAAGACACTGAACCCTAAATTGCTCCCGATGGTGTACCATCGGTATGTTGTAAGTCGCTTTGGATAAAAGCGTCAGCTTAATGTAAAGAAACACCTCACTGACAGGTTAAGGGTAAATGCTCCTCACACAGAAATCTGGTTGTTTAATAGCGTGGAAAATAAATGACAATTCGTTTGACTCTTAACTTTGAACAGATGTCATGTTGTTTTGATATCAATTTCCAAAACATTTAAGCTACTTTGATCCATTTAAATATCAGCTCCACAAAACTACAACCAACAGCGATGCAACACTTACATAGTTTATTTTGTATTCTACCAGTTTAACAACTTCTCTCACATTTAATTACATTTAATAATCCAAACTTTCAATCTATTTCTTTTTCCTTATTTGAGCGCATGGCACATGGAAGAAACTGAGCGCCGCTGTGGATTGTGCATAAACATGTGATTTTTGATTAACAGTAGACGAGAAATAACCTCCAAAAAAAACCTCTGTCTGTCTTTTGCCATGATGAAAGACTCATTAACCAATAGCGAGTAATTCTTCACAATAACGTCACGACTGAAAGGATGGTCAAATTACGCCCCATTTCAACACCATGCGCTATTGATTTCTCGTTCATTGATACCAGCACGATAAAACAAAGAGTAAGACCTATTCATTATCAGCACACCATAATTGGTTTAATTGATTACATCTGAGCAGTATGATTGAATTTGTAAGTGCTTAAGTTTGCACTCCAGGAACATCACAACAACACATCGAATTGACTCTGAGTGCCTGTGTGGGAGCAAATCAATAGCAATGTGATTCACTGTAAAAAGCTTTAATTAGATAAATTAAAGATCAATTAAAGATAAAAGATCAAGCTGAGGTTCTTGAACGAGGCTAGTGGGCTACAGCTACTTTACACTGAATTGATAAGTTGTTGGAGATTTGAGAAACCCAATAATAATTGTATGAATTATGATGCAATATCATGGGTTAAAGAACACAAGAAAATGAATAAATTTAGCTCTACTTAGATTAGATACAAGAGCCAATAACAAAACGTATTAAATGATATAACACACTGAAAGATGCCAAACAAACAAAGAAACAGCATCATTCCTACCTTTGACATGTACTCAAGTACATTTTCTTGAGAAATATGTGCTTCCACGTGAGGAACATTTAAAATCCAGGACTTGGAGTGATATAGTATTTATTGTGTATGGTAAAAAAAATCTTAATCCCCTACTTTGTCCTCTGCTGACATGACCTTTGCATATATAGTAAACAAACCCGATGAATAAATCATTGTGAAGGTTAACTTTTTCTAATGTATTTCTTAAGTTTTCTACGTGCAAATTCTAAAATGAACATGTGTACCATCAACATCTCTCTTAGGTTGTAAAAAACTGAATAGTATAAGATTAACAAAGGGTTGTTCATTTGTATTAGCGTTTTTCTGGTGTATAAATCGGTGAGTCTATTATATTTAGGTTAAATGTATTGTCAAGAATAATAGGACAGGTGAAAGGAAAAAAAAAACAACTTAAGTACCAATTTGGTCACCTGTGTTGGCCCTAATCTTGGTTTTAAGCAAGTTTTAGTTAGTCTCACTTGTTTGTATTGTGCGCTGCTGTATTTATCTATCTTGTTGCTATAACTGCCTTAAGAAAGTGCAACATTCACTGAAATTAGTCCAAAAAAAGTTTATTGAAGAAAAAAATACATTGTATAGTAGCAGACTTCTTTACATTCGTCAAACATTAGTCACATTAAAATCAGTTCTTGGACGCAGACCTATTGGTGACATGTGTGAGAGTTCCAGAAGGAGTTGGTAGCTGTGGGAAAAGCATTGCCACCCCATGTCTGGTGTTTGGTCCTAGATAGTGGAGACAGAAGGACAGCGTCAGAGGACGGTGATGGAGCTGATTGATGAGAACTTTAAATTGAAGTTGTGGTGGGGCCAGGGAGCCACTGGAGGCTCTTAAAAACAGAGCTGATGACACAACAGTGACCCAATAGTGCCGACCTGCCAGAGCCAAAACCACCAATACGAGCTGTCAACTGCCGTGTTGTCCCAGTGAGTGAGTCTGATATTTACTGATATTTATATATATATATATATATCCACAGTTTTGAATCAAATTGAATGCAATTCAAAACAAAGACATTTTGTGTAAATTAAAATCATCATAGCAGTTAAAAACAAAGAAACAGCATCATTCCTACCTTTGACATTTATCCAAGCAAAGAGATGATCATGACCACGCCCATGAACTGAGTAAATAGGATGAGTGGAGTGAAGAAGGACCACACTGGCCACAATGCAATGTTAAAGCTGCAGAAGAAACATTGACAAGCACATCAGTAATGCTCAGCTTTTTTTTAAATATGAATGGCATGCAGGTGCCCCTACATGTTGTTAAAGTCGCTGCACAGCAAGAATGTGAGAGAATAAATACATGGTCCATCCTTAAATATTCTGCTCATATACTGCTAACAGAACAAGTATTTAGAAGTGGTGAGAAGCTTACAAACACACAAGTTTACACATTCGAAGAAGCTCAACTTGGCACTCTTCATTGGGCAGCATCCAAATTTACAATCTGTTTGCATTTGACAACTTCCCACTCTCCTCTAAACAGTGTCTCCATTCAGCCATGTAAACAAGACCAGTTCATATGAAAGCCGATTCATCATTTAAACAGGGCGGATTAGTAGATCACAGGACAAAGAAAGCTAAGTGGCCTGTTAATCAACGTAACCATTAAGACATTAAGACTAGGGAGGCTGTAGCTCAGTTGGTAGAGCTGGGTTGCACACTAATCAGAAGGTTGGTGGTTCAATCCCCAGCTCCTCCTGTCCTAAGCTTAAGTGTCCTTGAGCAAGACACTGAACCCTAAAATTGCTCCTAATGTTGTACCATCGGTGTGTTGTAAGTCGCTTTGGATAAAAGCGTCAGCTAAATGTAAAAGACTTGAGACGTAAGAGGTCAAATATACAACAGGAATAATTCATCAGTTCAGAAACTAACAAGGCAATTTTAACTTGCATTTTTTTAAGTGATAAAGCCATTAGCAGTCATGATTCCTGCCTTCAACTCATCATCAGCCACAGACAATCCTATAACCATATAATGAATAGTGGCAGCTATAATTTAGGTTAATATACACACCTATTTAGAGGTGACTCTTACCTGATCCGTCTGTCATGATCTTCACTGATACACAAAGAATGGATGGATAATACATCTTTTTAAGCTAAAGAGTTTGGCTGGTGCAATATATCAGACCAGCAAATATTCTTTATACTGTACATTGTCAATGACAAGTCAAGTATTTACATCTTATTTATGCCTGAGATAAACAAAGTAAAAGCATGAGGCAATTTAGTGTGAGTGATCTTTGTAAGAACATAAGAAAAACATATATTTCACACATTTTTAAGTGAGTTTTAAACATTACATGGCCTTTGTTTAAGTATTGCTAATTACATATTAAAGTGAGAGAGATGTAAATCAGCTGCAGCCTGTACTCGTCCATGGGGTTCTTAAAAGACACTTATTAAGGCAATCTAACCTGGGTGAGGTACAATTGAGCTTTAAAATAGTTTTTTTCCAGGACTGATTACCAGTGACCATTTTTGTGTCAGACCTCTATGAATGGTATGTATTAACATCTGATAACAGGGAATCTGTCACTCAAAACAAAATGCTATTATTGACAGATTATTTGTGAATCATACTTCACCGTTGCAGACAGTTTCATTCTCTGCGTGGAAGACAGAATTAGATTCTCCCATAGAAAAGCTCAAGGAGGGGGCTGGGCATTGGTAAAGAGGCAGAGCAGTAAACCAGGTGCACCTCTTCAAGCAGTTAGTACTCACTTTTCTCTTATAAAATTGAATTTGCTAGGTCAAAACCTTGTATGTGTCTGGACTGTGTATAAAACACTGGAAGGCTTTTGATCAGAAACTAATGCAGGAAGTCTCAGTAATCGGCCAATCAATGGTGTAACTTTGTTACTCAGTCACTTAATCAGTGACGGACATTTGTGTTTAAACGGCTGAACCTGCAGTCCAGTCAGAAATGCAGTTTGAAAACATGTCTGCTAAAAGAAAATCTTATTTTGGCACCTCTTGGCCAAGTTATTTTTTTCCCTTCAGAGTGTGGTATTAGCATTTTTTGCCCCTTATGGCTGCAGGGATGTTTATTATTATGCTAGAATATGGACAGAAGCAATAAGAGACTTGAAAAAGCTTTCAGCCTCTGTTGAATGAAAACCTTTATTGCCTTTTATTAAAGAAGGGCTCTGGAAAGTTTGCTGATTGATGTCTCCTTTTTCTGCAAGTGTGTTTGTGCTACAGCCATACATAAAAAGTTCAGGCATTTTCAGTGGTTAGCCCATAAAAACTGAAAGTCAGTAGCATGATCAAGGAAATAGACAGGATTGTAATGCTTATTGCAATATTGGCATGCAGTAGTGGGATGTTTCGGGCAACTTCAGCGACAACTACATTACTTTCGAAAAATCAACCTCTCATCTCTCTTTTCCTTTCCCCCATAAAAATTAAGTAGAGTTTATTGGACATTTACTTGGACATCAAAAATGCTGTTGGTGGGACATTGAGAAAGACTACATTCACTAACTATTCACAGAAAGACAGATGTATCAGAGATACAGAAATCTACTTCTACACTTTATTTGATGAAAACAGTGTTGTAGTTTATATGTAATTACATACTATAGGGATAGTCAATTTGTTTCTTATTTCTGTTTTACCTGCATGATGCAGCAATGAAGGCTGCAGTGGTGATGGGAGGGATGGCAGGGTACTCTAGGTCATAGTGTTCGATGCCTCTGAACCACTCCAGGTACACGATGCAAAACATGGCCAGAGACAAACAGATCCCCAGTAGTATCAGACCGACATTGAACCACCAACTGCAAATAAAAAAAATATTTAAAAAATAAAAAGGGGGGGGGGGGAGGGGGGGTAATATGAGGTACATTAATACCACAGCTAAAGGCAGTCTATTCAAATACACATCATGCTATCAGCAAAGTTACTAGTAATGCCACTGAAAATGAAAACACCATTTTGTGTGTCTGTGTGTGTACGGTGACCAAGCATCTTTCGTGGCAACAACGCTTTCCAAGAATAGTGTTTATTGTTTATAAGTTATTTACAGGGAATATATTGATGTCTCTTTACTGGACAGATCATAGCAATCTAATACTTCTACGATGTTTTACCAACTTTATCGTATATCTCACAGTAGCCGTGCCCTAAATCTGAATCAATTTGCTACATATTGCTCTTGATTCGCTTCTGTCTGTTTATAACATAGGAAATAGAGAATGTGTGAACAAGAGTGTGTCTCTGACCCAGTTCACACCCAGCACTAACATGCATCTCAGGAGATCCGATCACAAGTGGGCAGCTCTAAGTACATCAGTTAACACCTGTCATTTAACGCCACCCCCACATAAATATCCAGTAACCACTTGTGATCAGATCTCCATTCTCTGGTCTGTATGCAAAATAAACACACACATCTCAATGCATCTCGGGTGCATTCACACGTGTACTTAAAGAATGGATCACCCAAGACGCATTTTAATGCCAGGTGTGAACAGTACCTCCTTCAAAGCTCATTCACCTTTTGATATCATCATTTTCCATAATGTTGCGGAGGAAATCCACGTAGTAGGTCACTACTATAGATGCCACGATCCAGAAAATGGAGTGTTTATTAATGGGAGGGAGTGGTTTGGCATCTTTTCCCTCCTGACCTGAAAGATAATAGAAAAGTAAGAGTTTCAACTCGTGTCAAATTCAAAGGTCCACATTTACATGTTTCCAGTGTTTTATTTGCAGTCTTGATATCCATGACAAGATTATTTTGAGGCTTTAAATACTAAAAATCATTTTAACAGTTTTTCACCTCCTCTCTAAAGCTTCTCTCTGAAGCTCTACCAAGAACAGGCTCTTTGGTGGCTGTCTTTGAGGTGCAGTGATATTAATGACCCTCTCTCATAATTGGCTAAATCTTTTCTGAGTGACGCACGCCCAGGCCAATCACAGGTTTTCTTCGGTTTTGTAGCTTGCTAGCTCCACGACAGAACGACTGCTTGGTGTTTTCTTCCTGATAGATTGGACAGTGGGTCTTGCTGAGGGCAGACATATGACATGAGCATAAGTTTTGTGACATCACAAACACACAGAAGTCCAAACAGCACAGTTGCTGAAAATGGGCTGTTAGCATTTCCCTGTGGTTTTAACAATTTCACAGAATTGATTTTGCATTTGGACCTGCTATATTATCAGAAAAGACAAGGTAACCTGAATTGATGCTATATACGGGAATTTACTGAAAATTAAACTTAATAATCCTTGACAATTCAAAGATTTGACGACAGTTACAGTATTTTACCATTAATTATATGCTCAGACATTTGGCAAAACTAGTAAGGTTCAGCACTTAACACACAGTAAATGAAAACTCAGAAAGGGTATGGTATAGAATTTTCTACCAAATATGAGATTTGTCTTGCCTTAACAGAATGTGCTAAATCCCTGCCTTTCAGATTTAAGCAGCTTTTGAGGAGAAACTGATAGGTTTCTTTGAGATAATCTTGCTTCTCAGGGAGCTATTAATTGCTATAATTTACTGGCTGATTAAACGTATCAGAACCTGTAGTTGGCTGCTGAAGTGGTTCAGCATGCTGGTCTACTCTGTGCAGAGTTCACGATGAACTCGACGCCCTGGACAAGTAGCTGGCATACATCTTTAACCAAAGTTATGCCTGATGGTACTTTTTTTTTTTTTTTATAGGGCATTGACAACACAACAATAAATCATCTTGACAGAAGGCCCACTGATAGTATGCATGTATGTGATTGATAAAAAAAAAATAAAAAAAAGCTCTACAAATGTTTGGTTGTATTACAGTTATCAGTTTACACTGGCAGAGACATGTCTTGGACTGGCAGCAGTCTCGGAGTAGGGTTTCCCTGTATTATGTTGCTGAGCTGACACAGCGTTTGTTCACAGTCAAAACAATCAAGAATTGCTGGGTTTCTGCCAGTGAGGGCCTCGAAGTTGGACAATTGTCCACTGTACAATCTCTACAACTGTGCCTACAACACAGCATTAGATTAAACCTGATGTAGTCCCAATTACCACGCGTTCTGCTACATTTTAAAAGGCTCAGCGATTCATCAGCTGTCGCTTTGTGGAGGAAACGTTGTTGAAAAACTAGATAGCAAGTGTACAAATAACACTTTGATAACAATAATGTTTGCTCGGGTTAGCAGCATTCGTGGTGTTAAACGAGTACCGCTTGTTGTTATTCAACACGTACAGGGACGCACTACAGCAGACCTTTGTTTATGACGTCCAGTTTTAATGTTTTTGTCAGAAAACCTTGAATAAAATTGGCTAATGAAGCTTTTTTTTTTTTTAAGCTTACTCTTTTTATCTTCGTCAGCCGACGTCGTTGTTTGCATAAGTAACTCCGCATCTCTCTTAAACCGATTCCGCAACGTTGCAAGCTCACTGTCGTTAAGCATTGTTGATTTGACCATAAACTACATTAGCTCTAAAAGCTAACCGGTCATTAGAAGGCACTTCCTCGTCGACACCGAGTCGCTTTTTTATGACGCGTTTGAAACAAGACAATTGTAGTTTTTCTTTTAGAAATGACCGAGTTCAACAAATCCCAAGTAATTACAAAATAAAGAAATAATACATTAATAAAAAAGTAATCAATGACCATATTTCAACCTTTAACTTAAAAGTTATCAAAACATATTGACTTATAAAAGAACACAAGTAAAATATTAAAACACAATGTAATTTACCATGTCATTTTCAAGTGCCGTCATCATTTCAAAAGTTAGTTTGAAATAATAATAATAAGCTAATCTTTTTACTTCCTTAATAAGAATATCCCCTAGCCCGTTCTTGTTTGTTTTTGTTTTACAAAATGAACAAAAACACAGCAAAACAGTGACATTTTTGGTAGTTAATAATGTGAATGAATATCAAACAAAATCTAAACCAGACTCCAAACTTAGCTGAACTAACACTAACATTTCATTTTGAATTAAGTATTGCTAATAAGCTTGTTTACTAGTGCAGAATATTACATTGCATACTTTTTGTCCATCTTGTTTTTTTTTTTTTATTGTATTTTTGTTGTCTGTGCAAATAAATAGACTAAACTGAAGTGTGATGGCCACAATGTTTTTCTCCATATAAAACCCGGCTAAGAGCAATTCATTTAGGAGCAAACTCAAGAACTTCTAAAGCGTGCCTTGTGTACATCCTCTTTAAAGACCATCCTAACAAAAAGAGTATCAACCTCACTGGACCATCTGGGTGAAAAGGGTAACTGAGAATATTTGCATAAAAAAAGTCTGACAGGGTGCATTTGCTGCCATAACGTTGTTAGCAGAATGCATAGTAGCTGCCTTTATTCCAAAGCTCATCTTGAGTGTATACCTTTACATAGCGCTGGCAAGAATCTGACACTGCTGATACCGTTGTCCTACTTCTGAACTCGCTGAATTAAAAACTTTCAAAGACCCAAAGACAGGGCATGTACGGCAAAAAAAGGTGAATACTTTATGGTTGATTGCTACCACTTATTCTTATTGAGGAAAACAGGTAAAGTTGCCCACTTTTGCCAACTTACCTGTATCTGCTAGATCATCATTGTGATTCAACACGTACAGGGTGCAGTGCTAAAGAAGAGTCCTGCAACAAAGCTTATGATTATGAAGGTTATAATATCCAGCTTTTGTTGAAAAGATGTTTTTTCAGAGCCTATAATTTGTAGTTCTGTCGGCGTGAAGCCTTACAAAAGTTTTACTGCTGAATGTCTTATTTATAGGGTAAATTTATCCCTTCATGTAGTCAAGGTGTCATGTAGAGACAACTTAAGGTGAGATATATTGCTTCCATAACACTCCCTGCTCTTGAGCAAATGCACCTGACTATAATGCTACGTCATGCTCTGAGACGGCAACCTCATGTTTTTCATACCTTTCTATCACACAAGCACACAATGATGCACAATGCTTTGTGTGTAATGACAATGTTTAAGTGAGACTGTGTAACTTGTGTTGAACACAGCGGCCGTGTAACAATCATGCCAGAATAGTTGACCTTAGAACAAATAAGAAGGAATATTGACTAATAGTTACACAATATCAGTCTATCAGCTTTACCTCATATTAACAGACTAAGGGCCATAACAATTAGCAAGGCTTTAAGAGGGGGGGGGGGAAACTGAGTGTATATTCATTTACAATTTACAAGGCTGCATTTCATTAATTAGGAACTAAACTTCCCAATCAAATAATGTGTTAGGTGTCTTATTTTAATACCCAAAGTAACTTGAAAATGATATCTTTTGAATAACTACAGCTGTCATCAAAGACCAATGCAAAACATACTATCCACACAATCCTGGAATATATATATATATATGGGAAAAATAAAATATTGATTTGAATTGTTTTGCAGCAGTTATCGCAGGATTAGTTTCAGTAACCTGTGAGGTCTGGATTAAAACAAAAGACTTAAGCACTACGGAGTCCCAGTTGGACTAGAAAACATCAGTTTAATACTAGCAAACTTGAGTAACGGCTTGACTAAAACCCAAAGATGCAATATACAATTACAGGTAAGCAGCGTGATGAATGAGCAGCAGTGTTAAACCTGCTGGGATTAGCAGAGCTTCATAAAGCTGGGCAGATTTCCTCCTGTAGCATCTTGTGTGTGTGTGTGTGTGTGTGTGTGTGTGTGTGTGTGTGTGTGTGTGTGTGTGTGTGTGTGTGTGTGTGTGTGTGTGTGTGTGTGTGTGTGTGTGTGTGTGTGTGTGTTTGTACAGGGTAAAGAGACTGCTCATTCTAGCCGTGGAAATCAGACAGCATTAAAACTTCACCTGAGGCTGACACCAAGCGTCTTGCTTCTATGGAGCTTCTGTGTCCCGGGCCAAGTGAACCCCGTTCGGGGTGCCGAGGAATGTGCATTAGCGTCGTCCCGTGTGAGAGTCAAATTCACCTCAGGTGCACCTCTACGGTTTCCCTTCCCCCACTCCAACATCCAATCCCACAGATAAGGTGCCATTTCCCAGCCTTACTGTGAGCTTGGAATGTGTAACAGAGGAGCCATCTATCACAATTGTCATTTTATACATTTAAACAACACTGGCACGTTCGAAAGTAATTTGTAAAAGTCATGCTACAAGGCCCACTGCAACCCGTAACACTACTGAACAGGGACAGGACACACAATGCCGGCAGACAATCATTTAATCTTTAAGATTATGTCATCTGTATAAAAACATCCAGAGGAGAATGCAACATACAACAATGGATTTTACATCTTAAAAGTTTACTAACATGCATTAAGTGCCAAAAGAGTGTGATAAGCATGTCTACTTTACAAGTTTGACTCTTTCTTTCAAAACTCTAAACTTGGGATTCTTGTTGACCTTCTTGTTGAAGAGCACTAGCACCTCCTCCTCTGATCTAAAATTCCTTTCACCAGTGAAAGAGTAGTAGGCTGCCAAAACCTGCAAAAGATAGACAAGTCCTTAGCATCCTATTAAACCACAGACGAGTCTTATTTTGAACAACATGCAGGGTTTAGAAATTAAATGAAAACACTCTGTTACCCACCTTTTTCCTGAGTTTCTTCAGTGGCAGTTCCTGGTCAGCTGATGCTCTCAGTACTGCTGTGATGTTTCCCTTCCAGTTAAATTTGCCTGTAAAGGTGTTTAGAAACATGAATAAGCTTTCAGTATGGAAAATAGAGAATAATTTCCTCAATGTCAACAACAGCAGCAACACTGACCTCTGCTGGCTTTATCATTCATCTACAAAAGGTACATCTGTCTAATGTTACCTTTAGAAACGGCTTGATCCTCAGTCTCCTCAGATATAAGAGTATCAGCGGCCTCCGTTTCATCAACTGGGGGGGGGGGCAGTGATAGTCAGAATAGTAAAGTAAATCCTGAAATACATACTTCAAAACTTTTTAAAACAAGATGTGTGAAAAATGAAGACACTGGATTTGAATTATAAAGATTATGCTTTCAAATGCATGACCAGGACTGCACAATGCACACAGGGGGATGTTTTAATATTTAAACATTTCCTCCAAAGTCTTTTTTACCTACATTTGGTAACTCTGTAAATGTGCATTTATAAGTTACACTACTCTTAAACACAAACTGACTTACTCTTTGCTTTCTTGATGGATGTCTCACTTTCAGCACCGTGCCCGTTCTGCTCGTCATCTTGGTCTTCATCGCCCTGCTTCCTCTTTCTGTCCTTTTTTTTCTTTCTGCCGGCCTGCTCTTCCTCTGGCTCCTGTGGGACTGCTTTTTCAGCACCTTTCTTAGCCTTCCCATTCTTTTGCTGACGGGCCTCTTTACGCTCCCGTTTGTTCAGCTTCTTCTTCTCAACGTTTGCTTGGCCATTCTGATCTCCATGGCCGTTGGTGTCCACTTGGACTTCAGCCACTGTCTGTTCTTTTGTTGGCTGGCTGCCCTCCGGAGCCTGTCAGATGGTTGGTGGAAAACGAAAGTCGTTCAAGAAATTGGAAACAATTATTTTCTTTCATTTGTGAAATTTATTACAACCACACAGCAGAAGAAAATCCATTCAAAGGAGAATACTGCTGCCGTGTTTCTTTTCATCTCTTGGCAACATTTGCATTTACAAACAACAAAATGAATCCAATATTAGAACATCAGGATATATTATTATCTGGTTAAGATAAAGTTTTGGTAGCATGTTGCTAACACCTCTGGAAATCACTTCTTTTGAATTTCATTCTTTTGAATTAAACTACACTTAATAAAACTGGTTTTGTACTTTATCTGCTCTATGATAGCAGATTCATGTTTACAAGAAACAGTCAAAATTAAAACAAGAGTAACTTGTAAGCAGAGCAACTTACATTGTCAGCTGCAGCAAGTATGTCCCACACTTCATCGTGAAGGCTGGTGTTGGCTATTTTAAGACTGTTTCTCATCCAGTTCTGTTGAAAATAAGACAAAAGGTTATTAGTTTGTTCATACAAGTCTGTTCTACACAAATTACACACGTTTCCCTTCAGCCACCAAAAACTCCTACTAGGAGGATGCAACTGACTACTAGATGGTCTGAGGGACAGAATTTGCATTACAGTTTTAAATAGTACGGACCTGAAACTTGGCCTTCTTTCTCGGCACGTTGTCATAGGCACTGACTTGTCCGAGGACGTCTTTCAGCTTTGCACTGACTCCAGGTTTATTCATGGCTTCATGGACTCTCTTCAGAAAAAGAAATGGTTCGAAAAATGAAAAGAAAACACTTTCCAGACACATAGAAAACGTGAACAGAGATGGGTGTTGTTTCTCTGTTTTACCTGGATCCACTGCTGCTGTTTCACATCTCCTTTGTTTGCCTTAGCTTCGTAGCCTTTGCCTCCGTACTTCTGATCTTCACTGATACATTTAATGTGGTTTTTGTAATCATTGCCCCTGTGAAACACACAGACAAAAATTTTGCACATGCAAGTAATGTTAGCCCTGCATGTTTGGAGGCCAAGCGGTCACATCAAGCTAGACTGGATGAACAGAGAAGGAGAACACATAGTCTGGCCTGCAAGGGTATGGCTGCTTAGTGATAAATCAACATACGGTGTATATCGCTAAGATACTCGAAGACATCTGAACCAAAGAAAAGGATGGAAGCATGTAGAAGTGTGGCATCCTGATCTTTGTGTGTAACCATGGCAACCAGACATTGTGACCGATGCCCTGTGTGCTCCAGTATGTGTTGGAAGTGACTGCAATGGACCTGCTAAAGAGAGACTTACATCAGCTAAACAACAAGCTTAAAAATGTCATCCTCAAAGCCAAAGAGACAGAAAGTTTTTTTTTTTTTTAAATGGAGCTACATTTGCCATAGCAAATGGGCTGACAGGTATCTATTTGCTTTTCTGGCTGCAACACTAACAAACCGATGTGTTTGTTGTGCAATGAACGCATTGCTTTTGTTAAAGAATACGATGTGAAAAGAAACTACAAGTCAAATCACGGCTTGTTCTCTGTCAGTTTTCCTGCAGGGAAGTACAGAGACCGCTAACATCTTTTCATCAATTTGCAATCAAAGTGAGTCTAGCTTTTCTAATGTGAAGGGCATGTTGTTCCCATGACAAGTTACATGAAAGTCTCAGGGTTGCCCTGATTACTTTGGGGACTTGGGGAACTATGTTGAAATAGTTTGTGATGATTCAAACAGGCTTCCTTTTTGTTAGTTTGGATATTGCTTCACTGTTTTCATCTTCAACAAATATACATGGATCTGCTATAAGCACCTTATTTCTACTTGGAATTGTTTTAAATATGTCATAAACAGTCCTATACTGTATTACTCTGAAAATTGATAACAATGTGAAATAGAAGCACGTGATTAGTTTATTCCACGTGATAATACATATGTTTAATGTTAAGAATTTTTTGTAGCCATTAATTGAATAAATATTTTGTGTGGCCTTTGAGCACCCAGTGGTCTTCTGTCCGGCCATGTTGCTGTTGAGTTTAAATCGGGAAACACTCCGTGATTACTTACCAGAAGTCCTTTCCACAGTCGATGCAGGACAGGACCTGACACCCCCGGCACATGTTCACGTGTTTATCAACCTGAGCCTTCTTCAGGGATTCACCACACGCGTTGCAGGTGAAAAACACCATTTTGAACCACTCCTCTGGTTCAAAGCGATAAATGTAGCTCAACTGAATCGCTTAACACAATGTGTCGCTGAAACCAACGGTACCAACGTGTAAACCGAACTCGGTATAATCCTCGTGCGAAAGCTGTTACAAGCTAACGTTAGCCAAAGAAGAGTAACTACTGCTATCCAAAAGTTAAAAAAAAAATAAAACGTTTCTAGAAAAGTATTTAGTTAGAAATACCAGATGATCAGCAGACGTCAGCAGCTGAGTTATACTTGCTTTGTATCTTTGGTGCATTTGAAAACTAACACTCGCCTGCTCCGTTCCATTCCTATAAACTTTTAAAAACACACGTGACAACACCAACACTTCGGAGCTACATTATTTATCTTCCGAGTGAAAGTGTAACAAAGGAACTGTTGTGTGGAGGGTGTAAACGACTCTCATATAATGCTTTGTGTAGTTAAGAAGTTAATTGTGGCTTTCAGTATTTATTCCAGTTACAATAACTCGACATGTTTCGGTATCTTACACTATTGTTGGTTCTAAATGTATTAATAACCATTCATTTAACCTGCTAAATGTTTAAGCGGCTCCAAATACGAGATGTACCAGGAAGTGATGTAATGTTGTGACTGTCGAAAAGTGACCCATCATCCAAATATAAGGTAGAAGCCTTTAAAGCAGGTTTGGACTTCTTTTTTTTTTTAAGCCTGTTATCACTGAACCACGAATAAATAGGACTAAATATTGGTTGTAAATGTCATACTTTGTCATATTTTGTGCAGCACTGCTGCATACCACGTAACTGCTGTGGTTGGTTAGCATAGCTTTGTGGTTAGCTTTACAGTTTTCGTCCAATTTTTGCATGGGTGGTCTCGTAGCACAAGCTCTTTGGATTCTGCGCAGTTGTTTAATTATATATATATTATGAATATTGTTATTTTAAAAATGTTGCCACCACTTGTTGGCTAGCTGTGCAGGGGTATGAACAATGAATCATGTTAGTCACTCGTTGGTTTTGACTTGTGTACCCTTGGCTCGCTTTTTGATGGAGGAGTTGGAGCTGAGAGGTCCAGCTGCTGAGTGACCATGGACACCCTGTCCAGCCACAGCTCCTACCTCCTGCAGCAACTTCAGGAGCAGAGGATACAGGGGCTGCTCTGTGACTGCATGCTGGTGGTCAAAGGTGTCTGCTTCAAAGCCCACAAAAATGTCCTGGCAGCTTTCAGCTCCTATTTCAGGTGCCTTTATGTAATTTTATATGTAATATAGACACATCAAAAAGTTCTGAGACTGCTCCTGTTGCATGTGAATGGCACGCAGCACTATAACATGCACAGAGCAGCGGGAAGCTATAAATCCCATGAGTAAGTATTCCTAAGTTTGTTTGCTGGATCAAAATTGGCACTAAATTACACACAGTTTCACCATGCAAGTGAAGATTGAATGCACATCAAAGTTTGTGTACAATTTGGGAAGTCAGCAACGGAGACCCTTGAAATGCTTCTGAAAATCTACAGCAATGGAGCAATGAGACAGAAGAGGTGTTTTGAGTGTCTCTGCTTTTCAAAAGGGGCAGAACGTCCCCGTCCCTGAAATCCTGCACGTACTGATGCCCAAGTGACGTAACTTGGAAAACGTACTCACAAAGATTATTGCTTCCCCCTGCTCCGTGCACATCGCAGTGCTGGGCACTGTTCATACGCAACAAAAGCAGTCTCTGAACTTTTTTTCACCCTCGTATCCTCATCATGTAGCTTTCATCGTTAATCATTCTGAGCTGTTTTAAAGTAAGCAAATGTGGGACTTTGGTATTTCTAGGTCTTTGTTCCAGAATTCCCCCAGTCAGAAGAATGAGGTATTCAATCTGGTTATCCAGGATGTCGGTGGCATCGGTCAACTATTGGACTACATGTATACATCCCATCTTGACATCAACCAAGACAATGTGCAAGCGCTCTTGGACATCGCTCAGTGTTTGCAGGTTCCAAATGTGCAGAGCATGTGTAATGCTTTCCTCAAGCCTTGTCCTGCACCAGTGGAAATACCTTCATTTTCCCTCCCAGGCATGTTGGGTTCAGAGCATGACTGCCTTTTGGGGAGCAGTCTTCCTCACGATGTTGACCTCCATTGTCCTTCAGAATCCCAGAGGCCTGGTTTCAGCAATGACATGGATCACACCAGAAGGATGCCAGTTTCTGTGCCTAATAGCAGCTCAAACTGTGACATAGCTAGCAGCTCTCAGGCACCTGTAGAGAAACAGCTTGTTCACGGATACAAGCTCCGTAACTTCTACAGTAAGCAGTACTTCAAACAAAGTGCAATTCAGACTAATAGTGCTGCCTCAAATCAAGGCCCAGGCCCTTTGGTGGTAGTGGAAGAGCAGCAATGTCAACTTGGGATGAGCCAGGGAGACAACAACACCCCTGTGAACTCAGGAAACACTATTCAGCCTAACCCACCTTGCACAACTATAGGAGTGGAAAAGAACCCTGTCTCCTCTTTAACACCCTCAGATAATTTAAACCCCCCCAACTCTGAGTCAGCAGACTCCATGCTCAACAAACCAGTGCGGCCAAAGAAGGCTGTATACCTAAAGAAATATAACTATCTCCGCTCTCAGAAGGCTTTGGAGGAGATGTGCACTGAATCAGTCATTGAACCGGTACTCAGCTGTCCCAAACAGAGTCATCAAGAGGAGCCTGTTGTCCAGACCGAAGCTCCAGAAGCACCCGTAGAAGGCAGTACAGGTCCTCAGGGGGCTCCTGAAACAGCAGCAGAGGAACAACTTCCCAGTCCTCTACCTGTCAACCGAGAGGAGCAAAGTCTGACACCTGTGCCAGAGCCAGCACCGCCAACAGGTCACAAGCAGTATTGTTGTGAGGTGTGCGGGAAGATCTTCAAACACCCAAGCAACCTGGAGCTGCACAAGCGCTCACATACTGGTATTTTCTTGTTTTTGATTGTTTTAACATTACACATGATATTCAGTAACACAGTGGAGTTAAAGCATTTGGATTTATTGTAATATTTTTAGACACAAACCTGAACTTTGTGTTGCAGGTGAGAAGCCCTTTCAGTGCAATGTTTGTGGAAGAAACTTCTCACAGGTATTTTTTTGTTTTATTCTGATTTGGCAAAGTATTTGTTACACAGTCAAATTCTATTGAGATCTACTGATTTTTGTTTTACAGGCGGGAAATTTACAAACACACTTGCGGCGACATTCTGGAGAGAAACCGTACATCTGTGAGTTATGTGGTAAAAGGTAAAATATTTGTATTATTTTACCATTCCCCTATCCTTTGTTTAGATATTTTGTTGTGTTTATATTTTGTTTGTTGTAAGCTTTTATCTCTGCGTTTACTAAGAAAAGGCACTTTATAACTTCCAAAGCTAGGCACTGTGCATTATTGAAGGCACACCTAATAATAATCTTACAATTTTTACTATACTGTCTTCAACCATACACATAAATATATTTTTCTATGGTAATTGTAGCTGCATATTGAGGCAATAATAAAGAATTGGCTGTATTAACTGGAAAAATGAATGGACTTTACAATTATAGCATAACCGTTTCAATATGATATAATACATTATATTTTTTCCCAATAGTAACAGCCACAATAGTTTCTATTATTTCCTTTTAGTTGAATAATCATCTGTATTTTCCAGCTTTACTGCATCAGGTGATGTTCATCGTCACAAAGTGGTTCACACAGGAGAGAAGCCACATCTGTGTGACATATGTGGTCGAGGTATGTGACATCTATCAAGATTAGCAGTAGTTTTCATTATTTCGTTGATAATCTAAATCTCTGTCTTAACTTGGAAAGGTGTGATTCTTAAAGTGAACCTCTGCCAATGCCTAATAGTAGCTAGTTACTTTTAGTGGGAAATAACGCATTGTGTGTGTAAGACAGATATTTTCATCGCTACCTTTTTTGTTTAGGATTTAACAACTTGAGCAATCTCAAGGAGCACAAGAGGACTCATGCAACAGACAAAACCTTCACCTGTGACCAGTGTGGAAAGTCCTTCAACACGCACAGAAAGCTTCTGAAGCACAAGGCTCGCCACGCTGGGGAAAAACCACACAGCTGTGCAACCTGTGGTAAGGAGCCCTCTCTGTTTTAACACTTTATTCACTTTCTGATTTAGTGGAGTCCACAAGAGACATCGATCCATAAAACAACTGACAATCATATATTAGGAATACAAAAACATCCAGATTATTGCACAATAATCTATTTTTACTCATTGCAGCTTTAGATGCGCATGAAGGATTTGTCTGTACTGTTTGAATCTATTTTTGGTGTTCACGCCTGTCACAAATAGCTCAATGTGAGCATCCGTTTAGAATGCTATTGGGCTTTAGTTCATTTTGTTACATTTCTTTCCCAATCTGTATGAATAACCACCAGATATGAATGTCAGTCCTCAGACGTTGTGCCGTTTCTGACAGAACAGATGGGCTCCTTTTTTTAATAATCAATCCAGCTGGTAACACAGGCAGTGTCACGGCTCGCACATTACTCATGGTTTATGCACCTTTTTATACTTCGAGTCCATTTGAGGTATTTTATGTGTATAACTACTGCAGCGATGGAGTGCTGGGCTCTGAGCTGACCTACAGCTTTTCACGGTGTCTGAACACATCCTGTGTAGAGCTGCTGCGGCCATCCTGTTAACATGCTGCTCACGCTTTGTGTAAACACAGTTATTGCTATAAAATGTTGAGGTGTGTGGTATTTGCAATTGTAGGGTCAATCATTTTGAGGTGATTTGGTGCCACCTAATGTTAAATGGCATTGTCCTTACCTGGTGAAATTAACAAAACTAAAGGCATACAAATTTTTGACTGCACGTTGTCAACCATTTTCAAAATTTAGTTGGAGATAATGTCCACACAGTGTTTTACATTAAAGATTTGTTACTGTAGGGAAGTGCTTCATTGGCTCAGGAGACCTCCAGCGTCACATACGATCGCACACTGGTGAGAAACCCTACATCTGTAATACCTGCGGAAAGAGCTTCACCCGTTCTGCCATGTTGAGGAGACACAGCAACATGCACTGCAAGGGGCCTCCAGTCGACAGCTCGGTTACCGTCAGCTCTGAGCAGACGCATAGCTCAGATGGAGAGGCCGCATTCCCCAAAGCTGTTAGCCACAGTAAAACTCCTGCTGCTACCTCTGAGCAGCATTTCTCTGCTATGATCCACCACACGGGGTTAGACAAACCCTCACCACCTACTCCTTCGCCACCACAAGTAACACCACATATAGAGACTCCACCTCCCAGCATGCAGCTCAGCCCAGCATCTACCCCTCTTCCAGAGCTGCGCTCTCTGGTTCCCCATCACCTCCTCTCATCCAACCACCAGGAGAGAAGCACAGCTGTGCCTGCCACAGACCGCATGAAGCTGACCAAACCCCACGTGTCTCAGGAGGCTGTGTATGGTCCGTATGTGGAGAACGGGAACATGTCAGTGGACAGAGGCCTGGTGGGGAGGCCCTACCTGCCTCCCACAGACAATCACTGCAATTCCCTCACAGGGTCTAGCAGACCCTATCGGTCTAGTGAAGGCCAGTTTATCTCCAGTGTAACTCTGTGGGGCCTAGCAATGAAAACTCTGCAGAATGACAATGACATGGAGCAGTAAAATGTTGCATCCCCTTCAGATTATAAAAGCATAGACAGATCAGTGGGTGGGAACTTTTCAAGGATTTTTACGCAGTTGTTGAATTCGATTTTTATCACCTGGATCATGATTGGTTAAAACTGACTTAAATCACAGAAATGTTAGCTCTTCAGAAGAAGCAAGCATAAAATGATAATTTTACAAATTATTTATACCTGAAAATGTGTGTTTAGATTTGCTGATCCTAAAAAAATTAATTTAGTGCTTCCTAATTTTAGTGATGATGATGATCTTATGGGGATAAAAACTGCTGGTGTGCTGCCTTTTAAAGTACAGAGTCATGTTTTTCTGGTCACACCCCAGTCATTGATCTCACAGCAGGTGTTGAGCTTTTGACTTCTAGAGGAAGACTCTCGCTATCATATCACTGATTAGGGTGTGTGGTATAATCAATGACAGCACAAAGCTTAAAAGTTTTACTATCTAGTTTGACTATAATGGACAAACATCCCAGGATCCATCACACCAAATAAAAAACAACATTGTTTTACTTTGTACATACTGCACTGCACTTTAAAATGTAAAACCGTATTTTTAATAATCAGTGTCGAATATCAATGTATTTTATTCATATAAGAATAAAAGGAATATCTTCAGTCTATTATGTGTCTCATTGTTATTCAATGGAAATAAAACTTATCATATCACTTCAGGTTTCCAGTAGCTGGGTTGCTAAATAAATTTAAAATAAAGACTGTACACTGAAAGAAGAATGTGTTTATGTGTCATGTGGCAAACAAATTACTCATTTTAATGTAGCTTTATTATTATAACCTATATTTGTAAATGAGGCTCAAGATCAGCAGGTACTCAATATTATAGGATCAAGATTTCTTTTTTTAAACTGATCATGGGAGCCCAAGGTTTGAGTTCTGATGGAACATGTTTGTAACTTCAAACACACTAAGTTTTGCTAAGGGGCCCTGTGACTGCTTTGGGCCCCTGGTTCTGGGTGACTTGTAGGTCCATCCAATGATACACGTGTTACAGTCATTTGGTCCACCAGATGACCCATTATACTTTCTTTGAGTTCACAATGTTGACAGTAAAATGTCTATATAAGCTCTGCCCCACTGTCATTGTGCCTTTTAATCTTTGCATTGATATACATTGTGGGTGCAGCAGAATGATGCTCCTACATCCACGTAAACAGCTACTGCGCAGCTAAAGCTTGCGGTTGTAAAGTGTCATGCTGTCAAATAGACTACAGAGGGAGCTGATGAACCACATGTTACAGTTCGTGAAGGCAAAGAAAAGTTGAGCAGAAACTGAAATCTCTGCAGATCTGTCAGGTCACCTGTCACCTGACATTCTGGCAGGATACCAAATCTATGACAGAGTGTAAAACAACATAATGTGCATACAGAAGTAGCATGTAAGGCCTGTCCACTCTGATCATGCGTCTCAAGGTATAAACAGTGCTGATTGATCGATTTGGTTTTATGGAGACTGTTTGTGAATGTTGGTCACAAGTGAGATTCACACTCACCGTATGTTATGTAAACATTTTGCAGAGCCACTGTAGAATATGAAACAAGGAAACGTTCCACTGAGGAGACGGCATTTGCCACAAGATAGGCTGCTGATAATTGTCCGTCATTGTCACAACATAGAGGCCCTGTTACTCCATGCCTGCTGGATTAGTTGCCTAGCAACACATAGGATACGTCTGTTATCACAGTGTTCATTCTCCTTCATTGCCCTTTCCAGCAGTCCTCCAAACTGTCATGGACAAGAGGCAGGAGCTCTGGGTAGGAAAGTGTACTTGACCCTGAAGCACCTCTCACACCCTGACAGGAGTGCCAAACACTGTGTGTCAGATATGTGAACACAGTGGGAATGTCACATTATTGTTGAGTTTCTTCTGCTCCTGTGATATAACTAGATGAGGAGATTTTTTTGTGTGATTTTTCCTTCGCTGGAAGCTGTGAAGATTTTCCCACATGAAGAAGTTACTCAAACCGCGGTCAGCTTGAGCGTGTTGTCACTTCACAGCAGATACCAAAGTGTGAGAGTGTGAAGAAATCCCTTCTGTCCTTCACAACATGGAGGCAGAACGCAACAGCACACTAACACCAAACCTGGTTCCCAGATTTCATCAAAGTAAATCTCCCCGTTATCATTTAGCATGAGCTACTTAATATTATAGTATAACAGGAACACTGTGCAGTAACATGGACATGATATGCTCCTTTAGAGTAGATTGTATATACAATATATAAATATGATCCTAAGTTACCTAAAACATATAGTCCTAATGTGTTCCAGCAGGTGCTGCTTGTATACCTTTATATCTGAGTAATGCTAATTATTTAGCTTGTTATCTTTTAGCTGTATGTCATTCTGTAAAGTTCTCTACATGTTGTGTGCAGTGTGAATAATATACAAACTGTTTTTGCAGTAAAAATTATCGTAATTTTTAAATTCAGCTGTTCACCCCTACAATGATGTCTGAGAGCTCAACAGCAGAAAGTCAGTTACTAAAAAACATTTCATATTCATATCTGGTAGATGAGGCAAAATAATGCTCAGTATATCTCCATATACTATGTCAATTATACTTGCAATACAAAGTACTAGGATAATAATTTATACTTGCTGATAATATTTGTATATTTCATATAGAAACAAAAGTGCTTCTTGATTATTTATTACAAAGTAATAACTACCGTTGTGTTAATCCGTCCCTGCAAGATGAGTGACTTTAAGGGTGAATCCTCTGTGCCCATTACTCCCCTCTTCTCACACCGTCTCTCCTGTGTCGCTCTCTCTCTATCATGCTAAAGTTAATCCTGATTATGAATGCCGTCTAACTGGTGCAAAATGAGACCCAGCCTAATGCCATTTTATGCAGAAATATTTCCAAAGCCCGTCTTTTGTTCCAATATCTAATCATGTTTCATTGCTTTGTGTTGTCGCAGAGATACGCGGGAAGGTTTAATTAACGAGTGTGAAATATATAAACCTGCATCATATTTGGCCGACTGTGACATTTGCTTGCAGAAAATGAGCAGTCATGTTCAACCTCAGGCGAATATTTGATATTTTTACTGTTTTTGTTTTTTTACCTAAATGTACATTGATTGTTTGTCTTAACATTTTAAAGATTCTGTTGAATTTTTGTTCCAACAAAAATCCCTCATTCCTCTCTTTCTGCTCCTGTGACTAACAAAACAAAAACTCAGTTTGAATATCATGGATGTTTTTGGATATTCGACCTGTTCTGAAACACTGTTATAATTGCACTTGTGGCTGCATCAGCACCAGGAGATGTGGACGTGTTCTGGCAGCGGTTCCAGCCGAGCAGTAATTGCTGTGGAGCTGCGGCTTGTTGCTGTGTTGGATGAGATGGATAAGTGGCTGACCTAGTCTCTGTGCTATAATTCCTCTGTGTCACAATATAAAAGAGACTTAAACAGAGGAAAAGAATGGTGATTGTTCCTACTGTTGCTCTGCTGTCTCTCTCTGTTCGGTTTCTTACTGCTTTTCTCTTCTCCTCAGACAGAACCTGCTCAGCTCCAACTGTTCAGATGGCCTCTTAGCCTTGTAACTCTGTTCTAAAAATTAAAATAACCCTCTGTGAGAAAATTGAGAGATGATTGGCTACATCTGGGATCCCCTTGGGTAGGCTACTTTTTGTCTACTTGTGGATTGTAATGTCCCCAGCATGTTAAAGACGTGACAGCAGCTCTCCACCATGGGTGTGTTGACAGGAACTCAAGCTTCAACAAACCAAAATATTCGCAGGCAGGAAAAAGAACCAGATCCTCTAGATGAGCATAGAACAGAGTAAGAAGAAATATTGTGACATTTTGGGATTTACAGTTATCTTCTTCATTGCAGAGAGTTTGACAACAGAACTCTTGTCTTTATGTTAACTATGGTACCAGAGCCTGGAGATGGTTAAACTTAGCTGAGCACAAAGACAGGCCATAAATTAATAAACAAATGTGATAAAACAAGTAAACTGTTGAACTTAAGAGGAGATGAAGAATTGTGTTACATGTGGGGAGAGCTCAGCTGTTTTCTGATCCATTTCTTTGTGCTATGCAAACCGGCTAACTGGCTGAAGACAACTGTTTATATCGTTCATCTAGCTGTCCCACAGCTGCCGTTGTTAGAACTACATTTAAAAACAAATGTTTTACTTCAACGTCATCACACTAGTCGCTGATTGGTTTTCCTCTCAGAGTGGCTGAGAAAACCTTTCCAGGGTTTCCAGAAAGCAGCAGTTTGGAACCAGAAAACTAATAAGAAGGAGTGACTTTAGCGAATGACACCATTTTGACTTTGGGGAAATAAATTTGATTGTTAGATTACCATTTTATATCAGTTCAGTGGAACAAAACAAATTGTACATTCTGTTTGTAAAAAGTTAGTTTAGATGCTTTATGAATTAGAATACACCGGCAAAACTGTCTCAAAGCCACCTGCACTGTTGACAGTGATGCTTTCTTTAAATTACCTAAATCTGCTGTCCACATATCAAACTGTACAGTCAAAGCAAATGGCAAGCCCACAGCAAAACCTATGGACAAGCCTCAGCTCATTATGTGAAACAGATTCTAAGAGGATGAAGTGCACATGAGAGACTTTGTTCCTCTAGTTCAGATCCTTTTGATTTCCTGTGGTGAAAATATTAGCCAATCAGATCCAGTGATTCTCTAATCGCTTGGACAGAGCCCTTCAGGCAGAGTGTGTGTTCATATGTGTGTGTGTGTGTGTGTGTGTGTGTGTGTGTGTGTGTGTGTGTGTGTGTGTGTGCGTGTGTGCGTGCGTGTGTCTGTGCGTGTGTGTGTGTGTGTGTGTGTGTGTGTGTGTGTGTGTGTGTGTGTGTGTGTGCATGTGTGTGTGCATGCGTGCGTGCGTGAGTGAGTGAGAAAGAAAGGGAGGGATGGGGGGGGGAGAGACAGTACTGAGAGGAGAGAAAATAAAAGCGGAAGGGACGATAGAAGAGATGTTGTAAAATTAGCCACGCTGTCAGAGCAGTTTGCACTTGGCTTTAAAGGAATTGTCATCAGTTTAGCAGAGTCAGGGAAGCCCCCCTCGCTCTCTATCATCTCGCCTGCAGTGAGCCTCAGGCTTCCTCTCTCCCTCTTCTCTCTCTCTCTGCCTTGGCAGAGACTCATTAAATGACAAACTTCCCCAGCTCATTGGGACCTGGATAAATACTACATTCAGACAGCCAAGGATCATCACACAAAGTTACCTACAGTATATGTGTGTGTGTAAGTGAAAGAGAGCATGCATGAATGAAGCCCTTGTTGTTCCTGGTTGTCACAGATTGCATAATGTTAGTCACCAAACAGTGAGTCACGTTTTCAGTGGGTGAGTGCTTTGACTTATTTTGTGGGACTGCTGCTTCTGAACAATTATTCCAAAGTTTCAAAGGTAGCAAGTGGGTCTGTCACACACCACAGCATTTAGCTCCTCAAATGAACCTCTGTTTTTGGACTACTGGGGCATAAACTTGACTATTTTTGGACTATTAGGACAGTTTAGATAATTTTTTTTGTATTTCCATCTAATGCTTCTTTATACGTCCTTTCCACATACATTTCAGAGGGAAATAAGATACTTTCATACTCTACTACATTAGTTTAACAGTTGTAGTTGCTTTTAAGATGGTTTGACACAAGACAATATAACAAGCTTTTTTAAGACATCACATTGTTGAAAATTAAACAAATTGTTTCCAACCTTTTTCCCTTCAAACTTCTCACCAAATATCAAAACGTAACTTTTACTGAAATAGGATTTCAATGAAGCACTTTTACTTGGAATGGAGTATTTTTTAATTTGCTTTATTGGTACTTTTACGTAAGTAAAGGATCTCCATATTTCTTTCACCACTAGAAATGTCTGCTCACAAGCAGAAATTCACAAATGAGTTTATATATGTGTAACTAAAAAATTATCCTGTAATGACATCAGGGAACCTTATTTAGTGTACTTTTATAATAGGCTACATTTATATTTTTGAGCTTCATAAACATGCAGGTAATTTCAACCTATAAAAGTTTTATTATTTTACCAGGAGGTCCTTCATTAAAACAGCCCATTTAATCAGAAAAAATGCGCTGTCAATTTGCTTAAAACCATGAACCAAAACCAGAGCATTATGTAATTTATTTAAGCCATGTTTACAGAGTGTGTATGGAAAGCTGACAAACTAAATATCAAATGCTAAACTGATAAAAGTTCCCTCCAATGGCAAACAAACAGACATCACTCCTTTTTCAGGAGGCCAGTCCCGGCCTGTCTCCATGGCAAACTGCTGTCCCTCCCAAAAAAAATAAAAAGTCGACGATGTGCTCGGGCTTTTCCGGCCGGAGTCGGAATCAGAGCCCAGAGCTCCTGACTGTTAACGCGCGACCGACACATCAATCGGGTCTTGGCTTGCGGTTTGAGGTTGTTCGCATCCAATCTAACATTCATCAAACAAAGTGCTCTGCAGCTGAAATGGACACCGCAAACCAGGTGAGCAAATAAATAAACAAAAAGATAATTTTGTCACGGGAGTGTGTGTAATTACCGCCCAATTGGTGTCGTTAATTGGTGAAATTAGTGACAATATTTTCCTTCTCCCTCTTTGTCTTTGTGTAGCTTGCATCTACAGGGACATTTCAAGTGCTAAAATTACCTCTGGGATTTATCCGTGTTTTGGAATGGGTGAGTTGAAACTTCATTGTTTTTCTTGCAAAAACTTAATAATGCAATGTAAATGCATCATGAATTACATAATGTGTGGTGTCTGCTGTGTGGTGATATCACTAAAGCCCACATTTTTCACTCTGAGTATCTGGTTTTCATCAAATTCCCGCATCTGTGTGGTGAAACTTGAACTTTACCGCAGCCGTTGTGTTTTGCTCTCTGAATTGTGGTGTTTGTGATACTTCCACACCTTACCCGCAACCATCACGGCTATGGTCCGTTTCGCCGTGACTAAATGGCTGAAGTTTATGTAAGGATTTATAGCTCCGTGAGAACTACATGCCAGGGGAACCCGCTATGTAGCTTTTCAATTATGCGTAATTTGGATATGCGTTGTGCCAACCCTGTGCGTTTTTCCACAGTCCACAAAAAATGCCCCAATTTACCATTTTTGAAATGATATAACAGGAATCAACAATAAGAACGGGGTGTCCTAGCTTTGACTAAATTAAAGCTTTACTACCTCAGCCTGTCTGGGTGCTGGTTGGAGATACTCGTGTTTATTGTACAGTGCAGAGAAGCCCTGAGCCAAAAAAGATAAGTGAATTTCTTTGATGTGAGTTTAGAGAAATTACTGTAGCCATGAGGGTATTCAGCTTTTGCTCAGCCAGAGAGGGAGAGAGAGAGAGAGCTTGTCTTTCCCAATTTTGCAGATGTCATCAAATGTGCAGAGAATCCTGGAGCACCTGTCATAGCTCCATAAAAATCTAATAAAACTGTTTTATTTTTACATTCGGATGGTGTGAACCTTGGTCAAACTCAGTTTCAACAGACACAGGACATTTTAGCTGAGGTAACAGATCAGTGAGGTGAGTTCCCGAGTGCATTTATCTGTTTGTGAGACCAGATTCTCTGTGATTTTTGTGTACTAGAGCCAAAGATCAAGCAGATGATCCAAAGCACCATCTGAATGATGAAGATAACATTCTGTCATGGCTCCCTATGTGTGTCTCCTTTTGACTCTGTGTGTGTGTGTGTGTGTGTGTGTGTGTGTGTGTGTGTGTGTGTGTGTGTGTGTGTGTGTGTGTGTGTGTGTGTGTGTGTGTGCTAGTATGTGCGATCGTGTGACCATGACTGCACACCGTCCTGTGACATCCAGTGACATATTGATGCCCTGATTACATGATAGTGTTCGCTCTGATGTAATCAAACACGATCTTTTTTTACAATTTATCCAACCACCCTCAAACTTAGAGAGAATTATAAAAGTGACCTTTCCTTTGCTGCATTTTTTTTTTTTAGTCCCCCACCTCAAGAGAGGGAAACTCTGCTAATGTCTCCGCTGGGCTCATATAAATGCATACAATTCAAATTATGACCCAAGTATTCTGATTTATTCTGCGGCACAACGGTGGTGCAGTTGTCAGACTCTAACACCAAAGAAGAAAGGGATCTCCATGCAGCCTCGGTCGGTTTCATTTTTTCTACCTCCATCTAGAATTTTGTCAATGTAACTTGCCCTCATTTGGCCCAACATCAGTCTCTGACTCCAGGACAGTTGTGCGCCAGCCTGAGGAGACTTTGATAGATATATGGAAACATCTGATGGAATTGTTCAAAGTACACAGGAGGACCATTTTGTTTCTCATTAGACTCATTAACTGGACAATCATGGCCTTTGTAACAGCAACTGCACAGGTAGTCCTGCACCGGGCATGTTCATGATGTGCATGTAGAAACACATCTTATACTCATCCTCCGGATTTTTCTCTTTTTGCAAACTGTCACGTAACAGGAATGTGGATTCCTGACAATTTTGTCAAAAGCAAATATAGAATTATAATTACAGTGTTTTTCATACATCTATTGCCAGTGTATTTAAAACTAATTTAAAGGCTGTAAATTTGAGTTAGACAACTAAATTTGAGGTTCAAATTAAGGAAAACTGTGATTATAAGGTTCCCTTTGTAGGTCACATGACATTTCTTTATCACACAAAGGCCACACCAATAACAGCGCTGTTATTAATTATTGGCATTGGATGTCAACTGTGAGATGCAGAATTGTACAGTATGAATGTAATTCCTGGGGATGCTGTACAGGAGTTTTCAGATCAGCATTCAAACAGCAGCTTTTTTTTTCGGCTGACGTGGCAATCACTTGTGAAGCATCTGCAAAACCAGGAAAACAATGTCAGCCACAGTATTTTCGGTGTTTATTATAATCATGCTTCATTATCTAAACGGCCTGCAGTAAAATTCTTCCCACAGTATGACACCAGCAGAAACTCGTGTGTCAGTTTGGTTTGTTTACTTGCCTGCCGGTATTGAAGGCTTTTTTTTAGGCAGCAATTGACATTTACTTTGGTAATGATGGACCCTTGTCTGTCTGGCTGATTGGTCATGTGGACAAACAGAAGGCTGTTTAAAGGTTATGTTAACTTTAGTCAAGATGTTGCAGTAAACTAGTAGGTTTACAGCATCGTCAGTCAATGCTGGATCGGCACAAGGATATGGCACATTCATAATCAGTTATGTCTGCAGGATAGTCCATAGGATGGTTTCATGGCTCAGGCTATGTGTGTTCATGTGCGTGTGTGTGCATGCGTGTGTGTGTGTGTGTGTGTGTGTGTGTGTGTGTGTGTGTGTGTGTGTGTGTGTGTGTGTGTGTGTGTGTGTGTGTGTGTGTGTGTGTGTGTGTGTGTGTGTGTGTGTGTGTGTGTTTGGCACACTGTCCGTGGCTGACATATTCTGCTCCAAACAGCTGTAAGGTCCCCTCCTCTCTACTGTGGACCAACTCATGCAGAAACTGTCCTTTGAGATGTGCCCAAACTCTTCACTGTGTGCGTGCGTGTGTGTGTGTGTGCATGCGTGCCTGCGTGCATGTATGTGTCTTCATGTGTGTGCATCTGATGGAGAGATGGAAAAAAGGAAAAAGAGAGCAAAATTGTACAGTTGCTTGAGCACATGATGCAAATGATAAACATGCAATTTGTTACGCACTAAAGCATCGCCAGGCTGTTGTACCATCACACAGTGCAGTTCTACAAGCACTATATCAGCTCATTGGCCTCCTATACTGAAGCAAAACTCAGGCGGATGAGTCACAAAGACTCCATCATGAGCTGAATTTATGAGTAAGGGTCGTCCTCTCATCCACAGCCCATGACCTACTGTCCTGTGATCGTACCAAACATAGGGCAGTAGGTCAGTTACCGTTACTGAATGCCAGTTTACTTTGACTTGGTCAGCTCACTGGGTGTGTTTGTGTTCCTTTCAACAACTGCTTGGATCTGACAAGTTTAACATACAAAATGTTTGAATAGTGAAAAGTGGATCAAATTCTGATCATGATAATGATGTAAAACAGCAGTTTTACATCAAGCACAAATTACAAATACTTGCTAGTTTTAGCTTCACATATGGTCAAGCTTGAAGTCATCAGGAATAATTGATGTTTCCCAACTGTTTCTCTGTTTCACACAAGTTTGAAAATAAAGACAGAAAGTCAAACGGCTAAACAAGTATACATGCATAGGTTGCATGCCAAACCTGTACATATTGTTGGGAAATGCTCAAAGCTGTGATTTACAGCATGTTGGTCACTGTCGGAGTAAATATGTAATACCTATTATTAGAATTATCTCAAGAAAGCATAAAATCAAAAGATTTCTTTGGTAAATGCAGACATCATTTGTATCACACATTCAGAGTGAAACCCTGATCTCAAAACATGTTGCCAAATGAACACCATTTTTTTTATTGCAATACTGAGACCAGCCAAAATTACTCTGTAGTTATGCAAATATAAAACCTCATGAGTAGAACACAGAACAGACTCAACAGATTTAAACAAACTTAGATGGCTCTCTTGCATCCTGCTTTTTCTTTCACAACCTATTTATGAGCCGATCCACTAGCTTGCAAATAACAATGCAGACAGTTTTTACTAAAGATTGGATTTGAGAAACCTTGGACAACTCTGTGTTATCCCCAACCCTGACTGCTAGGAACCTCAGCGTGACACTCGACAGTCAACTCTCTTTTTCTGCCAACATCACTGCAACAACACGTTCCTGTAGATACATGCTGCACAACATCAGGAGAATACGTCCTCTTCTCACTCAGAAGGCAGCGTAGGTTCTGGTCCAGGTTCTGATCCAGGTCTGGTCATCTCACGTCTGGACTACTGTAACTCCCTCCTGGCAGGTCTACCTGTCAGTGCCATCCGACCTCTGCAGCTCATCCAGAACGCCGCAGCTCGACTGGTCTTTAACCTCCTAAATTCACTCCCACTACTCCGCTCCTCCGCTCCCTTCACTGGTTACCAGTAGCTGCCCGCATCCGTTTCAAAACATTGGTACTTGTGTACCGTGCTGCGAACAGATCGGGTCCAGTCTACATCCAGGACATGGTCCAACCCTACATCCCAGCCCGCTCCCTCCGCTCTGCTTCTACCAATCGGCTTGTTGCTCCCTCGCTGCGAGCTAAACACTCTACAAAATCACGACTGTTTGCTGTCCTGGCTCCTAAATGGTGGAATGAGCTCCCCAACGACATCAGGACAGCGGAAACTCTGTACATCTTTTTTTTTTACATCACCAGTGGCAATCATGTCATGTTCAGTCTTTTCATTGACCAAATCTGATTGAATAAGTAGTCACTTGAATCTAGAAATCAAAGTTATTGTTTTATGGAACTTAGTGTGCTCAAACATCCCTCTAAAATATAACAGAAAAAAGCAGAGCAGTTTTGTCAATGTATCTGCAGGTCTGACAAACATCCAGACATGATGTAATCTTGCCTTGAGGGTTTGCAGGGTAGCTGGTCAGCTCGTGGATGTGACATGGTCTTTTCTGACCCTGAATATCAGACCTGGTCCTCTGTGTCCCTCTCAACCCTGAGAAAATGGTTCACCATCTGTGACTCAGACAGGAAAAGGTTAAACTGTCATCTCCTGTAGGACATGTCTGTAAAAACAGGACATCCCACACACACATATTGCCCGGAAGAGCACAGGTGTTGTACAGAGACTAGAGCATGAAGAAATAGAAATGTTACAAAGGGACACAGAAATTGTTGTAATTCACTGAGGTTAAACACAACCAGGATAATAAGCTTGCTGGGATCTAGTAAGATTCTTCCAGAGGATGTTGTGAGATCTTGCAGACAGGGTAACACGTACAACAAAGTCCATCATCAGCATGTTTTGATTTCAGGCAGTCCACCTTTATCCTTAATTATTCTTAATAGAAACTCCATTACTCGCAGGTATTATAACAAAATACTTACTCCCTAAGCTCTACACCAACGGCTTTGTTCAGACTGCAAAAATCGCAAAAATCTAAATCAACACTTTCTGATAACACTGCTTGTGGTATCATAGATTCTGCTCACTCTGTCTGACGTTGTCGCAGGGTGTCGCCTTGTGAGTGAAGCAAGAAATCGGATCTGAGCCAGCAAAGTGTCCAAACTGAGACGCATCTGTAGAAATCCAATTGGAATCGGATTTCAAACTACCTCAAAATGTGGTTTGGATCCGATTGGTACAAATTCCATTTCATGTGTTTTTTGTTGTCCAGGCTTTCAAAAATCAACCAAGATACAATCTGGATTTGTTTATTTGTGTATTGCTTGTGGGATAAAAGTGGATATAGTCGGAAAATGGTCCAAAAGGTGAAGCCAGTATAGAGGTGCCTTAAAATGCAATTCTACTGAGGGCCACAAGCGGCTGGCTCCCAATTACACTTTGTATGAACTAGTTAGGTTCATATGTCTTTACCATAAACCAACATGTAAACCCTGGTCCAAAATATTTAACCCATATAAACACACCGTATAAATACACACACAACAAGTGGGTTTGTTATACATTCTTATATATATTCTTTTGGGTGCTCCCAGCTTCAAAATTGGCAGGAACTGTCCCCACAGAAAACGGGACAGGTTCCAGCTAGGTCACCTGACTAACTTGCCATGGAAACCCCACAGGGATATGAAGAGCACCAAGAAGGGACACTGTTACAAAAATAAATGGAAATTTTCTTGTGGTCAGTGAAGCTTACAAAGGGCGAGAGCAGAGAGATAGAGGGAAAGATGAATCTGGGCTGCGCTTGGCACAAAGCACTCCCTGTGCAGGGGGGATTAGCCGCCGCTAAATGAGCTACTGATTTTGTTCTGTGATGCTGCTACTGAAGCAATGATCAGACAGCTTTCCACTCTAGGCTTTTATTCTTTGCTTGTTCTTTAGTCAGTGAAGTAAGTGTGTTTTTCTGACAAATGCAGATCAATATCATTGAAGTACCGTCTAATCACATCTGTATGTACAGGTGGGAAGAACTGTGTGTTGGAAAAACCTTTTGTCTTGCGTGTAAGAGTAACAATGTAATAGTTATCGTATAAATTCTACTTTAATACATTCAAGTAAAGCATTGTTACTTACTTTACTAGTTTTAAGTGAATTAGAGAAGAAGAAAAAAAATCACCAAAACTAAATTCTTTTTTTTTTTTCACACATCCTAATACTATATCAGTTAGCTACCACGTCACTGTTGTGTAAAAGTTCAGTTCAAATGTCCATCTGTCTGCTCGTCACACTGTGCTTCCATTTCTGATCCTTGTTTGTTATTTTGTTTATACTTAACTAGCTGGCGTAAAATCGCTCGTGTTTGCACACTGGAGCAGTGAGAGCAAGTGAGACCGTGTGTTTGTGTGCATGTGCATGTGCATGTGCATATGCATAGGTGTGTGTGTGTGTGTGTGTGTGTGTGTGTGTGTGTGTGTGTGTGTGTGTGTGTGTGTGTGTGTGTGTGTGTGTGTGTGGACTCTGGCTAATGCTTCCGCCTGACTGGAGAGAGTGAGATATTTTTATTCTACGTTTACATACATACACATTGCCCGCTCACATCTAGGCCCTTAAACGCTCATGCACTGAGTGGCTATACTAATTCAGAGTCACACGTGCAGCCATGCACACACAAACACGGACATCTAAATAATCGGAAATACTGTATGAATACATAAGCATGAAAACACATGACAATTTCAGACAGATGGTTTTGTAGATTAGTAGGTCATTCAGATTCCACATTTGAACATTATTGGCTCTCAGGCTATCAGATACAAAATGTTTTTCTGTTATTCACACTAACATTGCCTCTATTGTCTTAAGTGGTCTTGGATTTAGTTGTTTTTATCAGCCACATTCGAAGGAAATCTTTTTTTAGATATTTTTTTTCATAAATGGGGCCATTCTGCTTATGTGTCATGATAACTTGGCACTTGCAATCCAGAGATTCCGATTCTAGAAATTCAGACAAAACAGAGTCGAGCAAAACAACATTTAAAAAAAAAAGAGAAAGTACAAACATTTTCACCCAAAAATTCAGTTTCACATTTGTTTGTAAGTGCAATCAAAAGTAACCAGAGAAATGAGCCAGCCCCCTGTTGTCATTTTCTGCGTTTCATGGGATCATGAAGTGTATATAAATGTGGACATGGCTTCCAAGTCTGAAAAATGAGGCCAATGCAAAAGTACCTTAAAGTGTAATACCACCGGCGTTGGCTCCAAAAAGCCTCCGGCTACATAGACACTTGTCTCGTGAAATACAAAGTCAATCATTTTTTTCCACAAGTTGTAATGCTGTTGCTAGCTGATGTCACTCCTTATTATGTTTATGGAGGTCCATCTAAGAATAATGCCATCATTTATTAGAATTTAAGCCTCAAAAAGACATATATTTGGGGGGGGTGTCTGTTTGATTGACATGCCTATGGCGCAGTCAGGTTTACGCTATCAGTGTGCTCGGGTTTCCAACCAGATCGAGTCAGATCTTCCATTCGCTCCTCCCCTGCTCGTCCAAATATGGTCACATCTGGCTCCAAACTGCTCTGAGCTAGCAAGTCGAGGCTTCATAACAGAAGTTCACAAACCAATGGGTGAGGTCACTGTCGATTGCTGCTTGATTGGGATCTATTTTCAGGGAAACTTGTTGGCTAACCAAAACAGCTGCCTGTTCATCTGTGCTCTAGTTTATGTATCTGGTTGAGGCTGTTTTTGGATCAACTCAGATAAGACAAATTATTTTTGTGAGGTTTATCTGAAAAACTTTAGGAGGCTTGTCAGTGTCAAGTATACATTGTTTCCATTCAATCTGTATGGAAGTGGCAAGTCCTGAGCATTTGCCAAAAAGTTTGTTCCCTAAATTGCACTGTATTTCATATTACTATTTTTAAAATGTTCTTAAAATTTCAGAAACCTCTTTCTGATCTTTTTTTTTTCTGTTCTCTTTTCAAACTTCTATGTGGTTGGTTTTTGATAGTTTTTAAGAGTAGTTTTATTATCAGGATAAGCAAGAGTATAATCAATTTGAAAGAGATATGCCTCCCTTTCTTAATCTGTCTCCCCCTCTGTTTCATTTTTCTTTCTTTCTGGATTCATATAGAGTGTCCTAGTTTTTTTTCCGCCTCCGAGTCAGGCAGGGAGGCGGCTGAAGATCTGAGGCGTTTTACTCCTCCTGAGGCAGCCTCTTGACACCGCAGTGATTCCTATCAACATGAATAGAGCAGGTGGATGATGTGTGTGTGTGTGTGTGTGTGTGTGTGTGTGTGTGTGTGTGTGTGTGTGTGTGTGTGTGTGTGTGTGTGTGTGTGTGCGTGCGTGCGTGCGTGCGTGCGTGCGTGCGTGCGTGCGTGCGTGCGTGTAGTGTGTGCAATGAAATTTGCAAAAATGTCAAGTGCAGCTCATCAGTGAATGCGTCTTTTAGCTCATTTGCTGATCGTCACCTTCTGGCCTGGTGCCGCCTCTCTCACTTCCTCTGTCCGTCTAATCACGTCCTTGTGTTTAAGCAGCTCTTCAACTTTCTCTCTATTTCTTTGTTGCTTAATTTATTTATTTTAGAGACACATATTCCTAATTTTACAAAGCTACCACTCCATAAATATTCTGTTGCTGTCCCCACTGCACCTTCTCTTGTTGTTTCCCTGCCTGGATCATCTCTTCACTGTGAAGACTGTGTGTACTGGGCAGTATGTCTGGTTGCCGGTGGTCAAGCCTGAAGCTACTGAATCAGTTTCATAATCCTCAGCCTGCCTCCGCTCCTCCACAGTTCTCACTCACATCTTCATTTGAGCTTCAAAACCCTGCCTGAGCTGCATCAGACAGAATCCTTGGATTCTTATCCACATCCACTCATTTAAATAAAATATCGCAATAACAATAATATCGCAAGTTGAGTTCTTCATCTTTAATGAAACTCCAAAAATATCTTACAAGCAAATTATGATATTCACATTTGTACTATGTTCTTCAATGCCATGTAGGTCAGTGGAAATGAAGGCAAACAGGGAGATGTTTCAGAGCTTTGTTTGCATTTCATTTCTGAGCCCTGGCTTTTTCCTCTTCTCTATCTGTCGCTCTCTTTTGCTTCCCCTCCTTTCCCCCCACTCTCTCCCTCTCTCACCCTCTCTCTATCTCTTGTTCCCTGAGGAGCCCAGCTGGGAGAGGCAGATAAACACACAGAGGCGCGGGGCTTAGCATCCACCCTCCTTCCACAATGCCACGCTCTCCTGTTCAAAGGCCCCAGCCAGAAATGAGAGGGGCTAAACCCGAGCCGAAAATCACAGGCAGAGGAGGCAGCTGCAGGAAAGACTATCTAGACATACAGTGAGAGTGAGAGAGATGTTTATCTTGGGGTGTTTGTGATAATTAGGAGGGAGTTTATATTCTGTCACTCTTCTGGTCACTTTTTTTCTCGTGTTTGTTCAGACAACACGGGGGTCTCGAGGGGGGTACAAACCTCCCTGGCTTTCTCTGAAAATTTAGAGTAGATATATAATTCATTTCATTGTGCTTTTAAAAAATGTCATGATATTATTAGACAAAAGACACTGATTGAAGCACTAAAGCCTTGTACTTGTTGTACTTGAAAGATATGACAGTAAGCCAACTTATTTCTTATTTGCTCCCCGGTCTGTTTGACACCAGCAGGGCTGCAGCTGAAGGAATATGACTCAAACTGTCAAACACACCATGAGAATACACAGCACATTAAATTCAATAATCTGATTTTGAACATCTGTGATCTCATCACATCTAACAGAGCGTTACATTAACACACTTATTAGTATGCTTTGTATTACACTGCACCTTACATATATAGTTTGTAATGAGGACATTTGCACTACTATGCATATTTTAGTTTTTTATTGTGGAAGTTAATTTATATACCTCCTGCCTTACCTGAGTTGTATTTTTCTCACTGCTTGATTTCTAGCTTAGTTTTTTTTTTTTTATTATTGTTCTGCACCACTACACCAAGAAAAATCATTTGAATGTGAAAACTTACTTGGCGATAAATCAGATTCTGAAGAAAACATTAAAGTAAAATGATTTTAATGGAATGCAATTATCGTCAGATGTACTTGTGCTCTGATGACGGAGAACATGAAGCCTTTAAACTTCAGAATCACAGAGTGTGCTTAGTTGGGCTTAACCTATGTGTTTAACTTCTTTATATTTATCTAATAGTATAATTTGCTCTTTGTATTTAAAGTATGCTGCTCTGGTACCAGGAGACTTGTCCACGTTTGTGATTGGTCAGATGCTGCAAACACCACCTCTTTTAAGTGAACACGCTTATAGCTGGATTTGGAAATCCTAGGTTGATCACCACCTTCCTGTGACCGCATGTTTGTTAGACTTAGTTAAGCCACATAACGAGGGGACTTCGTTGGTTTGAACCCACAGACCCCAAAACTAAAGACAGCAAATCACTGAAAAACACTTTAATAGAAGCATAGCAGAGGTTCCAGCTGTGTATCATTACAGCTTTCAGCCTTCACCTGAGGCCTGAAGCTGCAGGAAACAAGTGGAAATAGGATCTCTCTCTCTCTATCATACAACATTTGACATTAATCTGGGCTGATCTAACCCAGTCAGACCAAGTTTAGTCCTTTGTAACCCATAGCAGCTTCCCAAAGCATCACCTATATTGTGCCTATATGCCCCTGTGAGCTAACAAGAGACACTTAACTGTAAGATCCTTTTCACATTTATTGACTGATTTATTTCCTTGTTTCTTCATATGTCTGTATTCTGTATGTTTATGTCACTGTCAGCTGTGATAACAATAATGTGACAATTCAACTGTCAGAAGATCCTCTCAGACATTCCAGTTATAAAAACTCATCTACTGTATATTTAAGGTCATCCCCCATTTACTGTGCTAAAATATTTTAAAACTCAACTGTGAGCATAGAAGCTAAGAAGCTCTAACCCATAATTACAGACTGCAGTCAGTACATCAAGTTCATAATAACAGAACAGAAACATGATGTTGTATTTATCAGCGAATAACAAGCTGCATGTAAAAGTATCCCCCAAACTCTACATCGAACCACAAGGTGGCATCAACCATCTGATAATATATTTCAGGTGGTGCACTCAGAGTTCATGAAATACGTTTACTGGCTTCCACATTTCCAACTTTTCAAAATGTGTCAAATCTTCTGTGTGATATTGATTTTAATTGTTAAATTACAGCTTAAGATAAGCCGGATTTTCCTTTGCAACAAGGGAATGTGCATTTCTTTGTTTGATTTCACAGGTTCACTGCTTTGCTGTCAAATTGTCCAAGACTAATGTAGTGCTCACTGAAGTCAGCACATCACAGATGCAGTCTATTAAGAAACACAATTTAAAAAGGTCACATCAGCGAGCAGAAGGAAGTAACAAAACCAAGAGCATTAACTCAGTCAAATCAAACTCTTCGCTATCTACATGGTAACACCTTAAGTCCTCCTTTTTTTTTTAATCATTTATAAGCAGTATTTAGGCATTTAATCAATATTCTATAACAAATATGGATATTTCAGCAACTATAAGTCTTGGATCTGGTGTATACCAGATAATGAGACAAAACAGTAAAACACTGTTGTAATTATAGAATATATCATGTAAAATATTGCAACAAAATGACAACCTTCTGTACTTTATGCCCTTTAAAATGTCCTTATCAACACAAACTACATTTCTATGTATGTTTGCATGCTACACATGAATGCTAAATAGGCACACATAAGGTGTTACTGTGTTCGTCTTTTGAAAAACAAACCTCAGAAAAAATTAATCCAGTGTATGTTATTTCTTTTTCCCTACATTATTTCTAGTTAAAAAAAAATATTCCCTTTTTTACATTGCGGGTACCTGCCTAGTGGGTTTTATTGTGATATATCCTGGGCTCTTCTCCTTAGTCAACAGACTTTGCAGATACAGAGTAATACGTAGCACCTACTTTTAATATATGTATTGAAATTTGATGGGATACAATTGTATAGCTGTAGTTTTTCCCTAAGATCTACCTCTTGGTTTCCTTCCTCGATGTAATATAGTAGCAAGTAGCATCTCTTTTTCTTTTGCTTGTTGCACAGCAGGTCAAGTTATCATTGTGTTCAGAGGTAAACTGGTAAGTTAGGTGATAAGTGAAGTTAGCTGAACTGATTTCTCAGTTTTTATATTATCTCTGGGATACTAGTCGCTGTTATTAAAGAGCGAACCTGATAGTGTTGTTGGCGTAGCTGACCGGTGGTGGTACTGTGCAGCCCGCCTGCCTCACACAGGTGTGAGGGACTGGGGTTTACTGATGATAAAGCTTTTGTCTGCAAGATGACATGTACACTTAATCTGTTTTCACTTTAAGAACATGCTCAAACACATTCCCAGTATGAGTGTGGGTAGTCCAGCTCAGTGATCTGATAGCGCCCCCCAGAGGCTGAAGGGCTTTCAAATAGAGAGAGACAGTGTATATCCTGCTTATGCTGCTGGCAAGCTGCATGTGCAGCTGTCTTTTATATGGGAGAGGGGAGGTTCATGCTAACTAGGCGTCAGGTCTGATTATGGTGATTATGGTGGTGAGAGCTCTTGAGGCTACGGGGAGCTTTATATGGACAAGTGGGCTAAGAGAGAGCATATAAAGGGCAGAGCATGTATGTGTTTATGATTATGTGTTTGCTGCATGTTCGTGTTGGTTGATTATAATGGCAAACCCGTTTATTTGACTGATCTTGACTTTGTGTCCTTGTTTTTAATGGTCCAAAATTTTCTTCATATCCCAGAAAAAAAGTGTCAACTTCCATTTCTCCATCAATTTCATGGTTTTAATCCCCACCCCCAACTACATACCAGGGAAAAAAGGGATTTAACTCAGGAGTATGAAGTGAAAGAAATGTGTTTCCATTAGTTTTTATTGGAACGGTAGAATGAAAGATCTCCCCATGTTGAAAGCTCCTAAGTTCCAATTTTTCGTTAGCATCAGTTTCATCATTGTATGCCTTGATGTCCATAAAATATGTGGCTTTAGGTTTAACATTTTTATTCTAAACTGCATTGTCTCCACTTAATCCTTTATATCATACAATATAATGCACTGTTGTATTGAACCACTTTAGATAATATCTTGTCGCACACATTATTTTACATCAAGTATTCCTGTTACAGTATGTTGTCCATGAACTGCATTCTTTGGTTTAAACAAAAACACAAATGTCATAAAGCAAAATTTTTAAAAGGGAACTCATTGCTTTGTAAAATCACTTGAGTTGTAACAATTAGCTTTCAACATTTACAAAATCAGTTTCCATCTCATCTCCCCATAGGGAAAGAGCAACACGTCTTCCAACCTATTTCATATAGGTTCTTTGTTTCGATCCTCTGATGTTAATCATGGAAACATTACTTTAATAAACACCCCCACTGGCAGCAGGAAATTCAGCACAGATATTTTTTTCCTCTGTTTTGTTAGGTTTAGGGAAAGATTAGGGTTTGAGTTCAAATACAGGACTTCCACTGTCATGGTTGCATTAATAAAAACACGTTAAAGATTATGGAATGGTCATGGTTAAAAAAAAAAAAAAAAAAAAAAGCATTATTAGTCTGAAACAAATAGTCGTAGTAGGAGGTTTTTGATTTATTGACCCATCCATCCACCCCAACCTCCTCTCTACACGGGCTGATTATATAACTATTTAGTGTGAGTTTTAGTAATCACTTATATAAAAATGCTGAACTTCATGTCATTCAATATATAGTCATTAAAATGACTGCTCAGATTTGAAGCAAAGTGACGAGACAATAAGACAGTGTCAAACACACACACACACACACACACACACACACACACACACACACACACACACACACTCACACTCACACTCCTGAGGCAGCCTCTTCCAGCTTCGGTGTCATTATCTGAATAATTCGAGGAGTTGCTGCATTACAAAACTGGATTAGAGCATCCCATCTTCAATGTGCATGGCTATATCTGCACCAGTAAGTTAAAGTTTTACTAACGGATATACTCTTTATAGCAAACATTGTTGATGCTTTTTTACAACATTATGGACATTCTTTCTGATCTTAGTGTCATTAAAATGAGAGTTGGAGCCTATAATCATTAGGTCATTAGGTTTAACTATGGATTCTGTCCTTATTTAATTGTAATCGCCTACCATCTGTGCCAATGCTGTTTCATTTTACAGATTTTATACTATAATTTTAAAATTGTACCTGTTCATTGTAAAACATAACGTGTTGCTTCTTCAACTTAAGCAAAATAGCATCCTTTAACTTTTAGGTTGAATCAAATATACTTTGTTCTTTGTTATTTTGACCAAACATTGTATTAGTGTAAATCCTATAGTCTCAGTTGGGCTGACAGATTTGTAAATTTATTGAACTGTTCAGACAGTTGTTTGAACTTGCAAATCTATTTCAGCTTAATTGAAATGATCTGTTGAGCAAACCTTTATGGTTTATTTGTTTTAAACTTGTTAATTCATTAATTGCATGCTGGGAAGTCTACTAATATTCAAATTATGTTTCATTAGAAAATGTACTGACCTTTAACAGTTCAATAGCTCAACTCTGTCCGAAAATAAAACCTAGGCATTTGTTAATCTGACTGGAAATTAATAAAATTTATATATTTACATGTACATTATGTTAATGAGAAAGGATTGGCTAATTGCTATAAATTCCTGTCTAATATTTTGCAGCGTCCATATGCTTTATTCGTAGAGTTGTTGTTTTTTCTTGCTGTTCTGCTGATGTGTTTACACACTCAAAGTGTTCAGGGGGGAAGTCATCATCAGGTGACAGTGGAGGGAGCACAAACTGTGGTCTCTTCCTCCAAACTCAGAGTCTGTGTCTGTCCAAACTCAGCACACCCCACACTCTCACTGCAGCTATTGTAGTCAAGGTGCTGATGTGGCCAAATTGCTATCAGCTGGTGTTCAGCTGGCTTCACGGCATAGACATTGTTGAGATGTCCCTAAGCAAAGGTTTTAAATGGCGGGACTGCTGATATTCACTGTTTGTCTTCATGACTTGGTACTAGAAATTCATTCCAGGTTCTGTTTTTTTGTTTACTCTGAGTTGTAAAACTCTTCATGCAAAATTTAAAAAAAATTGTGAGTTAATATATTGTTCAATATTTTTATATTAATAATAACTCAGTTTAATATGTTAAGTCAGCAGCTCATAATGATGAACCAACTAATGTGACAGTGAGCCAGCAGGCGAAGAGGCTACATCCACTCCAGTCATTATTCATTTTATTACTTAAACCTGTTTTTTCATGCTGTTAAATGTCAAAATGTCATCTGTGAAAAAGACCTGTTTCTACAGTTCATCTGAGCAGTACAGAGCGTTTTAGCCTCTTTCAAACCATTGTTTTGTTTTTTCTGCAGACATCTTTTATGTTTTGCTTCGCTTCTGCTGATGTCATCAGTGTTGGCCGGTGTTAGCTTTCGCAGAGGGCATTATGTTTTCAGGGTTATCTGTCTGTCCAGTTCTTGTAAACATGATATCTCAAGAATTGTGATAAGATTTTAAAGGTCAAAGGTCAATGCGACCTCGCATTATTCCCTTTTTATGAATGCAATATCTCAAGAACTCCTTGAGGGATTTTTTTTTTTTAATGTGGCACAAGCATTCACTTTGACTCACGGATGAACTGATTAGATTTTGGTGGTCAAAGGTCAGAGCCGTGGTTTGGTCTCACTGTGGCCCTCAGTAAAACTATAATGAAACAGATACAGGTGGACTGAGAGAAATCTGTGCTTAAGAGAGCATTGTTACAGAATCTACTTCTGGGTGGCTGTATGTGACTGTATGAACATGCCTGTGATCAGGTTTAATATTGCGGCAACATATTGTGGTCAGTTAATATTAGTTGTAGTTGTCATTGTCAGAAAAGCATCAGATTTTTTTCATCTTTTTTCCTTGTTGCTCCACAGCTTTTTGCCATTTTTGCATTTGCGACATGTGGTGGCTACACTGGGCAGCTGCGGGTTAGTGTTGACTGCATGGAGAAGGCCAGCAGCAACCTCAGCATCGGCATCGACTTTGCTTATCCTTTCAGGTGAGTGTGCTTCATATTTGCATCTCTGAATTGAGAATTAGCCACTGTGACATCCTTGGATTAAGATTCTATAAAAAAAAATACTGCTATGGATCTCTTTCTTCAGTTGTAGGTAGGTATTGACCATTGTCCCTTCTTGTGTGTGTGTTCCAGGTTGCACCAGGTGTCCTTTGAAGCACCCGTGTGTGAGGCCATGAGGATGGAGCAAGTGTTCCTCGTTGGAGACTATTCATCCTCTGCAGAGTTCTTCGTCACTATCGCGGTCTTTGCCTTCTTGTATTCCCTCATGGCCACCATTGTCTACATATTCTTTCAGAACAAGTACCACGAAAACAGCCGAGGACCGCTCATTGTGAGTACAGTGGACTCTACTACACTTTTTCAGTGCTTAGTAGGAAGTTACTCAGCAGTGGAAGCTTATATAAAATCTTATCCTCTAGTCCCTTTGGTTGATTCATGTAATAATGAATTCTGAAGACTCATTCAAACAGTATTTTCAAAAGGTAATGACAACAGTAATTTTATGGTTTCTTGAGCTGAATTTTTTTTTATACCTGATGTCTTTTCTCTCTCGCAGGACTTTGTAGTGACAGTAGTGTTCTCCTTCATGTGGTTGGTCAGTTCTTCAGCTTGGGCCAAAGCTCTGTCTGATGTGAAACTGGCCACTGATCCAGATGAGGTGCAGCTCCTCATCTCTGCCTGCAAAAGCCAGAGCAACAAGTGTGGCTCTGTGCATGGACCTCGCTGGTCCGGACTTAACACCTCAGTGGTAGGTTCAGAGAATGTGTGTTCCAGATAGTGGGAATGAATGAAAGAAATAAACTAGAAAGGGCAAATTTTGTTCTTACTACAAAAATTTTGAAATTGTTAAAATAATGAAGCAGTTTAATATGAAGATTAATTGATTTCAAATGTCAACTTTTTCAGTGTTAGCACTGAGTGAAGTTAAAGTATCAGTTAAAGTGACAGAGCTGAGAGGAAGTTAACATGTCATTTGGAGTGTACAGTAAGTGATAAGTGAAACTGTGAGTTTCAGCTGATGTGGAAGTCTTAAAATATATTATCACCAGTTGAAGTGTATCTATGTCATTTGAAGTGTTAGCACTGAAAGCAGTTGGAGTAAACTCGATATGAACTGTGGAAGTTATGGGAGCCAAAAGGTGTGAAAAAGCTTTTCCTATGGTTGTGCAAAAGCAAAAACGTTTAATTTGAAGTGTAAAATTAAAATCAGAGAGGCATTGAAATGTCTGTTTATGTGTGATCAGTGCAAGCAGCCAAACTGTCAATGAAAGATAAATTGGTGTGAGGAGACAGAAGTAAAGTTAAAAAGGTAAAAATATTCATTTAAAATCAAAAACAAAGGAAAACTTGAAAATATCAAAAAGATTGAGTGAAATGAACATTACTTGCTTGGAAGGGGGGAAAGGGGGGTGATGTGGAGGGTGTTCAGTCTTCAATCTGCAACCTCTAGATGCCACTTAATCCTACGCACTCCTCCTTTAATATAATTTTGCTTTGTTCTCTCTCTCTTCAGGCTTTTGGGTTTCTTAACTTTGTACTATGGGCTGGAAACATCTGGTTTGTCTTTAAGGAGACAGGTTGGCACAAGGGTGCATCAAAGTTCACAGGCGGGGCATCTGAGAAACAAACCAGTACCGTTAACCAGCAGACCTACAACCAGGGAAGTTTTGACCAGTCAGGGAACTACAACACACAGGGAAACCTCGGCCAGCCGTCTGAGTACAGCCAGGTGGGAGGGCCCACCTCCTACTCCAATCAAATGTAGCTGTGCCTTTTCAATTTGTGTGTGGCACCTCTGCATCTTTAACCAGGGCAATCAGGGGATGAGAGAAGTAGAGAAAAGGAGAGTTTGTCTTTGATCCGTCTGTGCAAAAAAACAAAAAGGTGGTCATTAAAAAAGGTGTACACCAAATGTAAATATGAGTATTGTTGGGTATTGTACAAAATGATTAGATCTAGTCTTTTACTCCTTCTGCTTCAAAGGTGTTGTTTGCTGAATGTTGTATTTCTTGTAGTTAGAAACACATTAGTGACAATTTCTGTCAATGTTCTTGGTAAGTGACCTACACTGTTTTGACTGGATGTCTTTTTCAAACTGGTTTTCACTCTGTTGTGGAAGAAAAATAATGCTCTATGTTTGTACAATTCTTCAAGTTTTTAAGTGCATGATGTTGTATGTGTGCTACTTATCTCTCTGTGAAACTAGGGGAGAAAAAAACATGCATTTTATCTCTGAAAGTTTACATAGTTCACACTGCCCTGACTCATCACTGAAAGTTGATCAGATATTTACATCATTTTTTATTCTAACAGGAAATATATTTTGATAATAGGTATTTGTAATTCCAATATGGATTCAGAAAATAATTTAGTGAATTTTCTGTTATATTTGTTACAAAAACAGTCTAACTCATTTCTAACATTGTTTTTTGACAATGTCAGAAAGTCTAAAAACCTAAAGCAATAACTGCATTCTGCAAAATACACGATACACAGTTTGTGCAAGAGAAGAAAAATATATGCAACCATTGCAGCATGCAGTTTCTGTTTCCATGGTTTTCATTTCTTCTGCACAGACATGATCACATGGTCCTTTATTTGAATAATGTAAGGAAGGAGATTGTCTCTGTTGCTGTTTACAAGTGGTCACTCCTGCAATAATTACTGTGAGTGTTTTCTAAACTACCCTCAGACTACTGGGATATTCCAAACATAAGTTACACCTCTGTGAAGCATGTTGATCGTACCCATATCCACTGCTAAAGCCAGGCAAAAAAAAAGCATTTCAGTTCCACATTCAGTTCCACGAGCTCATTGGTGCACTAAGACTGGGCGTTCATCTACTTTAAAATCACAGTTCAGTTTTGTACAACAAAAGTCTGCAGTTCATGTATTGTATAGTCATAATCAAAGGGTAATGCCTAATTGCTGTTTGTTTACATTAATATGACTTGTGCAACCCTGTTTTGGACCTTCTCAGCATGTGGCTTGCATTGGTATTATAAAGTAGATTGAACATCCATGTATGAATAATAGTCTGACATCCATGACAAAAGTGTACAGGTCCCTGTACTGAGTGTGGATGATATTTTACAGGAATTAATGCTATTAAAGATGTAAAGATTTGTCCATAAATGGCTTGTCTTCACGTATCTGGTCAGATGTCTCTTTTTTCATTGGGTTCCATTACAGACAGGCCCTTATATACACAACCTCATCAGAATTTAACTAATGCTTGTAGTTATTGAGCTCTGTTGTTGCATGTTATTTCCCTAAAGCTATGGAATTTTCTCACTAGAAATTCTCACTGGAAAAGAAAATTACCCACTGAGGGAATCACTCATTAGTTGAGGGATAGAGCAGCATGACAGCGAGAATATTCTAATACCCCTAACATTAAACATATTGTGAATGTGAATGTGCTGAGAAGTCTCATATGTCCAGTACACCCGAGTAGTGTCAGCACATGTGATCAAACTTTTATCAAACAGCAGAGGAGCTTCTAAACCAGGGGTGGGCAAACTTTTTGGCTCAGGGGCCACATTGACTTTTAAAATTTGACAGACGGGCCGGGCCAGCACCAGATGCATACATATCAAACATAAACATAAAAAAGGCATTACCGTGTTAATACTTACATTCACTTTTAGTGGGAACAGTGTTGTTGATCACCCTTCTTTGCCAGTGCATCTAAGTCTGGTGTTAGTTTTGTTGTGGCAATTCTCAGAACAGATCTGAGGTGTTCATCACTCAACTGGGATCTGTGAGGTGCTTTGTTGGTGTTCATCACACTAAAAGTCTGTTCACACACGTACGTAGAGCCAAACAACACCAGCATCTTCTGTGCCATCTTCTGGATGTTTGGAAATTTGGCTGCTTTAATGAAGCATAAAACTCATCCAGTTTAAGAGAGTTGAACTTCTCCTTTAAGACGGTGTCACATTGGAGATCAATCAGTTCCAACTGCAACTCCTGTGGCGCCGTTTCAGGGTCTTGTGTGAAGGGACACGACACCAGCTGAAGAGACAGGACACCAGCTGAAGGGACATGACACTAGCTGAAGGGACTTGTCAATTTTTCCAAAATCAGAGAACCGATGGCAGAATTCTCCGTGCAGGTCGTCCAGTGATTTCCTGTATGTCTTCATGTCGAGGACGTCTTTCAGCGTAGCCAGCGTGGGGAAATGAGCGAATGACTTGTTTGACATTTGCTTTGAGAATAAAGCTAGCTTGGTTTTGAAGGCTCTGACGTTTGTGTACATTTCATGGACAAACTGGTCTTTCCCTTGTAGCTTCACGTTCAGCTCATTCATGTGTGTCAGTACGTCCTCAGTAAAAGATAAATCACAAAGACAATCTGTGTCACTCAGCTCAGGAAAATTGTCAGCTTTCTCAAGTAGCTCCAAAAATGAGATAATCTCCTGTTTGAGCTCCAACACTCGTTGACATACTTTCCCCAAACTTAACCAGCGGACATTGGAGTGGTGAAGCAAGTCCTGGTGATCAGCGTCATTTTCTTCAAGAAACTTAATAACCTGACGATGGTGAAGTCCCCTCGCTCCAATAAAGTTAACCACTTTTACAACTGGCTTCACTACGTGGTCGAGCTGCAGGATGGATTTACACAGTGCTTCCTGGTGGATTATGCAGTGTAAGAAAATGACCTCCTGCTCAGGGTTGTCCTCTTTCACCCCCTCCTGGATTCTTTTCAGCAACCCGACGTTTTTTCCAGTCAGATTTGGCGATCCGTCTGTGGTAACGTTGGCGAGCGTACTCCAAGGTAGCTGGAGCCTCTCGATGACCCCCGACACGCCGTCATACGAGTCCTCTCCCCGCGTTTTCCCCTTCAGGGGTTCCACGGCCAAAAACTCCTCTGTTATCTCAAAATTGTCATTAATCCCTCTGATAAAAATTAAAAGCTGAACGGTGTCCTTTATGTCATTACTTTCGTCCAGTGCCAAGGAATATCATGTAAATGACTCCGCTTTTTTGTTTAGCTTGCTAGCCAAGTCTTCGTCAATCAGCTCAACACTGCGAGTCACCGTCCTGCATGATGAGCTCATGTTTTCTAATTTGTTCTTGCTCTCAGGACACAAGATGCCTGCTGTCTCTACCACGCACTCTTTGAGAAACTCCCCTTCGGAGAAAGGCTTGCTGGTCTATGCTGATTTGAATGCCAGCAAATAACTTACTTTCGTGCTTGATTCTTTATTAAAGGTGTTTTGCTGATCCTGCAAACTATCTGCCGACCTCTGAGCGGTCGCCGTCCGTTCTTGCGTTGACTGGTTGTTCGCGCAATTAGCATGCTCGGTGGAAAAGTGACGGCTGATGTTGTATTCCTTTAAAACCGCAACGGTTTCTTGGCAAATAAGACACACAGCCTTCAACCGGACTTCAGTGAAAAAGTATTTAGTCGTCCGTTCCTTATTAAACACTCGGCGCTCGCTGTCGACTTTTCTTTTCTTTGGCCCGTTCATTGTTGCAGATGTGTTCAGAGCAGCAGCAGAGTAACAACAGAGAGCAGCCCGGCCTCCGCAAAATCAAGTCAATGTATCACTGCGCCTAGTGCGCCACCTGGTGGACCGCTAGGTATTACAGGACAAGGTCAAATGAATGCAGTCATAATTATGATATGATTTGATTTGGGCAATTCTGTACCAATCTTCGGCGGGCCGGATTAAAAAGACCAACGGGCCGGATGTGGCCCGCGGGTCGTAGTTTGCCCACCCCTGAATTTGGAATCTAAAGCCATCTTCATAGTTTACTGCCACACATAAAATGTACACTGACAAACTGTTTACAAAGATAAAGAGGCCCGGAGATCTGCACAGTTTTTCCAATATGTAGAGTTGATGTGGAGTTTATAACCAGCATTGTCTTTTGTAATAGCAATATCAAAAAATATTATTTAAAAGAATATTTACTCATAAAAAAATATTAATATAAAATTGAATAAGCACTAAAACATCAAAAAGAGGAGTGTCTTCTTTGTCTGGCATAATACACTTTGGCATTGGATCACGTGATGTCAAAGTAGTCATCTTAACCGATGAGACACTGAGGGCCATCTGGCTCTGGAGATTCCTCCTGGTGTCAGGAGCACTTAAAAGAGACATGTCATGCCCTTTTTGGCAATTTCTCCTCAACTTATGTAGGATCATGATGTCAGACACGTGTTAAACCTTGTCAGACTTTCAAAACCTGATGCCTCCATTAACCCAGGTCTAACCCTCTCGGCCTGAATGCTGTGTACTTTTGAAAGAGGGTCCATAAACTTGCCTCATTTCCAGGTTCAACTCAATATATATATATATTTATTTATTTTATTTTTTTACACCAAATGCTCTCTTCCAAGCTATTTTGGGGTGCTGGCAGCTGTTTCCAATGAATGAGCTTTAATAAATTCACTAAAACTGCCCGCCCAGCACCAAACATTGGATAACGCTAGGAACTAGTATATGTTATTAAAAAACAAAAACCTGCAAAGTCTGCCAAAACATTTGCCATATCATGAAACATAGTAAAATAATGTCTAGAGAGCATGATTCTGCTCATGGATCCCTTATAATTTAAACTGTTAGTCTTTTCCAGCCATTCAAACTTAGCACTTGGTCACAGGCCCATCATGCTCCTGATCAAGAACCGCTTGCTTCTTTTGCCATGAAGGCTATAACTGCCCCATGACTCTTCTTGATTCCTCCTGACTCACCTAAAACACTCTCCAAGACTGTGATGTCATATAAAAATAGATTTTTGAACTTAGTTTGTGTTTTGCCTTACGCTCATTGTACTTCCCAACACTGTTACAGATTATTACCTGTGTAAGGTAAGGACTTCTTTGTTCACCTGTATTCTTACCAGATTCTCTTTGTTTTATGCGGCAGAAAAACTGAGACCTCCAGACAGTTTCTACCTTGTGCGATTCTGTGCTAGGCTATGTTTACAACAATACAATATATATATATATTTCATATTATATTTCTTATATGCAATCTCGTATTAATCAACTATTAATCCTCAGGCTATGCAACAGGCTGTTTCTGCTGAGGTCAGCGATCCTGTTGGGGTCAGCATGGGGTCAGCATGCTGATGCGCATAATAACAAGGCCACAGGCCGTTACCGGGCGGTAACGGTTGATGGCATGACCACTAGTTTGATCTTTTGTCTTTCTTATATCTTCCAAGTCATAAAACAGGAATAAGTTATTGACCTGAACAAACACGTCCCCACAAGGCAAGACCCCCACCTCGACCAATCAACAAAGGACACATCACCATACATTATTTTTTTGGTTTTCTGTACTATAAGAAGACTGGGTCAGGGAGAGTCAGACTTCAGACTTCGTGAACTGACACATACTCTGTTGCGGTCAGGGAAACATAGTCTGGACCCAGAGCTCTGTAAACTGGTTATTCTGCTGCTGTTAAATAAATATCTTGAAGCCTGACATATTCTCCTATTGCCTCAATACACGCAGGACTGGGGGCTGACACATATTGGCTTTGTACTAGCAGGAGCCCAAGTCCAACAACCTCCATTTTCCTCCCCTGTGAAATGTTTTGTTGCTCAGTCTAGTCATGGTTAGGGATTCAAGAATGAGGGCTTTTCATCAAAGTAGGGCCAAGTGTCAGCCAGTCCAGAAAGGGAAGACCACAAAACAGCAACTACACAGAGGAAGAAAACGTAACAAAAAAAACTAATATTTAACATGTAGTTATTATCTAAATTTACCTGGACAGCGACTTGTTGCAAAGAAAGGACATGTCCATCGCACCTGAACTGATGTCCTAGCTACATTTTCCATTTCAGGCTCCTCACTGATTGTTATGGCAGTGTCCACACCTGCATGGATGAAGTGACCATCAGCACTCTTGGGCTGTTCCTTTGATTCCTATCAGGCAGGCAGGATTTCTGAAAGCAATGTGTGGCAGTTTACAAATAATCTGTTATGAAAACAGGATATACTGTAGGATATTTGTGACTATATGTTAACTTTCCCCTGCAGAGTCAGTAATATTAGTTTGACCACTGTTTATGAGGGAATGCGAATACCTTTGTCACACCGCTTTAAGTGTAGCCTACTCCAACCTGTTCTTTTTTAATTGAACAGGAAACGCCCTAGACACACGGACATGCGGGGAAACGAAACCTATCTAACAAAATTTGGGTCATGCACTGTGTACAGATGGACACGCATCTAATAAAACAAAGATAGACTAAGTTAATAAATAATAATAACAATAATAATAATAATAATAATAATAATCCCACCGAAATCAATAGATTCCATCACCAGTGCTTGGACTCCTAATGAATAATTCCCCCTTGGTAGCCGAGTCATGTTTTTTCATCAGCGGCAGAAGAAATGAAAGACAGGGAAACGTAAACTAATATTAGCTTTCAATTTAATTTATGGGGTTTAGCTGTAACATAACTTTCATTTTTTGACCCAAAATGCAGAAAACGAAACCTAACTTTCGATTGGGATCGTTTTTTCTCGCCCGGGTTTCTTGGTTCGGCCCACAGTGTAGCCTACTCTTGACAGAGTAGCTGCAACACACTGCACTTATTTGATTTATTTCAGGAGAGAAGCTATGAGCACCATGAACACTCTGAATCAACAGTATGAGGAGAAGGTGCGTCCCTGCATCGACCTCATTGACTCTCTGCGCTCTCTGGGTGTCGAGAAGGACTTGGCGCTGCCTGCTATCGCCGTGATAGGAGACCAAAGCTCGGGGAAGAGCTCCGTGTTGGAGGCGCTGTCTGGGGTGGCTCTGCCTAGAGGAAGTGGTAAGTCTTTATTGCAACACTTTGCCTTTGGGCTCCAGTAAATACTTTATCCCTCAAATAAATGGCCATCTGAACAGTTTATCCTGTTTTCGTGCGTAACACCGGAGACCACTTCCTTGTCTTTTTCTCTTTTTTTATATCGACGGGGGAGGGGGGGTGTTCTGATTCTCATTCGTGTGAAATTAAGATAACAGAAATAAAAACTGGAGTGATTTCTTACGGGACGAATAAGGAAAGGATCGGAGGGAATTGGAGCAAGTGATGAATATGATGAGGATTTCCATTGCTGAAAATGCACAAATGAAGTGGGCTCGAGGTTCATGTGAAAATATCAAAAGCTTAAAAACAAAACAAAAAAGCAACTAAAACAAAAAAATCTAAGAAAATGGCATATACAACTGCATGAAATAAAAGCTTAATCATGAATGTATTTTTTTTTTATCAACATGCAAGTATGTGAATGATGTAAAAAGGGATTTAACCGATGAGATAAATATAAACCACCAGCTCAAACTTAGAAAGTTGATAGATGTTTTATTTATTTATTTTGTATATTTGAGATCAGTCTTTTATTTGAGCTATCTTGGTGCTTTTCATTGGCCAATTTCGTCAAGTTCACTGTTTCACTTTACCATTCTTCTCCCTGCCTTGTCATTGAAATACAGGCATTGTGACAAGATGTCCTCTGGAACTGAAGATGAAGAGAAAGAATGAAGGAGAGAAGTGGTATGGAAAAATCAGCTACCGGGACTGTGTGGAAGAGATAAAAAAGCCCGCAAATGTGGAGAAAATGATAAGAGAAGGTACACGTTATACAGTATACAGCATTATCTCATGACACTATCAAAAGTCAGGTATTGATGGGAGGTAGTTTTCTTGTTAAGGGATTCATCATATAGCATCTGTCTCTCTCTCCAGCTCAAGATAAAATTGCCGGTGCCGGGGTGGGGATCAGCGATGACCTCATCAGTCTGGAGATCGCCTCCCCTGATGTTCCAGACCTGACGCTCATTGATCTGCCAGGCATCACTAGGGTGGCTGTACAGGGACAAAACGAAAACATTGGTGATCAGGTATGCTAGTGTAGCATTTAGTACTATGGTTGTGTCTTACATTGTAGCAGATAGAAACACAGTTTAACTCATTATTTACCAATTTGCTCTTTTCATTTTTGAAAGCCAAAAAAAGCCAGCACCCTACTGCACCATTGCTCTCAATATAGACCCATTTTTAGCATGAAGAAAAATCCAAAGTTGAATTGCCTACCGTACCTACTTCATTGCTGACCTATGATAAGACAACTCCTGATAAGAATGTGTTCAGCGAATCAATGTCAATATGAATGTAGTACAACCTGAAATAATGTAGATTTGTTTTAGCCAACTCCTTACTTTTATTGCACCACTACAGTCTCCATTTTCATCCAGAGCCATCAGTATGGAAAGATGTTTACTGTTGATATAAAATGTTTGTTCAGCATTTGATCAGAACAAACATAAGCAGTGGTGATTTGATAACTGGACACTTTTCAAATATTTGTTATATAATTAATTAATACTTTCAGATAAAGAGACTGATCCAGAAGTTCATCACAAAACAAGAAACCATCAGCTTGGTGGTTGTTCCGTGCAACGTGGACATCGCAACCACAGAGGCTTTGAAGATGGCACAGGAGGTAGATCCTGATGGAGAGAGGACTTTGGGTAAATAGAACTTAGGTTGAAAAAAAGACTACCTGCTAGGATTTATTCTTAGATAGTCTGCTCTTTATGTCGTGCAGACTGTCCAGTTGTGTAAATCATGTTAGATCTGTCTCCAGTTAACCAATTGCCTGTGCAGAAGTAAAAGATAGTTTAAGTTTTCTTTGTCCAATTTGAAGTCACTATCTAGAAGATTTGTTTTGCTCTTTTTGGCGATACTTATGGATTTCACTTCCCAGAGATCCAAACATGCAGCCTGAATGGCGAGTGAGTGACAACTACCTCGCTGAACCACTGCGACTCACTCACGTGTGTGTCTGCACTGCCCGCTTGTCTGCCGCCAGCCCGATCTTTCTACATGGAGTTTCCGTGATTTTTTTTTTTTACCCTCATTTATAGCAAGACACACAGGCTAGAAGGAGAGAGAGACACACTGGAAAAGCTCTGCCCTCCACCTGTCAAATTATTAATATGATTTAATTACCAAAACTGTAGATCACGCACCGCAGCAGCAAGGTGTGACACGCATGTCTCACGTAGGTTGCATGACTGTTCTGACATGTTAGCATTGGCGCAGAGATGAAAGCCAAGACGTTCCGAGACCACCACGTGCAGGCCATTCAGGCAGTGTGTCTTCTTGAGATTTCCCCGGGAATTTTGCCACTGACACGCAGCTCATTTAGTTCCCAGTACTGCAAATGCAGAGGTTTTCATCAGTGGCCCACAGGCTCAATCTCTGCAGTGTGTTCGACTGTTGATCTCCATTGTGTTACCTCATTTAGCTGTAGATAGTGACTTAACAGAAATTTATTGAAGTGAAAATCTTTTTTATTGGTACTTTAAGCTATTTATCGAAGTAGTATTGTTATGTTTGAGTTATTATCATATTGTACAGTTGATTTAGCTTAATGTATAGTTCATTTTATGCTGTCATTCTTGCTATGGCAATCTTCGTTTCAAAATAATTAAAGCTGCGCATTTGGCAGTTATTTATTAATGTCTGTCAGTTTGTTTGTTTTTATGTTCATCCATACGTGTTTGCGGCTTAAGAGGAGGTGATTCTCTTATTCTCTTTCTGGATGTTTTATTTCCAGACACCACTACCACCATGCAGCTTTGCAGCATATAACCGTCTGAAATGTAATGACGTTACCTTTTTACCGAGTAAAGGCGCTGAACTCTGTAACAGTCAATACAAATTTTCCAGCTAGTCCTATAGGGTTAGAAATCCAACACTCTACTTCTCTCTCAGGTGTCATGACCAAGCCCGACCTGGTGGACAAAGGCACAGAAGGGACGTTGGTTCAAATTGTCCATAATGAGGTCATCCACCTGAAGAAGGGCTACATGATCGTTAAGTGCAGGGGTCAGAAAGAGATCACAGAGAAGGTGTCTCTTACTGAAGCAATAGCAAGAGAGGAAGACTTCTTCAGAGAGCATGCATATTTACAGTAAGTTATTTATTTTCAGTAATCATGCAAACAAGTGTGTGCTGTGTGTTAGACTGTGTTCATTGTATTCTGCAACTACTGATATGTGCTGTAGGATTCTCTATGATGAAGGTTACGCCACTGTTCCTAAACTAGCGGAAAATCTCACCCTGAAACTGGTGGATCATATCCAGGTGAATAATTCTCCCTGCCTCATCTTAATGGTTCACTGTCAGATAATGTTACCCACTCCCGCTGTTAATGCCTTGACCCCTGTGTGATTTATAGAAAACTTTGCCTCAACTGGAAGAGCAGGTAGAGAAGAAACTAAAACAGAATCATACAAAGCTGGCAAAATTAGGCAAAGGACCCCCATCTGAAGCAACTGGGAGAATTGGTTACCTCATTGATGTGAGTTCACTAGCTTGCACTTTTTGCTTCTTCATACCAGAGGTGTGACTAAAGTGATTGAAGGTTCTGTAAAAACTCATTCACGTGTTCTGTTCTTTTTATCTGAAACTTGTATCTCTTAGAGAGTGACAGCATTTACACAGGATGCTATCTACCTCATCAAAGGGGAGGACCTGATGTGTGGATTCAAGTCCAGTATCTTTCCCTTACTCAGAAAACAGTTTGTAGGATGGAAAGAAACCATAGACAGCTCTGGACTAACATGTAAGTAGTCAATCAACACCTTTATCACTTTTGATTTATCAGCTGTTGCTTCCACACTAAACACTGTAACTTTAATCTGATATGAAAAGCAAACTGCTGAGTAAAATAGTCCTTCTTACAATGACGGATGGAACATTTTGAAATATGAAATTATGTAACTTTTATTGCAATTATAATGCAGTCAACTGGAATATTCAGAAAGAAGTGACTCACTATGAACGAATGTACCGCGGAAGAGAACTGCCAGGGTTCATCAACTACAAGACCTTTGAGACAATGATCCAGGAGCAGATCAAACAGCTGGAAGAACCCGCTGTCCTGAAACTCAAGAATGTGGCAGGCATGTATTATCATGATGCTACAATAATTGTAGGCTATGAGAATACATAATTATAAAATAATAACTTATGGATATTATTTTGTTTTGTATGTTTGCCTCTTAATTTGTATTTATTTGTTTATTTTCTCTGTAGAAATTGTGAAGAAAGAGCTGTTTGAGTTGGCAGAGAGCAGCCTGGTTGGATTTCCTAACCTTGTCAGAACAGCCAAGGTATCATCTTTGTGACTTTGCTACTGTATAAAGGTCGTTTACTAGTGTTGAACATTTACTGACATTTTTTTTTGTGTGATTTAGCTGAAGATTGAGGCCATCACAAATGTGAGGGAAGCTGTGGCAGAGTCCACCCTGAGGACTCAGTTTCAGATGGAGTTGGTTGTTTACACTCAGGACAACACATACAGCAAGAAGTTAGGGAAGCGGAAGAGGGAAGATGTGTTAGATCCTCTGTCGGTCTCCTTCCAGGCCACCCTCAAAGAGATGATGAGACACATCAGAACCTATTACCAAGTATGTGTCATTTAAATGCTGTATATTTTATGTTGGCACCTCACACTATTTAATACATGCTGTCAAAAAATAAGCACATCCGTGGAAATCTTTAAATATTTATATATATATTTGGACCAGCAAATATTTGATATTTGATCCTCATTGATCAGCTCCCATGGCGAAAAGTGATACACTCAAACAACTGACACAACACTGACACTTTGTAGTCATTTTCACAATCTAAATAACTTAAAAAAAAAAAAAAAAAAAATGATTTAAAGAGTAAGCACACCCCAACTTTGATCACATCCTCAGATCCCACAAAACTGTAAACCAGGGTTCCAGATTAGGTGTCAGTGATAATAACGTCCTTAGGGAGTGACAGGTGGAACTTGCCTTATTTAAACCGCTGACATTGAGGGTCCATTGTTCTCTTTGCTGTGGAAGTGTGTGGTGTCATTATGCCAATATCTAAAGAGCACTAAGGCCTTCAGAACAAAGGTTTCAATGCTTATATGTCTGGCAACAGAATTAAAAATATCTCTTTGAAACAAGTCATTCCGTTGTAAAGGAAATCATCTACCAGAAGTGTAGATGGCCATGAACATACAGAGTTTTTTTGGCCACAGCAACTAACAGGAGATGTGTAGTCTAAAAATTTGAGCGAACTGATGTCAAACACTGGTGGACTATTATGCAAAACCCAATGTGTCACATCTGCTTAAGGGAGCAACACTATCTTCTGAGGTCAGGGATGTACTCACCTATTGAAATTTTTGTGTGATAAAATAGGTAATTTACCTCATGGTGATGTTCAAGTATATCACTTTCATCTGTTTCAACTAGGAGCAAATTTTTAATGGTTCAAATATGTCCAAAAATGGACAATTTACATCGGATGTACTTTTTCACATGATTGTACACAGTTTTTAAAGATATATTTTATTTTGGTTAATGTAATATTACTTACTAAAAAACATTTGGCTGAAATCATGTCTACTTCTTGTACAGTCCAAATGAAGATATACAGATATGTTACATATATTACAGAGAAGACAATGTAGTAGAAGCTTTAAGTTGCCCCTCTATTTTCCATTCTCCGAACCACAGATTGCTGGCCAGCGTCTAGCTGACCAGATCCCCCTGGTGATCCGCTACCAGATGCTGCAGGAGTCTACCACTCAGCTGCAGAGAGAGATGCTGCAAATGCTTCAGGACAAGGAGAGAACCGAGAGCCTACTTCACGAGGACAGTGGCATGGGAAATGAGAGAGTTCGCCTTAAGAAAAGCCTAAAGCGCCTGTCAGAGGCACGCAATCTGTTGACTGAATTTGGGTTGACCATGTAAGACTTCAAAACAACACAAAAAGCCTAAAACCACATTTCAAGTTAAAGAAGTTGCCAAATGATCAAATTTATGAAAATTCTACTTTTTTTGGGACAAGACGACCAGTAGTTAGGAAGCATACCTATTCTGTCCTCAGAGTAGGTGTCAGACCACACTTCGACAGATAGCGAACATACTGTTGTATAGAGAGTCAGACGAAGAAGTAAAGTTGAATGAACGTTTACTGTTTGTTTTCCTCTTCTCATGTACAACAATCTTTTTTGTAAAACTGAAATAAGGACAAAAATAAATCACTCAATCAGTATGTATGTCAAAATAAAATTACATATATTTTCTGATGTACCACACATAAAACACTGTGCTAAATTACCTTCCTTTTCAACAAACAAGGCATGGCTTGATAATGCTGAGTCATCACAATGCTTTACCTTAACTTAGATGCTAAAAAATACTAGCTCCATAAAAACGTCCCTCTTTATGTTAAAGTTCTATGTAAACATTCAATAAGCAGTACAATTCAGCACACATGATATTTTGGTACTCACAAGCATTGCTTCTCAAGGCACTCAACGTAAGAAAGGCAGAGGATTAGCTGCTCACATGTGATCCCTCACCTCTGCTGTGCGCTGGAATCAGTGCTCTGGCCACATCATGTGACCCTATTGGCCAATGAATGAAAAGAAGACTTCTGCTAAAACTAACTGCAATAACACATGCAACCACCAGGGGGATAAATTAAAATAATCTAAACATCAACCCAATAGACAGAACAATACCACAAGGTCAAATGGCGTTGTTAGTGATTCTTAAGTTCCGCACTGCAACTATGTAAATATAGGCACACAAAAAACAAAACAAAAAATTCAAATATTCCAATATTTAGTAAAATACAAAAACGTGTTACATGTTCTATCCATGTTAAAACTTTTTATTGAGACAACTCAAAGACAGTTCATTTTCTATATGGATTTCATAAAGGTTTCCAGACTTTATTCTTCATTGTTAGTTTTCCATCCTGTGTTATTATTGTTGTGAAAGAAATGCTTAAAGGGGATTTAAAAAAGATAGGATCTAATTCTTAGAAATTACATTTTTAACTTAAAAATAAGAAGATAAGGTTGTTGATATTAGCTAGGTAAAAATGATGATAGTCCAGAACAATAAATATGTTGGTCCTGAATTGTAAGATAAGCATATCTTCTGAAATAAAACTTAAAATATACTGTTTGAATGCCTCATTTAATGTCAATCCTAGAATCATAGAACAAATTGGATTAGTCTAGTAAAGATGGTCTTTCCTGCACCAGAAGGTCCAAAGTTGGCTTGTTGACAAAAAAAAGACTGAATAAACTGATGAGGAATTCCAGCTATGTCCTGTGGTACCCCCATGGACTCATTGGAGGACAAAAGGGAGAGGAGAATGCCAGACAAGTTATCATCCATCTTGGACAACACCTCCCACCCCGTTTGCCATCTGCAGTTAGAGATCAGAGAGTAATCTTGGAGTTTGACCTGCAGCATTTAAAGGACTCTGGGAAACAGAACTCCAAGCACCATGTCTGGTGAACACCAAAGCATGGTCATCAACACACTGAGACCACCACTATGATTAATCATTGTGGTGGCAGCATCATGCTAAGAGGGTGCATCTAGGCGGCAGGTACAGCAAAGGAGACTGGTCAGATTCAAAGTGGAATGAATGCAAAAGAAGACCTACTCCGAAGTGCAGCGACCCGAGACCGGGGCGATGGTTCACCTCTCAGCAGGACAGTGTTCCAGATACGGACCACGCTTGATTTTCTTTAGGACAAATTCTCCCTGTTCTTAAGTGGCCCTATGTAACATCTGTGGAGACTTAATGGCAGCTCTTTAATGCCGCCCATTTCAATCTGACGTACAGTGCATCCGGAAAGTATTCACAGCGCTTCACTTTTTCCACATTTTGTTATGTTACAACCTTATTCCAAAATGGATTAAATTATTTTTTTTCCCTCAAAATTCTACACACAATACCCCATAATGACAACGTGAAATACATTTTTTTGAAATGTTTGCAAATCTATTAAAAATCAAAAACGAAAAAATCACATGTACATACTGTAAGTCTTCACAGCCTTTGCCATTACACTCAAAATTGAGCTCAGGTGCATCCTGTTTCCACTGATCATCCTTGAGATGTTTCTACAACTTGATTGGAGTCCACCTGTGGTAAATTCAGTTGATTGGACATGATTTGGAAAGACACACACCGTCTATATAGGGTCCCACAGTTGACAGTGCATGTCAGAGCACAAACCAAGCCATGAAGTCCAAAAAATTGTCTGTAGACCTCCGAAACAGGATTGTCTCGAGGCACAGATCTGGGGAAGGGTACAGAAAAATGTCTGCAGCATTGAAGGTCCCAATGAGCACAGTGGCCTCCATCATCCGTAAATGGAAGAAGTTTGGAACCACCAAGACTCTTCCTAGAGTTGGCCGCCTGACCAAACTGAGCGATCGGGGAAGAAGGGCCTTAGTCAGGGAGGTGACCAAGAACCCGATGGTCACTCTGACAGAGCTCCAACGTTGCTCTGAGAAGAGAGGAGAACCTTCCATCCAGAAGGACAACCATCTCTGCAGCACTCCACCAAGCAGGCCTGTATGGTAGAGTGGCCAGACGGAAGCCACTCCTCAGTAAAAGGCACATGACAGCCCACCTGGAGTTTACCAAAAGGCACCTGAAGGACTATCAGACGATGAGAAACTAAATTCTCTGATCTGATGAAACAAAGATCGAACTCTTTGGCCTGAATGCCAAGCATCATGTTTGGAGGAAACCAGGCACCGCTCATCACCTGGCCAATACCATCTCTACAGTGAAGCATGGTGGTGGCAGCATCATGCTGTGGGGATGTTTTTCAGTGGCAGGAACTGGGAGACTAGTCAGGATGGAGGGAAAGATGAATGCAGCAATGTACAGAGACATCCTTGATGAAAACCTTCTCCAGAGCGCTCTGGACCTCAGACTGGGGCGAAGGTTCATCTTCCAACAGGACAACGACCCAAAGCACACAGCCAAGATAACAAAGGAGTGGCTTCGGGACAACTCTGTGAATGTCTTTGAGAAGCCCAGGCAGAGCCCAGACTTGAACCCGATTGAACATCTCTGGAGAGATCTGAAAATGGCTGCGCACCGACGCTCCCCATCCAACCTGATGGAGCTTGAGAGGTCCTGCAAAGAAGAATGGGAGAAACTGCCCAAGAATAGGTGTGCCAAGCTTATAGCATCATACTCAAAAAGACTTGAGGCTGTAATTTCTGCCAAAGGTGCTTCAACAAAGTATTGAGCAAAGGTTGTGAATACTTAAGTACGTGTTATATTTTCGTTCTTTATTTTTAATAGATTTGCAAAAATTTTAAACAAACTATTTTGACTTTGTCATTATGGGATATTGCGTGTAGAATTTTGAGGAAAAAAATGAATTTAATCCATTTTAGAATAAGGCTGTAACATAACAAAATGTGTAAAAAGTGAAGCGCTGTGAATACTTTCCGGATGCACTGTAGTTTGACAGGATCTGCCAGGAGGAATGGGGTAAACTGCTCAAATTCAGCTGTATGCAAAGCCTATGAAGAGAAGACTGGAAGAAATGTGTATTTTAGAGGCTTCACAGAACTGAATTAGGGATCTGAATTAAGATAAATCAATTAATACATTTGTAAATTGATAGATTTTAGTTTGATTTTTCATAAATTTGTTAACAATTCTAAGCGTGTTTTCACTTTGTTATAGTGTAGTTGGGCAAACATGTCAATTTTATTCATTTGAAATAAAACCAACATGATAACGTGTGCAGACGTGAAGGGGTCGTACCCTCTGCACGGGTAGACATGCATTGGAAGATGGTAGCTACGTCATGTTTGTCCCATCAGCAGCAGGAGAAATGAAAGACAAGCAAACGAAACTTAACATCCTTTTGATTTCTCTGACGGGGATTGTCTGCATTACTGCAGCTCGCATCCCCCCCATCCTGATGCCTGCAGCCGCTGACCGCTGACGGACAGAATATTTCAAGTGAAGGACTTAAATCAGTTCCCTTTTAAACAAATGTGGTGAACACACACCTGACACTTGATCTATTTAAACACGCCCAAATGCGGGAAACGAAACCTAACTTTTCATTGTGGGAATTGTTTCTCTGGTTCTGCCTACTGTGCTCTGACTGAGTATATAGGCTAGACGATTTCCTTGTTGCTCGATTAGGTTTTTGTCAGGAGAGAAGCTATGAGCACCATGAACACTCTGAATCAACAGTATGAGGAGAAGGTGCGTCCCTGCATCGACCTCATTGACTCTCTGCGCTCTCTGGGTGTCGAGAAGGACTTGGCGCTGCCTGCTATCGCCGTGATAGGAGACCAAAGCTCGGGGAAGAGCTCCGTGTTGGAGGCGCTGTCTGGGGTGGCTCTGCCTAGAGGAAGTGGTAAGTTACAACCTAGAATATCTATCTATCTCCCCCCCCCCCCCATCCTTTTTTCTCTCTCTCTCTCTCTCTCTCTCTCTCTCTCTCTCTCTCTCTCTCTCTCTCTCTCTCTCCCCCCCAATCCATCCATCCATCCAGGACCACAAATGTTTGGCCAGGTGGCAGGACAACCCAATGCTGAAACACACATTACACAGCAGGTGTAATGCCTGGATGAGGCACTGTGCCAAGTTGAAGGCCACAAAAAAATTCCAGGCAGCAAGAATGCTACAATGAAGAAAAAAATAATCTGCCTATATTTAAACAAAAATATCTACCTGCTAGTGGTGGTAGAGAAAATACCATCACTGTGTTGCGACTCTGTTTGCACTTCTGCTGGCTTTGTACAAAAAAACAAAAAAACAAAAAATGTCATGCCCTACTTTTTTGTTTGTCAGCAGGTAAAAACAGACAAACTACAGAAGTATCCCTGTTTACATTTGGAAATTTCATAAGCTATATAAAAAGGGAAATATTGATGTTTGATTAAAATTCTCTTGCACATTTGTACTTCCTGTAACATATTGTTAAACATTAATTTTGATCCAATTTTTATTAAATTGATTTCTGTTATCTGACATAGTCTACTGTTTTTCACAATTTCATCATGCACACTTGGTCTCACTTTGAGTCTTTTCCCTCTCTCCCCATTCACTCGTCATAAATCCAGGCATTGTGACAAGATGTCCTCTCGAACTGAAGATGAAGAGAAAGAGAGAGGGAGAGCAGTGGTATGGAAAGATAAGCTACCAAGACAGCGAGAAAGAGATAGAGGACCCTGCAGATGTGGAGAAAATGATCAGACAAGGTACAGTTTACAGTACATCCTTCTTGCATATCACTATAAAAAGCCTGGGGTCAATGGAGCTACTGGATTTTTTTTTTTTAGGTTTGAGCAATAATATCATGTCCTTGCTCTCCAGCTCAAGATGAAATGGCCGGGGTCGGGGTGGGGATCAGCGATGACCTCATCAGTCTGGAGATTGCCTCCCCTGATGTTCCAGACCTGACGCTCATTGACCTGCCCGGCATCGCCAGGGTGGCTGTAAAGGGACAACCAGAGAACATTGGTGATCAGGTAGGTTAGTTCTGTGGCCCAAATCAGTGTGCCACAGTTTCTTTAGGACAATTTTTTTTGTAGTTTGTTGACATTGTATTTTGTGAATGATCCAGATCTATCAGGATAGTAATCTACAAAAATCTTGAGTTTTAACCTGCAACGTGATGTCTCATGAATAACTTCCTGTATTGGCCACCACCCTTGCAAAAAATAAGACTGCTATTCAAATCTCTGGACACTTCACTCTCATGTTAGGATTAGAAAAGGCAAAACAACCATTTGATAGTTGTGTAAATTGTACCTTGATGTGCAATATGAATTAATCCTTTCAGATAAAGAGACTGATCCAGAAGTTCATCACAAAACAAGAAACCATCAGTTTGGTGGTTGTTCCGTGCAACGTGGACATCGCAACCACAGAGGCTTTGAAGATGGCACAGATGGTGGATCCTGATGGAGAGAGGACTTTGGGTAAGTAAGACTGATTTTGAAAAAAGGGTCACTTGGCTCTTTGGAAAGTTACTCAACTCTAATGCCCGGGACATACAGGCTGCGTGGAGTGTGTGTCCACTGCGTATTACCAGATATGCTGTGGCTGAGAGTCGTATCATTGAATCAATCAGATTCTTTTTGACTATTGATTGTTTGAGGTCTGACAAATGGCAAGTTATAAACCAAAAAGCAGGCAAATGATTTTTGTTTACCCTCGTTCAGAGCGAGACACACCGACACAACACAGAGGAAAGAGAGGGAGAGGGAGAGAGCACCAAGAATATGCTGCCCTTCACCTGGAAAAGTATTGCCATGAAATAATTAGAGCCTACACTGAGTTTTTGCTGTGATTAAATAGTGTGCACGTGATTACAGGGATTGCTTCCTGTCGGGAGAATCCTACAAATTATCACTCGACCTGTGTAGAGAACAACAAAGAAGTCAGACACAGAATCTTACTTTGTACAAAGGGCACCCTGCACAGCGCACACACGTCGCTATGACAGAGTCGCGCTGAACAGTTCCTTCTTCCTTTATTTATAGCAGAAGCTTATGTACAACATAGCTGAGCAGGGGCAGTCCCTGTTCATGGGAAAGTGATAACAGTTGGAAGGAGGAATACAAAACAACGGTCTGTTGTGCGCAGGCGGGGGAGGCCGGAACTACCTGTTCCAGCCTTGGAGATTGTGGGTTTGCTTCTCACGTTAGTTTGTGAGTAACAGAACAATTTTCTCCTAACACTTCCTTTTCTGTTTTGGCTGGAAACTGTGGGGCTGCATGAGTACAAAAAATAAGCGGTGGGTCTATTCCTTTAGATGATGCTCCACATGACTCGCATGTGAGACACAGGCAGTATGGCTGCTCTAACTTGTTAACATGGACGACAAAAAGAAAACAAGTCACGCAGGCCATGTGTCCCTTGGATTAGGTAGTCTACTTTCTCTCTTTCAGGTATCTTGACCAAGCCTGACCTGGTGGACAAAGGCACAGAGGAGGTGGTGGTTGAAATTGTCCATAATGAGGTCATCCACCTGAAGAAGGGCTACATGATTGTCAAGTGCAGGGGTCAGAAGGAGATCACGGAGAAAGTGTCTCTTACTGAAGCAATAGAAAGAGAGAAAGACTTCTTCAAAGAGCATACATATTTCTAGTAAGTTCACCATACTGTATAAACACTACATGGTAAAGTGTTTGGCAGGTTGAGCAGCATGTACTCAGTAGCTTTTTGGTTTTTGCTGTAGCACTCTCTACAGTGAAGGTCAAGCCACTGTTCCTAAACTGGCTGAGAAACTCACACTGGAGCTGGTGCATCACATTGAGGTGAATTGCTCTTATTTCTTCACCTTAACAATTTATGGTATGAATCAGTGGTTAGTTTTCTCACGTTTGACCTGTGCTGTGATTTACAGAGATCTCTGCCGAGACTGGAAGAGCAGATCGAGGAGAAACTAGCACAGACTCAGGCAGAGCTGGACAAATATGGCAATGGCCCCCCATCTGATGCAGCTGAGAGACTGATGTTCCTCATTGATGTGAGCTCCCTTACGCAACATCCCGATTACAGCACATGGCTTCATTTGTTTGTCCATACTTATCTTTAAAATGAAAAAAAAATACTTGTTTGTGCTGCAGAAAGTGACAGCATTCAATCAGGATGCCATCAGTCTGACTTCAGGAGAGGAACTGATGTGTGGAGAGAAGCTCAATGTCTTTTTTGTGCTCAGAAAAGAGTTTGGGAAATGGAAGGTGCACCTGGACCACTCAGGAGAGAAATGTGAGTACATTATTTTGATCTGATGTACAGCTGTTCATTGGCACAACTCTGACACATATTTTGGTGCGTTGCAGTTAACGAGAAAATTGACCAAGAGGTGGAGGAATATGAAGAAAGGTACCGTGGAAGAGAGCTACCAGGCTTCATTAATTACAGGACCTTTGAGGTCATGGTCAAGGAGCAGATCAAACAGCTGGAAGAGCCAGCTGTCAAGAAACTCAAGGACATTGGAGGTATATTCTTCTTTTAGTATGTTTTTTGCAACTTTCTCTTTTGAGATTTCATTGTGTTGCTGTGGAGTTAAAAAAAATAGTTTTTTCATCACTGTTAAAATGATTGTCCGATCTTTTCAGATTTTTTTAATATTATTTTTTACAATTAGTAGGGGTGGTGCAGGGCAACTATATGGTTTTTGCGGGTGAGAAACTGCTTTTTCAACGTACTTTGAGCAGGCATGTTGGAGAACTCAAATGCCATCGTGCCACAGAACATCAAAGTAGACCTCAGTGTTGACAATCTGACCAAATTCATGGTGTACAACACCACGAATGTCCAGAAAACACCACGCTGCAGATGGGCCTTTGTCTGGTTTTGGACAGTGACGTTCTGCTTCTTTTTGAAACACGAATGTCCCTTAAAAAACCTTGCTCGGCCCACTGCTTTGTTGTCATAGGCTTCATTAAGCATTTCAAGGGTCGTTGTTGCCTATTTCCTGAGTTTGGCACAAAATTTATGTGCCCACTCTGGTCATGTCCTGGAGAAATTGCAATGCGCCCGCAGCAACTTTCACAAAAATGTGTAAAACTCAGCTGCTGATATCCATCAAGCAACAAAACTTGGTATGTAGTCTGGAAGGTTATAGCTTCCCCTCGCTGTGCTACAGCTTTCACGTGCACCAGGAGCAGACTCTGAATTTTTTGATTGACACTTGTAAAGCTGAGTCTTGCCACTTTCATTTACTGTTCATTAATTTAGTTCAGATTGAATGTGGTGAGCCTATGTTCAGCCTGAAGAAAAAAATAAGTGTGTAACTGATGGTTTAGTGTCACATTTACCCAGTACTATGCTCTTTCTTTATTGTTCCAATACAACCACCAATGAAGTGCTCAATGGAAACAAAGCATTTGTATCTTGTATTTCTGTTTTCTCCAGATGCCATGAAGAAGGTGTTCATACAGCTGGCCCACAGTAGCTTCATTGGATATCCTAACCTCATGAAAACAGCCAAGGTAGTCATCTACTATGAGTTTAGCTGCTGCCACTCTTAAAAGTTGTATTTATTAATTTAGTTATTTTTTTTCTGTCAACATAATTTGCATTATCATTTGGGAATGTTCACACTGACATGAATCTTTTCCAGGCAAAGATCGAAGCCATTAAGCAAGAAAAAGAGTCCACTGCTGAAAACATGCTGAGGACTCAGTTCAAGATGGAGCTGCTGGTTTACTCTCAGGACAGAACCTACAGCGGGAGTTTGAGTGAGCGCAAGAGAGAAATGCAGGATGAGCAGGAAGACATACCTGAAAGAAGCATTGTGTACTGCATGGATAATCATGCAACACTTCAGGAGCTAATGTTGCACCTTAAATCTTATTACAATGTAAGTTTTAATTTAGATAAAAGATTTAAAAACAAAACCAATGACAGTATGGTTTAGACAGAGCATGTTTTTCAGGGACTGTTCTTGTCTGTCAAACTTTTCTTTCTCCTGCAGATTGCCAACATGCGTCTGGCTGACCAGATCCCGCTGGTGATCCGCTACCAAATGCTGCAGGAGTCTGCCATCCAGCTGCAAAGGGAGATGCTGCAGATGCTTCAGGACAAGGAGAATGTGGAGTCCATGCTGAAGGAGGATTTTGACATTGGCACTAAGAGGGCTAGTTTGCAGAGTCGCCTTGAACGACTCCTGAAGGCCCGCAAATACCTGGTGGAGTTCTAGAAGGCAAGACCTTGCAGCATGAGTCTGTTGCATGTACTGCTTTCATCTGTTAGGTACAATGTTTACTTGTTTTCCATGTACCTACTACATCAGAAAGTTTATTTTTATGTACTGTAATATATTATTCTATTGTTTCTATTATTGTCTTATTGCTTCTGTATGCTGCTGTTGCGAAAAAATGTCCCCTCGGGGATTAATAACGTAAATACCTACCTACCTACTCCTAGTTTCATTACAAAAAAGTCAGTCCAAAGTGTTTGATTTTTATTACATGGCAAATACAACGTAACTCACTATGTAAGTCATGTCCCCTGTTTCGGTTTAGTTGAATTCCTTCTATGAACTTTATTAAAGATTTAAAATGTATCCAAAGGTATCTTTTTGTTAAAATGTGTTTATTCAAAGAATAGATTTGTTTAATTCAACTTGATTTTATGGATAAAACTACTCAACCTAACAATCTATTTACTATAATTTTAAACAAATTTAGAACAACCCAAAAGATAAAAAGATAAAGATACTTCATTTTGCCTGAGACTTGTTTCTACGAGGGCAAAAGTATATATCAATAGTAAGTCTAAAATCCTTGTAATCACTTTTTTTTTTAGTTTATCTAACAAAGTACTCTCTCAGCTATTGGGCTCAAACTACTGTACTCAAATAGTCAGTATGAGTAGAAAACTGTACTTTAGCGCCCCCTTGTGAATTTAAAGAGGAACTGGAACAGGGAAACTGATCAGACATTCTAATACTCTAAATATATGAACATAAAATATCTTCCTCCATAAACAAAAGTGATCCTCAACTTTCAGCAATCAAAAGACCACAGTTCAGTCCTGACTTCTAGCTCAGCAACTAATGAATTATATTAAATACACCAATCAGCCATAACATTAAAGCCACTGATGCTGATAGTCAGACCGGACTTCTTAATATTTTTTCACTTCCATTTAAATGAATGGGGTTGACAAAAAATTAGGAACACCTCTCAATATAACCCAATGCGGTTCAAAGGCCCCATTAATTACAGCCTCCAAAATGACCATACACACAAGTTGAGATTGAGCAAAAAGGTTAACATTATGGTTGGCTGTTGTACTAAATACTTTATGCTTTACTTGTCAGTTATTTTAATGTTGTGGCTAGTTGGTGTGTACTTATTTTACATCAGTCAGAGGTGTCTCTCTTTTGTACAGTCTGTACAGTTTCTACAGTCAGTTTACATACTTTACATGTCAGTCTGACAACCTTGGTTAACTATTTCAAATAAAAAGTTAAGGCAAAAAACAACTTGGTAACAAAAAAAATTAACAAGAGAGGTGTGGACAAGTCGATTTTATTCCAAAATACATACGAAAGTGTTCTTAGACAAAAATCTAATTCATTTAAAAGGCGGTTTGCTTTGCCTATTTCTGTCTGGATCTCCATTTTCTCATTCACAGTTCTCTGCAGGGCTCTCTTGAATGTTGTCATCGTTGTCTGATTTCTCGTCATCTAGGAGAGATTAAAAAAACTATAAGCGAAGCAGAGTTGACACTACTTTTCCCTAAACTTTACAGATTCATCTTTTTCTGGTTTGGTGGATCAATAGTTAAGAATTAAAAGTACTCACTGTCAAGGGTCTGCTGTAGTTCCTGTATGGTGCTGAGTAGCACATGAAACTGCTTCTTCCTTAACTCCAACTGAGTGGGGAAAAAGAGGAGGGTTTAAAAAGGAAGAAAACATTAAATAATTGAAAACATTAGATGTTACAATAGAGAAGATGATAAATGTATTTGATTTTACCTTTGCATCCACATTCTCCTTGATGTGAGACAGTTGCTGGAGCTCTTTGTCAAGCGCCTCCAACTGCCTGTAAAAGAGCAAAGCAAAACTGAGCTCACAATCTGATTATCATGACCAAAACTGACTTTACCCATTAAGCAGGGCAGTTTAATCAATATGTAGATGAAACAGAAGCCACAGGCTGACTTACTTCAGTGTTTCATGTCGGTCTGGGTGTTGCTGGATAACCTTAGCTAAAGCATCATACTCTGAAAGGAAGTAGGAAGGAGGAAACAATGGAAATGTAGATTTTTTTTTTTTTTTTTTTACATAATTTGGACAATTTACAAGTAAAATGTTCCATGACTTCTGTATAAAACATGAAAAAAAGAAAAGAAAAGTGCTTTGCTCATTTTTACCTTTGAAACCTCAAAAATAAGCAAACCTGTTACAATCCTACTCAAGGAAATAGGCTGTTTCTAAAGTCAAACTGCACAATAGTTTTTGGCATGCTGCTTCAATAATGTCTTTGATCTTCCTCAGAGTACATAAAAAAAATACAAGCCATATATCTCTTACAGGTACAATAACTGTCCAACAGAAAATATTCTTACCTTGGCGATTCTTTCGTATCCTCTTTGCCCTCTGAATTTCTTTTTTGCATTCTGCTATCTTCTCATGTGCGGATGTGATGTTTTGTTCTTTCATGGGGGAAAAAATGTGGATTACAAAAATGAGCAGTCATCAACAGATGTAATTAAAGATTAAAGGTAAGAGTCAACAAAACCATCCTTACCTATGTTAGTGTAGATTTTCTCGTAATTCTCCATTTCTCGAAGATTCATGTCGTACACCATCAACGTCTTGCCCATGGAAAAATCACACTGAGCCAGGATGCCCAACATCCTCTGATACTGCGTGAATCTTAACAGAGGTACGAGACGGTTTAGGACTCAGAACAAGTTATTCACCGCAGTTTTATAGAACTACTTGGCCTCAGGGTCCAAGGCTTTAACCTCTGCGGAGCCCACTTACGCTTCCTCCGGGGTCCCAGGCGAGGTGCACCATTTGGTGAAACTCTTTAGCAGCACATTGATTTTTCGGTCATCTCCGGCTCCGTCGCCGTCAATAAGAAGCCGTTTCCGGATAACTTCATCTGTAGCACGCATAAAAGAGGGAATTTACCAGCCGTCTAGCTACATCAGGCAAACCCAAGCTAACTGTTAGCCAGCTAACATTAGCTGTTTAGAAAACAAGCGGCTTCTCCACGTTGAACTGGTTCATTTTTGATCGTATGACATGTTGATACTTTAAGAGGTCAGAGGAACATTGCTACTCGTAACTTTAACCAGTGAGCTAAAATCACCGAATTGATTATTTACTTACCATCTGTAACAGCCCCCATGTTTGTACTATGGCTGTACCAGCAAGATCAACTTTATTGAACAGCAGGAAGTGAACAAAGCCTCGCGCTCCGCCTCTGCAGACAGACGGCGGTGATTGGCCAGAATCTGTTTTTAAACCTTTATTCATAAAGCGCATTCACAGTTCAAATTGATTGTGGTGGAAGGAGAATTCAGATTTTCTATTTAAGTACCAATACATCAGTGTAAGAATACCCAATTAGAAGTAAAAGTCCTTCATAAAAAAAATTCCTATTTTACAAAAGATTGCAAAGATTTTATTACATTAGAAAAGCAAGACTAAAACTTATAAGAACACAATATTACAGGAAGCAATATAGCATTGATTGAGATTGAGTTGTAAGAGATTCAAGAACATCGACAGCTGTCATAAACAATAGCAAAGTACATAGATGGGTACATGGAAGTGCAGATAAAAGGACATGAGCTCCAAAGAAAACAACTGTTTCATAAGCACAGAGACACAAATATATACTGTTGTGGGTCAAGGGGAAACTGTGTGTTCTGAAAAAGTTTGCTGCAGGGTATTTTTTTAATGATGCTCTTAAAATTAGTCTTTTGTCTTGGAAGTACAGAGGTTAGTAATTGTTTGAGTGATAAAGTTAGGCTATAACTAGACTTTTGCCTTTGATTTTTAAATACATGAAATGCAAAGTCTGACTTTTAAAGATTTAAAGAGGAAGTAAATGGAATGGTACTCTAATCTTATCTCAGTTTTGTAAAAATAAATATATAACAATTTGTTTTAATTCTTATTGAGCTGAGTGGCTCCTTGTCTCCCTCCCCCCTATTTTCTAAGAAATGTCCAATACTGTATACAATGAAACAGAAAAATATAGAATGCCAAAATATTGCTTTAAAATATTTTGAAATTAATACACGGAGGAAATAAGTAGGAAACACTTCACTTGTTTAGGTCACAGAAATTCCCCCTGTAACCAAAAGACCATTCATTTGAAATCTTTCATATATGAATTGGTAATCTCTCACAGACTTAGTTTTGCCTGTCACAAATCCCCCAAGCATCATGCCATTGTATCGAACTGAAGATAATTGGACCAAAACTACTTTGATGATGGAGAGGCTGCTGTAACTAACCAGTGCGTGCGTGCGTGCGTGCGTGCGTGCGTCCGTCCTGGCGCAGTGACGTCACTGTCCCAGAATGCAGTCTGGTAAACAGACATGGAAGCACCAGGTGAAGACCTCCACAGAGGCTGAGCACTGCACTCGCTCTTTCCCACCGTCTTCTGTCTCCTTCGCCCCGTGCATCCAGCTGATTTATATCAGCCTGGTGTCACATCACAGTCTACAGCATCCAGAGCCTGGGTAAGAGTGAGGTTGTTGTCGATACGAGACGGCGGTTGATGACTTGTGCTGTGCTGTCAGGCTTCTGCCAGCTGCCTCGCTAACGCTAGTCATGGCAGGCTACAGGCTTCAGCTAGCAGGCTAATGTAACAGTTAGCCGCCACTGCTGCTCAACACCGTTTGTACCAGTCACAGACTCACACTGCATGCAACCTGTTTCCATCACTCAACTCTTCATTGACTTTATGCACTTTTTCAAATATCGTATTTTCGATGAATGTTGATTATGTCTTTTCTGTATCTAAATCCCAAATAATGACGGTAGTGTAGTTAGTGTAGTAGAGGTGGGAGCAACGCTGGCCAATCAAACAACTGGCTCCTGTTAGTCTCTGCTAGCTGCTATCAGCTATCTCAGTTGTCAGACTTGCACCTACTTGTCAATGACAAGTACTCTGTTTTCAAAGAAATTGCATGATATTATCTTTTCCACTTTCAGAACCTAAAACAAAGTATAATTCAGGCGAAGCGAGGGACAGGCTACTGATATATTTATAATGTCAGAAAGCACACTACATGGCAGAACAGTGAACTTGTAAACAATACAGTCTGATGTGACAGTCCTACTCAGTGTACAAAGAGTAAGGGAGGGTGACATTTCAAGATGACCTTTAACAAATGTTTAGTCATGTGATCATTTGATATTTCATGTGTTATGGTTGTCTGTGTCGTCCAAATTGCTACAGAAGGAAGAGCTATAAATACAAAGTTCTGAGTTCTGGCTTTAGGGATGTTTAACAGTGTTCTTATTAGTATTGTGGACAATAATTGTAGACTTTTTTTTTATGCAATGCAATCTTAAGACAGTTCATGTTCAATTGTAGGACAAAGCCATTGTTAATGCTGTTAGTGACAACAGTGTTTACAGTTAAAATATCTTCTGTGCCAAAGGTTTGTTGTTTAACTTTTGGCTATATACTTTAGTTTTAGGGGATTCTGAAGGATTTATGCCTGAGAAGCACTTTTGACTACACGTGTTTGGAACATACTAAGTTTACCAGTGAAGGCTTAAGACTTAAGGCAGCAGAACTACTGAAAATACATTTTAAAGTTGAGATTTCCAGTTTCCTTATAAGCATAACTACTTCTGCACTTACTTGTTCCTCTGAGAGTGCCAGTCGACAGGCTGAAGCTCAAGTTAAGTGCTGTACATTTTCAGTATTTGTCATTCTTTTTTCACATGTTTAGGAGCGCAGCACTTTCAAGGTGTAGTGTCTGGCACTAATAATGGTGGCATTCAGCTCAGGCTTTCCACTGCCGGGGGCCTGAGATGGTGGTGGTGAAAAATGTCTGTAGGCTAAATCTTAGTTGTACTGCAGTTATGGTGTGTTTTGTTCTTGACATAGCTGAATAATAAAACCTCCACATGTTGATACAGCATTTTTATCTGGCACACTCACCCATGCCTGACATAGCTTTTGGCAATTATGGTGTCTGGTTATTATTTTCTATTTTACTAATAATGTAAAATATTTAGATTTCAATTTCTCTTGAGTTCCTGTAGTCTTGCACTGTCACTCCTGCTACGAGTATATGAATAATTAAAAACAAAATGTCTTAACCCCCCCAAAAAAATATGTTTTTGTATTTGTAGTGCACAGCATAGTAAAATGTTGTTGTTACACATTGTTTAATTATTTTAACCCAGGGATTTAGGTCTCCTTGTAGCATATTTCCAAATGATAACCAGATTTTTGCAAGTCCAAATCATTTCTTGAATCTTAAAGGAGCAGAAATGAAATATAATATTCATAACTATTTTTTTCATTTGTGTAATCACCTGAAATGAAGAGTTTTCTGTTGTTGTTACATTAGAATGAGATCTTCATATGTACATTGGGAGCATGTCCCCTTCCTACAAGGTCACCATTTTGCATTACCATGTCTCTACCCATAGCACAAAACAGAAAAAGCAAACAGGGATTATTGTTTTGTGGCCACCATAGAGTCTCTAACACGCCTTTAAGGGGAGGGTAAGTCAAGGGGTGTTCAGTTGGTTGCAATCTGCAAACTCACCGCTAGATGCCACTAAATCTCACACACTGACTTTGCAGTTAGTAAATGTAGTTTTGGACTTTTAATAGGCTACAGCAAAAGCTTTTTATAAATTACTTTTGATTGATATGTTTTCGATATTCAAATCAATGTCTACCTCTGTGAATGTATTGCAATATGACCCAAATCAGTTAAAGAAACAAAACTAATGGTAAGCGTGATTACTGTGGGACTGGAGGGGTGGTTAGAGACGGTGCTTACTGGGTTGGATTAATGCATAGTGGTGAAGATCTCCATGACAAGCAGCTTTGCCTACTTGATATTGCCGAATAATTCCACCGATTAACTCAAGATACAGAACAACAAAGAACCTAATACTCACTCATCTTTCCTCATTGTATGTTTGTGTGTGTGTCTCCAGGTTTCCTCTCCAGTGTGCGTGCCTGCCAGCAATCACCCAAACTGATGAGGATCGGCTGATTGAGTTAAAAAAAAAAAAAAGAAAAAAAAGGTTCCTTGTTGCTTATTTTGCTAAGGTAAGATCTCACAGCTGCTCATTATGTGTTTAATGCTTTCTAATAATTGTACAATAATCATAAGGCGTAAGTAAGGACTGTAGTGCTTCTAGATGCTCACAATTGTCACTTACTTGGAGACATTGAGTTCAGCATAGATATACTACGGCCATGAACACACAACCCTGTAATATCTCAAACAGACTTTTATAAGCATTCCCAGCTTTACCTGTCAAATAACCTTTTTGGATTTTATTCAAACAAACAACACAGTTAATATGTATTTTACTGACTCTGTCAGATACTATTAGGTAGTCCTGGTAAAGTGTATGTGTTGGAGGAAAGGAAGCTAGTATCAAACAAAAGAAATAAAAAAAAAGACTGTTACTTATTCACTTATGTTCTTTATAAATTCACTCATCAGAAAAATCTTAACCGTGTAAATGCAAAGCAATTCAATACAAAGTCCTGACTTAAATACTATTTCTAATGTGGTTTATTATTTAGTAATAATTTTTGTCTGTCAGAGAGGTGTGGCTTATTGAGAATCACTGTGTTACGTGTGAGGATATGATTTGTACTGATGCTGTACTGAGTTTAAATATTCAACCTGAGGTTTTTCTTTTACCCGATGTGTTTAGGGACTTTGTAGGAATTTGACAAAGACCAGGTAAATGTAAAGTAATACAACAACAATACCAATATCAAGGAAATACAAGTTTCAAAAATATAGTGTTTAATTATAAGAGTGCTTAATATTGTACAGGTGTTTTTTTTTTAACTTTTCTGGTCACTAGATTTGGTATTATCAGTATATGATGTTCAGGCACTAATAATTAGTTCATGCAATGGATACCAAAATGCCATGTCTTTTTTTATTTTTATTTTTTTAAAGCAGACTTGTGTTTGGCTTTACTGGCAACACCTGAGAGCGATTTTTGCAGGGAAATAACATGTGCTATGTTCCAAATCACCTACTTGCGTACTAACACTTACTATTTTGAATGCATGAGTGTGTTCACACTGTGAAATATGGAAACATGCAGTGCACTATAAGTACCTTAATGGTGTACTCAAAATGGTCCACAAATTGAGAATGAAACAATGGACACTTTTCATTTTCAACGGTCATGACTACAGGGAGGAACCTAAAATATTTTCACACTGCAGCAGATGAGGAAGCTGCAGATGTTGCCGAACATTGCACAAAAGTTTTTGTTTCACCACCATACTGCTGTTGGATAGAAGCTATCAGTGTGCTTATTGTGTGTGTTAAACAGAGGGCACGGAAATATGTTCATCTCTGGGTAAAATAATCAAAGCCGCCAGATATGTTGGCATATGTTGGTGATGCCTTAAAATGTTACGGTTATATCCGATAATTACAGATGGGCAGTGTGCAAAACTCCCCTTTGGGTATTCAAGTACTACACAAGCAAGTGTATGAACATTTAAGTCTGCTATATGAGAATGTACGAAGGGAAGTACGTCATTTGGAACACAGCAATTGTCCTTTTCACACAAACAAAAAATTTCAGCAGGTCAAAAATTGTGAAATAATTAGGGATGCTTTTTTTTTTTTTTTTATATTATTTTTTTTTTAAATAGAATCTCTACTCTTCTGGATTTATCCCAGACCAAAAGTCTCTTCTGCTTATTGAAGATTTACTACATTAAATTTAAAAAAAAGTTTTAATGGGCGGCACGGTGGTGCAGTGGTTAGCATTGTCGCCTCACAGCAAAAAGGTTCCAGTCAAATCCGGTCCTGGGCCTTTCTGTGCGGAGTTTGCATGTTCTCCCTGTGCTTGCGTGGGTTCTCTCCGGGTTCTCCGGCTTCCTCCCATCATCCAAAAACATGCACCTCAGGTCAGGTTACCTGGCGCCGCGCTAGTGGCAGCCTGCTGCAGCAGCTCCCCCCTGAGAGCCCCCCTGCTGTAGTGAAGAAATTTCCCCTCGGGGATTAATAAAGTGAAATAAATTAATTAAAAAAAATGGTTTGCTAGTGAGGGCAATGGGCTCTATATAAAACAGGCAAGGCGAGCCCTCATTAGAAGAATCAATTCAACGAAAAAATTTTAACCATACACCAACACCGTGAACAACACTTGCTGTAAATCATTTGGAAAATGAACTGTTACCGATTGATGTCATTGAGCAAGATACGTATGTTGGTTCAGATACTTTCATTGAATATAGAAGAGCAATTTCAAATCTTGAGTAGAGTATTGTATATTGACCCAAACACGATACTAACTTTTTTTGTATAAAAGTTTTTTGAAACAGAATTAAAAAGCACTAAAAGTTGTTCAAATTACTAAATCACCCTCGGGCACAATACTTGTCATGTCTGCTCACTCCGTCTCTGTGGGTATCCAGATAAATATTAAAGTATTAATGTGAACTCTTATTGACCAGTTGGCTAACCCAAACATTTTTCTACTTGGGTTCAATCCTGGGTGCCAGATCTAGATTTGTGAGTTCCAGTAAATGATCCAAATGCAATCCACAAGCACTCCCTTCATGTTTTAAAGATGCTAAGTCTAATATCTTGTACAGTCACTGTGGTTTGAACATGTTTACAGTTCCTCGCTTTACTGGGTAGAATGAATGCAATAAACAAGATAGATAGGTAGATGATAGATAGATAGTTACTTTATTAATCCCCAAGGGGACATTTCTTTTATATAAGATTAGAGGAAATTAAACATCATATTTCCTCTTGAGGCACGCCGTTGATGTCTTTAGGATGATTTGAATTTGAATGTCTGAAGTTAGTATTGATCTAAAGACAAAGCTGAGTTTCTAAACTGTATAATGGAAACAGAGGGCCATGGTCATTTTTTTTGCTCAAGTCCCCTCAGGGCACATGCTAAACAGGAATACACATTTTAACTTTCATTTCAATTACATTTATTGGAGGATTTTTTTTTTTTTTTTAAGGACCTCATAAAAACAGCATAGAGAGTGCTTAAACGGGTCATGTTATTCTGTCAAACTGTCAGAGGGTTTCAGATGGGGGAGAAAAAAAAGTGACACAGAATCAAGCACTGATTGACTCATATAAAATAGGAAGGACAGCAGCAGATGAAGGCCCGACATGTTAATGCCATTTGTAAGTCAGGTCAGTCGGTGTGTTACTGTGGTCTCTTGAGAAGAATCAGCCATCTCTACAAAATCTAGTCTCTGGGAAGACAATGCAATGACCTTCCATTTGTATTTTTCTGGCTTGTCAACTTTTGTCAGTTGAACATGTGCATTACTTGGGTGGGTCAGAAATATATCATTTTGAAAGTGAAAGTAAACTTGGCTGTATTTACTGTAACTGTCTCTACACCTCTGGAAATCTTCGAAATCGCAAAGAAATTAGTTCAAGTGAGTCATGTGTTACATTACGACATCTTAGACGTTTAGTTTAAGTAACCATAACATCAGCTATATAATTGCCTTTGCCAAGGAGGTTATGTTTTTCAGTAAGAGTTGTTTGTTTGCCAGGAGGATTACAGAAAAACTGCTGGCCCAATATTCATACAATGTGTGGGAAGGGAAAGAAAAATCGACCAAAGTTTGAAATAAATCTGAATGACAGGGGGATCCATGATTACTAGTTTTTGTCTGTATTTGATTCAACTGGAAATAACAGTACATGTTCATTATCCATGCATATCAAATCAGTATCTGTATGTGTTTCTCCTATAGTCTTTTATGTGTGTAGAAGTCATAGTAAATATCACATACAAAACACAATATCATATCATATTATGTAAGTATTGCAATGACACCAATGGTAAGTCTATTGATCAGCAAATCTTCAAATATTGTGCACATTCAGCCAACTGGTTAATGCCTACATTTTCTTTTATCATCATCACTGATATGCTTTAGAAGTTTGGAAAGGAAACAAGAAAATATATATTTTGTGCCATATGTGTCCCAAGTGTCATTGCAATATCTGTGGTATTCAGAATTGACATCACCAAAGTTCAAGCATCCACTTGTGTCATACCCACACAGCTGTTCTTTTTTAGCCTACACTGTAAATATAGAAAATAACCACAAGAAAAAGTCCTTATTCATTGCCTAAAATATACAGTCATGTAAATTATTTAGTTGTGATATATGTAGCCCAAACAAATTCCTCAAATTTCCTCATCCAAATGTATTAAAAGACAGTGATTGATAGAATGTTTATTGAGACCATTTAAGTGAGACTGTGAATTAACACAACCTGGCTTTGAATATTGATGCACTTTGCTATCTCTTACATACTTCTGTATATTATTAAAACATTTTTTTGAATGGTTTAATAATACTGGAGGGCTATATGATACACTATTATAAAATCCTACACATTGCTGTGGTAACCACTCAGGGAATCAGAGCTTATCTATGTGTATGAGACAAGTAACAAGCAAGTAATCATTACATGCGTAAGCTAGTTAGCCAGGTAGTCGGTCGGAGACCTGCAGATGAACCGTCAGTCAGACGGTTTATTCGGTATAAACAGTATGTTGTGTAAGCGTTGTACTTGTTGCTTGTTAAGTGGCGGCGCACACAGTTTTTTTTTGGGGGGAGGGTGTTTTTTTTATTTTTTTTTTTACCGAGGGGCGGGCGCGGTGAAACAACACGCGTTTGCCTGTGTCAATCAGTGAAAAAGTCCTCCTATCCCGAGCGCGACCAACGCTGACTCTTATGTTGTTACATTGTAGCGGAAAGAATGTCGGAAAGGGCCGAGGATGACGTCAGGGGGGAGCAGCGCCGAGCGGCCAGGCAGCAGCTGAAGCAGCAGCAGATCCAGCGGGGAGAAGGCTCCACAGCAATGGCGACTGTTGCGGAGCGGAGATCATTGCCTAGTCCTGAAATAATGCTGGGACAGCCTTGGAGCAACTGGGTCGACGCCGCCAAACTCCACGGCAACGACGGTGAGTTCCCCAGCGTCCCGAATGTGCGCGAGGAAGCGAGCGAAAGCGCGACAGTTGCCAGTCCTGTCCTTTTTTTTTTTTTGGTCGATTGCATGCAGTTTTTGGTGGAATATGAAGAAACGCTACTGGTAGCAACAGCACAGGCAGGCAAGCAAGTGCAACTATTTATTTGTCTCTGTGTCGGATCGCCTCATTTTCAGGTGCTGAATCGGAGGAAAGTTTCAAAGACTTCGGGAAAAATCGAGAAGCCATGCGTTTGTGCAGAGAAGGTGAGTGTTTTTTTCCCCCCCCTCTAGGGCCAAAGGTGTATTTTGGTTCTGGGGGGGGGGGGGGGGGGGGGGGGGGGGGGGGGGGGGGGGGGGGGGGGGGGGGGGGTTTGCACAGATACACACACATGGATTCAAACACTTTACATGCATCGTTCGGACTGAATCTACTGTAAATCATGCGCATCAAAAATTGACTGAACAACCGGGTATAATCAGTAAAACGTATCTGCTATTCGTGAGGGAGTTGACATTTACATCTGTAACCAAAAATAACTTAACCGGCAACAACTTAGACTCGCTGTAGTTGAGTATAGGCCCAAAACACAATAATAACAAAAATATAACTTTATTGTTTGGCATCAGGATTTCTGCCATTTTATATATAGCCTATATATAAGCTGTAGAATGGTTTCCTGTGTTTCTTTGCCTTAAGACAACAGAAAGGATTGCTGCTTAAAGGGCTGCAAAGTGAAGTTTAAAAGTAAAATTGACTTTGTAGAAACGTGTGATTTCTCAAAAGAAAAATACCCTAAATGGAAATGTTACCTTTAAAACAGTGATATGCACTTTTTGTAAATTACGTGAATTTTCGGTATAGCCTGCTTTTATTTTACTTGCATCTTAAACAGAAAACATGGTCAACATTAATGTTTTTTGTCCCACACATTTGGATAAATGTTGTGAAGATGTTAAACAAACTGCTAAATTTCAGCAAAGGTTTTAATGTTTTTTGAAGTACTGGCACATCAACTAGCATGTCTGATCTCCCTGGGTGGGATAAATGGATGAAAACAATCAACCAGACTGCTCTGATAACAGAGTGATATGGTGACTGTGTTCCTGCTAGTAATAATGATATCGGGCTAGTCCAGTGTATTTTAAAGCTGTAGCTTCAGCTAATCGTGCCTTTGAAGGTTAATAGGACAGTTATGACAGAATAAAGAGAGAGGACATCATCCGACACAAGTGGTAAAACCCAGTGTCAGAAGCTCACTTCACCTGGCTTCTGAATCACAGAGTGATGTTTCACAGCAGTTTGTACTGCAATTTTATTTTTGGAAACGCCTCGATTAGATTTAGCTGATTTGTCCCGCTGGCAGGCCTGGATTTAGAACGAGCTTCATCACAAAGGTAAATTGTCATAACAATAAAGTGGCATCTTGTTTACCTAAGAGTCAACAAGCACGCTCCATTTTTCCAGCTCACAGAACACACCAGACTCCGTAGATCGAAACATAATAAGTCGGGTGACAGAAAGAGTTGAGGACCAACTTGTTCAGTTGACACAGAATAAAGGGAATGTATGATGAATCAGCTTTGTTACCGCCGTTACACAGTGATTGTCGTTTGGCTTAGCTTGTTTAATGAAAGGATCCATTCTTGGCAAATGTTGTGCACTGTCTCAAGTAGTTAAGTGGGCAACCTGCGTAAAAGTGTATACCAACAAAGACGGCATGTTTATTTGTGGAAAATGCATTGTAGCAACACATCCATAGCTACCTTTAATCACCTCACAGACAGGGCTTTCTATTGCTTACTCAGCGACACACGCAGGGCATGTCACACGTGACCTTGTTGGTATTGCAGTGACCTGGACATCAAAAATAAGATGCATCCTTTTTGTTGAGCTCTGTTTCAAAACTAAGTGTACAGTGAAAATGATCATTTTCTTTGCTGCCAAATTGCTTTTGATGTGTATTATTTAGTGCAGAAACGTGGCACTAGTTAAGCAAACAACATGAGGATCTTCTTCAGATCTGAAACACCATCGTCAGTTCTGCAGCCAACCACAAAGTGATCATTGTTGTGTGCATAATTGTCACAGAATTTGTTATGTCTCTCATTTAGGTGGCTTTTGGGGGGGCACGTGTGTTTGAATGACCGTTTCTGATTCTCATCACTCCTGTCAAACCATGTATCTGCACAGAGCATGAAGTGTTTCTGCCTGTAAGATATATCACACAAAGGAAAACTTTGTGGGAAGGTGACACGCTTCTCTTGAGTCACGTGATTTTGGCCCACACTTATGTATGTTGAGCTTTTTTTCTCCTCTTCACGTGTTGCTGTGAAGGAAAGGATTAATTGCACGCTTCTTGTCAGGGCACTTATCTGATGTTGCATTTGCATTGGTAAACAATGTGGCCTGTGTGCATACCCTAAAACCATTCCAAAATTCCAGTAGCAAGTCCCCTAAAGGCTCCCAGTGACAGGAAAAACACAGTTTTAATATTACATATATAATCTGTGGCTCTTATGAGATGGCATAGCACAAAATATTTAAAATCTATGTGTGTATATATAAGACTGCGTGCAATTTAGGTGGCAGCTAAAATGATGTTTTCTGCTTTGTTTTAAAGAAATACTGTTTGAAAGTGAATTAGATTAATGTGTCTCCACATCAAAGGTATAATTTTAGTAAGGCAGAGAAACCGAATGGTCATTTGAAATTCATGGCTTCTAGGTGACTTGACATGCAGTCATCTTGAATCATGTTTTTATCGTCATGTATGTTCAGTGGCTGTTGTTTGTGTCATAAGGCTCATTAACACATGCTGCTCAGGGCAGAAGTTGGTGTTCATAGAAACTGTATGTTGTGTGCGTGTGCGGGCGTGCGTGTGTGTCTAGTAGGGATATTACAAGTGGATGACTACACCTCTCCGCCATGACTCACCACCAGATTTCTCCTGTGGTGTAACTGCCATTCTACCACACACAGATGATTACACACACACACACACACACACACACACACACACACACACACACACACACACACACACACACGCACATTTGTAAAAATGTATTGCAAATAATGACTGATGAATTCATCACTCTGTCACGCTTACAGTGGCACTGTCACAGTCGTGGAAGCTGGGAAATGTAGTGCCACTGTCAGCCACAGGTCAGATTCAGCCAGTCTGTGTGTGCGGCTCAGAGGTAGCCCGAGCGGCTGCGAGTCCACCTAGATCATTCATCACTGCCGTGGAAGAGGATGCTGAAATTAACTGGACTCTCATTCTCTTCCTCCGTCTCATGCTCACAGGCTCTCTTTCTCTTCCTTGAGCGCCGGTCCTTCTCTCACTCTCTTTGTCTCGCTGAGGCCTCGGCCTGCTTCTCTGCTCTGTTTCTGTTTTTTTTTTTTTTCTCAGTTGTGCTTGTTTCCAGGCTTTGCTCTGTTGTTCTGTCTCTTCTTTCTTCTACACTGTTACTTCCTCTTACTCTTTCTCCCTCTCTGTGCTTTTCGCCTTCTCGCCTTCTTGCAAAGGAAGAAAATGGAGATCGAGAATGGGGCAGACACGGTGGCGTTAGACTGCTTTTGAAGTCAGGCCATTTTAGTGGTACAGTCAAGTTGGTGCCAGTTTGCTGAATGTAGAGCAGCAAGACTATATAGCAGCGCTGCTTTCATAGTTGAGGAACCTGTTTGGAGAACCCTCCAAGTGAGCAGCAGCATTTTAAGAATGAGTCTTGTTTGACCTTGCTATTGATCCAGCAAGGAAATGTGGTTGGCTTGTTGGATGACGCACTTCTTGGCCTCTTTCAATAAAAGATCTGAGAGAATGTTCAGTTTTAATAAAGAATAGATGGGAAATTACTGATTCAACAAATATGTTTGCGCTCTCATTATAACTTCAATTATATGTTGCTGTTACATGAGGAAGGTTCAGAGACAGAGTGCAATGAAACCACTATTGTGTAGCGGAAAAGTTGCCCAGAAAGTTTAGGGAAGCATTTAGCCACTGCTTCACCGGCTTGTTCTTTTGTAATTGGCAATCAGTGAGTCTCCACATCACATTTCTGCACTTGCTCTCTTTGTGCAGCAATCGGACCCTTGCTCATGCACATCAGCAGTGGGCTTTTCTACTCGGGTTCTGTATAATTTACGTGCCTTTGTCTATCAAGTAAATATGTTTGCCTTTTCCCTGTTGCAGACACCAGCCACTGTAAAAGTTGAAGGAGACACTTAACAAAGTGGCCTCAGACAATTGAGTAGAGAATTGAGGAGCATTATGCTTGTCAATTCATCCACACCAGACTGCCACTGACCTCCCTAAGAGGGAACCCGCCAGGTAGATCCTTTTATATAGTGTTTGCTCAATGGCCCTCATCCCTTCCAGGCTCGGCCAGTGATGTTTGGAGAACCCTTGACGGCCCTGGCAGAGTACATATTGAAGAGGGGCACCACTTCTCTCCTCTTGTATCCTCTCCTCTGCTCGTCTCATCATGACGCCCCTGGCAATCTCTTAATTAGCCTCCTTAATTAGGTGGTTTCTGGTTCTCTGCGCCAGGGTAAATTTTGATCACATTCTGGTGTGATTCCAGCACTTCCCTCTCATTTGCCTTAGAGTGGTCTATGAGGCGTGAGGCTTGGTTATTGGATGGGTAAAGATGCCTGAGCAGAAGACATGCCATACGTGTACCTTGCCACTCATGCTTCTTGTGCTTTTTAATGATCGTGCGCATGAAAGTTATGAACATTTTCCATCGAATGGGTCGCACTATAGGAAATTTCACATCCTTACATTTTCACTTCATTGCTGTCTATTTGAACATACTTGGTTTTTTTTTTTAATTTGGAAAAAGTAAACAAACTGAAGAAACTTTATTTGTACCAGTGATAGCTCCTAATTTAGTCAAAGTCAAAAATCCTCCACACTCTATGTAAGTTGGGCATTTGTGTGTATCTGGGCGAGACGTTCATTCTGTGGCAGTACGTAACCTTTGGATCTCTGGCTCAGCCTCTTCCTGGTTCTTATCACTGGGACATGTTCTCCATGGTGAATGGGGACTCGTAAGAGCTCTGTATTTGTAGATCATTCCTGAGTATGAGCAAAGTTGCATGTGCACAATTTGCTAGTCATTTTGCCTTGAGTGAGTTCTTCAATTTTTGAAAATTATTAATATGGCTAATGTTAAATATGTGTTACCACATGGGTCATGCAACACAACAATTGCAAATTGCTTTCAGGACATGACCAATAACTATTTCCCTCTTTGTGGTCTGTTGTGTTAAAAACATGCTATCAAAGTGTTCAGCTATTATGACAACAAATGAACATTTCAATGTAGATTGTAAGTGATACTTGGCTGAAAAGTGGGCACCAGGTGAACATAGGTACATTTATTTTGCATCTCTTTGAGATGTGCCCTGTCTAGCTGATTCTCCCCTCTGTGTGCAGACATGCCCATATTTGGCCAGTGTCCCGCACAGGACGACTTCTACCTGGTGATGTGCAGCCACTGTGGTCAGGTAGTCAAGCCGCAAGCCTTCCAAGCACACTACGGTAAGTGTCACTCACTCACTCACTCACTCACTCACTCACTCACTCACTCACTCACTCACTCACTCACACACACACACACACACACACACACACACACACACACACACACACACACACACACACACACACACAATATTATGTATGGCTAGTATACATACAGTATGTTCATTCCTGTTTCAGGCACATGCAATGCAGAGCAAGGTTTAACAGTTTCAAATTGTAGCCATAACCCAGAACAACAAGGTGTGTGTGGACAAAGTAGTTCTCGTCTGTTCAGTGTTTCCCACAGCGGTGCCAGGACCTGTGTTTGCACAGCAGCAGTGGACTAACTTAAAATTATTTGACAGTTGTCAAGCTAGTTAGCTTTTGATACAATAAGAGCTTCAACACTACCGGGGGGAGTCAGTGGTTATTTGACCAAAAACAACATATTTACACATAATTTGGGACTTTTATAATTACATGATTATATAAAAAATTCCAGGTTTAACTTTTTACACAGGACACTCAGTCAGGTAGAAAAGTCAAACAAATGTGCTCACTGATGAAGCAAGCTCTATCCCCTGAAGAAATCCTGATTCAGAAAACTATTAGAATTGATTTATATTTTAAATATGTTGTTTGTAGAGAAAAAGCAGCATATTCAAAATTTAAACAAAATCATATTTCAGAAACAAATAATAGATAAAACAATGTATTTTTGGCATCAAAATACTGAGTGAAGTTTAGAAAGAATGAAGGACATAGAAATCAGACGGCCGCTCGTTTTACGGGAATTTTCCAGGTTTTGAAATGCACGACAAACTAAGATAAACAGACAGCTTTTGTTTTAGTTCGTTCTTAACAATTTGCTTTAAGCCTGACGAGCGTAATCGTGGCTGGAGCACTGCAGGAATAGTGGATGGCTTTCAGCTTTTTACACATGAAGGTTTTATTGCACTTTCAGTGACATGCGTAGTTATCGATTCAAGTAAATGTTTTCTTTCACTTCGCCTGGTTCAGTGGCTGCAGCACCACCTCCTCCAGTCTGCTGTTCCTGTGTGGAGCCTCTCATGTTTTGCATTCATTGTCACTGTTATGTACAACGTGAATTTTCTGTGCTGGGGTTCATTTAACAGCGGTTCTGTGCCGCTGTCGAAAGCATATAGGAGAAACACTTTTCCCTCACTATGCAGTAACCCCTTTGTTATTTGACTTGTCTTTCTCTCAAGGCTTCCCAGCATTGCACTGTTTTAACATTCAGCTCAGATCTGATTTCTTCCCCTGTTAATACATTATGAATGTGTGTTTGATTGCATGGATTTCCACTGCTTGGTAGTTAAGATGGATCTTTTGGCAGTGTGCTAAAGAAAGTTAAAGACCCCTTTAATGAAAATCAAGACTTAAACCTTGTTAAAATGTCCATGAGGTGTTTTTTTTTTGTTGTTTTTTTAATATGCTAGATGCTTTTCCACTCTGAAACTGTAGAAATCAGGGTTTCATACCTAAGATACCAACTTCATCAACTTGTGGGGTGGGGCTTTCCATGTCATCTAGCTGCAGGTGAGCAGCAGAGGGGTGGGTACAGATAAGGTGAGGATTATTTAAATATTAAGAGGTCTGCTTGTACTGCTCGAAGGCAAATGTGTATAGTTGCATCCAAGCCACTTTATAGCTTAAGGGGATTTTTTTTCTTGGGAAAAACTTCTAAATATGTAATTTTGATAAACAAAGATGAGTTTTTAGAGGTTTAATCAATGCCAGGAGAGGGACTTTAAAGTCTATTAATATAGTGATCAGTGTGGATTCTGTTTAACTTGACTGTATTCTTCTTGGCAAGTTCACAAACTCTCACAGCCGGTGAAAGAAAAAGGTAGCGTGTTCACTCCTAACTAATTTTCTTGAAATGATAAGAGATAGAGTGACACCTCCCATGTCTTATGTAGGGCTATTTGTTTAATTTAATCTTTACTGTCAATGAAAACTTCACAGTGCTGTGCGTTCGCTGTAAAGTGACAGCAATTACAGTTTTCAAGGTCAGCCACAAGGGGGAGTTCTAACGGCACATGGCTCCTTGAGGAGCTGTCCTTGCAAATGTGTCAACAACACTCAAAGAATGGACTCTTCCCACAAAGTTAAGTCTGTCTGGACCAGATTATTACTTACGCATTCAGGTTAGTGTTCAAACATTTCAGGGGATTTTAAATGAGTTGCAGACAAACACTGGAGGGCAATACCCTGCCTGTAAAGTAAAAGAGTTCTGACAACATCAAAGCAGGTGGCCTCGGCACATTTTGAGCAGGGTGGTATTGTTGATACAGGTTGTGCCTAAACTGATCCATGGAGTATAAACGCAAGTTTTACAGTGATTTCAGTACGTTTATTGCCATTTGTCTCCTCAACTGTGTATTCATTATTCCTTAATGTAGCACATTGTCTGCAGTGTGTTGATATTTATTAGGGATGCACCAATCTGATTTTTCTCCTAATATCTTTTTCTGTTCCTTAACTCGGGGTATGTATTAATGCCAGTGCGACAGTCCCAAGCCAAAGATTTTCCATTTACTGTGATTAAAAACAGAGAAAAGCACTAAATCCTTACATTTGAGATGTTGCAAACAAACGCTGTTTGAAACTGCACTTTTTCTGTCAATGTCCAAACAGTCAATTCATTAAAGTTGCAGATTAATTTTCTGTTGATCAACTAATCGTTTCGACTGCCCAACAGTCTAAATATAATGTGTGGCCCTGCCACACAGCAGCATGGCTCTTGCTGTGCTTTACCCCATGTCTTCCCCTCTCTGAGGCCATTATGGGAAGACCCCGTGTGGTGTTAACACGGTGTAAAGGCACTGATCTCAGTACCGTTGAGCTGGTATCAATATGATTTTTCTTTAAGCCCATCTGTCTCCCGTTAGGTGTTTGTGATTCTCGGTCGAGGTGGAACGCAGCAGGGGTGACACTCATCACAGAACTGAAGCTGCCAGCTTTCATTTATGAACTTGTTGTCTTCTTACACATCTGGTCAAGCAAACATACACTTAAGACATTTTTGGATCATGCACATTGAGCTCAGATCGCAAGAAAATGAATCATTGAGTATTTATTATTTGTCATTAACACAGCAAGGTTCTTATTGTTTGCAAACATTTTACAGAGGCCGTGCTATAGCTTAAACACGGTGCTTGTGAAAATAGCAGTAAGGCCGTCACACTTTTTTTTTCTTCCATGTTTTTCCTCTCACTCGCACAGCCAGGGATTCCCCACACCACCGAGCCATTTGTTTGACAGTGTGAAAGACGACATTAGGTCTCCTCCTATTTCTTGTGTCCTTTGTTTGTGTTTTTTGTCTCCCCCCTCCCCATCTCCCCCACCCACATCATTCTTGACTCCTGTTGTACTCTTCTACCGCTGCCTCTGGTGTTGGCTTTCTCTTCCCAGTATTAGTGCTTTGTGTACAGAGCACTGAGCGTCACGCTGGGGTTTCCTGGTGTAAGTTTGTGTGCAGGGTGTGCTGTTGTTATGACCAGAACAGGATAAGACAGCAGGGGAAGGAGGGATGGTGGATGGCAGTGAAAGAAAGGCGTTTGGGTTGTTCAGCCGCTAAGGAGCGGGAGGGAAAATATGTTGAGTCTGTGGAAGGAGGCCCGAAAGTTTTTTTTCTCCCTGAAATGAGAAATTAGAAGAAATTTGGAGGTTTGTGTGGAATGCAGCTGAGTAAAAGGAGTTTTGCTCTTATCTAACAATCATAACATTTTAGCTGACGATTGTCATACAAATAATTGCAATTCATGATTTAACTGTCTTTTTCCGTTTATTTTATGCTATTAATCATTGTTTAATAATACACTTTATGAAGAAGAAAAGCCATTTACTGGCATTGAACATTAAACATAAAAATAATGCTACATCTCTGTTTGCACAAGTAATAATAAATTGAATTTACAACGAAATTACCGTCATTGAGTAATACCAGTAGTCAAAATAAACATCGTACTTTGGGGTTGCTAATTTTCCACTCATTTACCATTTAATCCCAGCAGAAGAAGAGATGCAATGAGATGACATTATTGAAAGGACAGTCAAACCTCAAACAGGGGAAAACACTGTGGAAATAAAGATGGACGTATGACATTTCTGTTTTTATAGCGATAGATTGAAATGATTCGAACAGTTATGCAAAATAATTGTGATCAGCTCAGATAATTCGATGATTCTGAGGCTGAGTTTTGGCCTATGGCCCTCCTCCCAACTGTACTACGGAGTTAGCCCAGTAAAAGGTTACCTGACCAGACCCACACCTCAATACACAGATGCTCTCTATCAGAACCCTTTAGTGCCCCTGATGGTGTGTGCTGTTATTTTTCATCCCATCATTTTCATCACCTTCGAAAGTGTTGACAACACGAGGGTCTTGTAAACGTTCATGTTGTCTTTGTCCTGAATTCATCAGCAGACACGTCTCTCTCTCTCTCTCTCTCTCCCTCCCTCTCTCTCTCTCTCTCTCTCTCTCTCTCTCTCTCTCTCTCTCTCTCTCTCTCTCTGTTCTTCTATGTCTGTCACTCTCATTCCCTCTCCACATGTTATCAGAGCAGCAGCAGTGTGAGTCTGTCTGCTTGACCTCAGGGGTTCGCTATGTCTGGTAGAGAGCTGCTGTTGGGCCAAGATTCAAAACTGGTCCAAGTTGCACTGAATTTAAAAGATGCCTTCATGACGTTCTTTGGTCGTTTCTGCTGTGGCAGCTAATGAACTCAGGAAATGTGTCTGTGTGGTGAGGAAATTAGTCGGTGTTGTGGAGCAGTAGCTCTTGTTGTACACCGTTACTAAAAATAGCAAATGATGAGAGCTACCTTTGAAAACCCAAAGTGTCTATGGTTGTCTGCTATGATTCTGTAATTGCTGTGTGCACACAGGGGCCTTTGTTTGCTGATTTTGGAAACCATGGTGCACTTAAATGAAAGATATTTAGTTTTGGATCTGAGCATTTAGTGAAGAGCTTTTCCCCCCCGTTTTGTCTATTTTTCTCCTTCTATCCACAGCTAAGTATCATTCTAACCTTTTCTGCTGTCATACTGCCTTTTATCAGTTTGCACAGCAGCTGTTATAAGAAGCTCAGGCAGGATATAAAGCTCTTGACCTGTTGGCTGCTTCTATTTCAGGCTGCGTTGGCATGATTCACAAATGGTGTTTATTTGTTGTTGAGGTAACCTGCTCACTAATGTCAGAAGAAGATTTGTATGTTCTCGTGTGTCGTGACTTTTCTCTGGGCTCTTGACCACATTTACCCATATAGACTAGTCTCTTGTGGTGTGATTCAGATATTCTTATTGCTTCAACTATCATGTTTTAATGCCTTCCTGATTTATGCTGTCGCTCCAGAGAGAAGACACAGTTCCGCCAGCAAGCCAGCCTCCACCTCGCCCTTCCCTGTGCCGGGTAGGAACCGGGGCGGTGGCAGTGGGCTTGGGCCCGGGCTGGGCTCGGGGTCTGTTGCGGGAGTGGCAAGTGGAAGCATCCTCGGCCGACCATCCGCCGCTGGCGCCAGCTTATCCTCCTCTTCATCATCCTCCTCCAATCCCAAACTCGTCAAACCAGCCAAAGAGAAGCTGCCAGGCATTCAGCGAAGACCCCCCTTCCCCCCCTTCAGGATGCTGCAGCTGGACAAGATGTAAGTTTCACTCTGTTGGGTTGCTCAAATCCTGGCAGTCACATCAATCTATTTTATCTTTAAAAAGTTGAAGTAGAATTTCTTAAAAGTTTCAGAACTCCAGAGAAGTAAAATACAAGCACATTTAAACATATCTATGCAAGTGCATTGTCATTTTTTATTCTGAACTCTCCAAAGTTGTCGTTCCTCTTCATTAACATTGGAACTGTGTTTTTCTTTTGACTGAAGTCTTTGATTAATGATGGACCATACCAGATTTATGTTTTGTCCTTCCAGCCCCATCCATACGTCCACATCTGTCTCTTACCATGCGCTTCTCACTGGCTCAGTGTTTCTAACTCTCAGCTTCCTCCTTGCTGCCCTCTTCATCTCTTTAACCTTCTCTTCCAGCCTCACCCCAGCTGTCAAGGTGGAGAAGATGCATCTGAGGGTGGACTCGTCAGCTAAGCTGGTGCAGGCTCCATCTGCCCCCGCCACCACCTCATCCTCCTCCACATCCTCCTCTAGCACCACTGTGAGCTCCAACACTACCGCCATCACGACCTCCTCCTCCTCATCAGCCCTTAAAGCAGGCCTTAACTGTCCCTCCATACCAAAGCCTTCATTGCTGGCCCCAGGTCAGATTCCCAACGGCAAGGGCCACCTCTCTGTCCTCTCGGACAAGAAGCAGGACAGCAGCAGCAGTGCCAGTAGCAGACGCCACCTTAACAAGAAAGTTTCAGGTCAGCTGGAGGGGGGGAATTATGGCAAAATGTAGTCACAGTTTGTGCTATCAGTATTTAGTATTGTCAGATCTGACTCCTGAATTGTGTTTAGATTATGAGAATGTAGAAATACTTTCTCATACAACATTCTGTTTTTACCTAAAATGGTTTGTTCTCTCTTATCTTGTTAAGTTTCTTTCATAATGCGGTAAAAGGTTGAATAACGTATCAATCAGACCACATATAATACCGGCCATCGGTTATCATTTTCTATAATAAAAATAGAATGCAGTTAACAGGGTACAGGGCACATTTATTCAACTTCTCAAAGACTGACCCACTGACAGTTTGCTTGTAAACACAAACTCAGAATGTTGCAGCCAAAGAAATTTCCTGTTTTTACAATGAAACACACATCAGCTAAAAAGTTAAGGCTTATCTGAGGCTAATATTTTGCACAACAATTGTTTTCATTTAAACACATTACCGGGGCAGGTCATTTGACACAATGTATGTAAGTAACAATGTTTTTCTCCATTGCTCTTTTGCTGTGCCTTCAGAACGCGAGTTCAATCCAGATATCCACTGTGGCGTTGTGGATATGACGGCTCGGAAACCGTGCACAAGATCACTAACATGCAAGGTAACTGGTCTCTCTGCTTTGTCTCTTTGTGCCGTGTACCTGAGCTGGATAAGCTGGATATTATTGAAATCTTAAGGCTGGACTTGCTCTGGAGTAGGGGTGGGTGATATCGCCCTAAAATAATATAACAATATATCTGGATATTTTTGCAATGACAATATTCTTGATGACATGACAAAATACAAAAAAAAACCTTTTTTCTAATTAATTATTGCAACGCAGCTTCTATGATCTGCAGTGGAGCCTTTTATAACTTCCTCGCCCCTGTTGTCAGATTGAGCGATATTTTGGCCTGATTCTCTGAAGTCTGTCATCGATGTTTGTCCATAAATAAATAGATTTGGGGCTTTTGTTGCACTTGTGTTTCACTTACAGTAATATGACAAATATTTCACCTGAGCCTCTCATTTGCTCCATGTGTGGGGACCATCGAATGTGTGGGGCGGAGCTGCCCTTTGTGAAGCACACAGAGAGGCGAGAGGAGAATTTGCGTAACTGTCAATTAAACAGTCACATTCAGCTGGAAACCTGTCGAAGACAGCGGCTTTCAGTCATGCTTCTTGCTGGATAAACTTCTAACATGTCTCAAACGGTTACACTGCATAACGGTATGACATCATTACGTCAACAGGTTGGACTTTTGCCATTATCATGCTATTATTTTTATTCAGTTGATCAAAAATTATACCAGTAATACTGTGAACGATATGATATGGAACAGCCCTACTCTACAGTTTTCTTATCATCAGCAATTCCCGTTAAAGGACAAAATTGATGTTCAGCTTTTCAGAGGAGGATATTTACAGTTTCTTCACATACTTGTGGAGGCAGCATTTGCTTCAAACCTCTGGGTGGGCGTTTCCAATGGCAGCAGCTGGCTGACAGTTGGGGGCCGGTGTTTGTGGAACACCTGCTGTCAGCTTCTGTGGGTTCCTACCGACAGGAGCACGTATAATAAATGATGAAGTCTATGTTCAGTGAAAGTAACATGTTGCACAGTGTAATGTCCTCTGTCATAAATGTGATTTTAACAAGTGTTTTTAACTATCAGTGTTTTTAGATTATTACTTTTTTACCTTATTTTTTTATTCTTTACATTTTTTAAAAGATGGTTGTGCTTATTTGTATTAAAGTTGTGCATATTGTCAAAATTTGTCAGATATATCTGGCATGTACAAATTGGAAGAAAAATAAGAGATTTTATGTCATAAGAGTTAAAAACAAGGAGAATCTTTTCCCCAACATTCCCCCCCCCCCAACCTTTTAATGTCCCAACAGACACATTCCTTAAGCCAGCGGAGGGCGGTGCCAGGGCGGAGGAAGCGCTTTGACACGCTGCTGGCGGAGCACAAGAACAGAGCAAAGGAGCGGGAGAGGGAGCGAGAACTCCACCAACCCCATTCCCAGCAAAACCCCCCTCTCAGGGACCCACACCCCTCCTCCCACCTCCCCCCTGGCCATGATGCCCACCAAGTGGCTCATGGCAACGGCCCCGCACCAGATGCCACTAAGCCTTTGCCACTCGGAAAGCCCAAATTTCACAGCCCTGGTCTTCCACGGTAAGTGCTGCGCCACAACCATTTAACTATTTCACTTTGTCGTGCTTATTCTGTGTGGAGTGACACCAGATTAACCAGCCTTACTCACTGAGGTGAGACAAACACCGTTACAATTTAGCGTTTGTGGTTTTGGTTTTCTGAAAAGGTGTTTATGATTGAGGTGAAAGTTACAAGCCGCACTATCTGTCCATCAGACTAAACAGCAGTCACGGAGGTGGCACTTCCGGAGACCCTGGAGTAGTCCACGAGTCCCTACATCATCCCCAAACTGCCCCCGATGGTTTTTCCAGACCATCCAGTGACGAGGGAGAAAATGAGGAGCGTGAGGACAACGCTGACAAACTGGACTGTCACTATTCAGGTTATCACCCACGACCGGCAGCTGTAAGTGCACCCCACCTGTCATTAACCACATACATCTTTCCTTTTTGTCAAAGTGGTTGAACTATGAAGGATTGCAGATTTTATTTCTCACCTGTACTCCACCTCTGTTGCCAGTATTGCACCTTTGGGAGTCGACTGTTTGGGAAAGGCTGCTACTCATTTGACCGGCGATGGGACAGAGTACGATGTGCTTTAACCACAATGATGGACAAGCATGTCAACTCTCAGATGTGGAAGTAAGTCTGCCCGTCTCAGATTCTTCACGTTGATACCGTAGCAATAATGGAACTGCTTTTTCCAAATACCTTTTGAAGTAGTCACCTTGTGCTTACAGTGGGATATAATACCTGACCGTCTTGTTTGTTATAGTGTGAAATTTAGACCTGTTAACAGTCATAGCTAAAGGAGGATATGTTTTCATGTTGCAGGAAAATCCCCTTGGCCTTGGAGAACTCCTCCTCTGTTGCACCAACCCATAGGACAAGCACAAATTCCCACGGTAGCACTCCCTCTTCCGGCTTCCTGGGCCCCCCTGCCACTTTGCCCCAGACTCCTTATAGCCAATCCTATGAGGGCAAGTCAGTGCTCTCCTATGGGACCACCTTAAATGCCCGCAGCTCCCCGCAGGGCGGGGCTGAGCACCCGGCCTATGGCACCACGCAGGCCCGACAAGTGTCTTCGTCGCCACAGATGCCTTCAGCCCACTTGTCCTCATCCTCTTCTTCTTCGGCTCCTTCCCTAGCCTCAGGCCGGGCGCTTAAGTCCCGTTCCTCCAGCAGCAGCACTACCAAGTCGTCATCGTCCTTCAGGCCCAAGGAGATCTCCTCTGGCTCCTCCACACCTGTCATCCCCAACTCCACTGGTGGGGGAAATACTGGAGCGAACAGTAACAGTAGCAGCACTAGCTTCAGCTCGGGGAAGAAGAGGAAGAACAGCTCTATCCTCTCTTCATCCCATGGATCCTCTGAATCCTCTTCTTCTAATGCCAACTTCTCTTCTTCCTCCTCCTCCTCTTTCAAGAAAAACTGTGCAAATGTCGGCAGCTCAGGGAGCACCTACCACCACAGCTTATTATCATCCTCATCGTCATTATCATCCTCCCATAGTGGAGTCCACAGCGTGGGGCTTAACTGTGGCCCGACCGTGCGGACCAACTCTCTTAGTCTCAAGGCTGAGCCTTCTGGAGGTTCAGCGGGCGGCTCCTCTGGGCCACCTGCACGAGGTCCTCCCTCGGGCAGCCCTGCAGAGTCCATTAAGCGTATGAGTGTGATGATGAACAGCAGTGACTCAACCCTTTCCCTGGGGCCTTTTGTCCACCACCAGTCCTCATCCTCATCTGACCACCACACAAGCTTTAGCCACCACTCCTCAGACGGGCGCCTGGAGGGCAAGAAGCGCAAAAGCTCTTCAGCCTCCACTGGCATTATTAGTGGCGGTGGGGGGGTGGGGCTCGGAGGAGGAGGTGGACCTGGACCAGGTAGACCCAAAGTGGCCAAGTCACCTGCCATTAACAACATCCACGGGAAGCATGGGCGGAGCATTCCAGGGACACCGGGTCTACCCAACAACTCCCATTTACATCAGGTTGGTTTTGTACTGGTTTGATACCAGTGAAGAACTTGTCTCTCTGTTGGACAAGTTAACCAATTAAACTATGTAAATATACAGTTCCACTTGGTGCAGCATTATAGTAAGAGCTTACTTAAAAACACTATATAATCACAATTCCACTTCAAATTGCTGTTATAGCTTAACTTCAACCTTCACAGTCAAAAGTCACAATCACACTTTGTCTCAGGTTTGTGAGCGAACTCTTTGTTTTGTTGAGTGTTTATTTTTTAGGTGACATCAAATTTGCAGTGTTGAACACAACTCTGTTACTACCGCCTCACAAAATCCTCGTATCGCAGACATTACAGGCTGTTGTGTTGCATTCTTTTGATTTTCCAATATGTCCACTCTTCACAGTTCACTTCTGCATTGTTTATGACATCCATGCGACAGTCAACATAAAACAATGATCGGGGATGAATATAGCTAAGTTTAGCTACGTGCCTTGTTGGCTCGATACCGACCTTTGAGATCAGCTTAAGAGATCCCTCAGTAAATGTGTGACATTCACTAAAAGCATTGATCAGTTTTGTTATTTAATACAAAATTGTTTATCAATCAAAAAGAGCAAGGTTTGCATCCTCTCAAATGTGAAGAAGTTTAACATCATTTACTGGATATTTTATACTTGGTCAGGTGACACATCTAATTTTATAATGTCACCATTAGCTGTGGTTACTCATATTATCCACTTTTCAGTTTTTTGACATTTCTTGGATTCTATACACGGACTAAGTGATGGATCACAGTACAGCACGTTAACTCAAAATACAATTATTTCTTGCAGGCAAACCTATGACTGAGAGCACCTTCTAGGACTTGCACAGATGTTATTAAAAACATTAACTATGGCTCTGTTTCATTCAAGTGTCCAGTAAGCTGGGGCAGTGATCCAGCATACACACATATTTAACTTTCACATTAAAGTAACTGAATCACCGTTACAAGCTGGACAATGGTGGGTTCACATCATCTCATAGGATGTTAAAGTAGCATGAGACAAGACATGGCTCAGAGGCCGAATCATCTGGGTCTAAATTACAGGTCCTGCAAATAAGACAAAAAGCTGCAAGATGATGTAGAAGAATCGAGACTCAAAAATTGACATCTGCCACACAAAAAGGAACAATAGCCTCAAGTTGTGATTGGCAACACGGAAGTAACTTGTTTGGTATGCGGGTTTTACCTGTTTAGCTAAAGTAGTCAAGCCTGCAAGCACACACGTGCATTTTGTGCTTTGACCTTTTTTTTTTTTTTTTTTTTTTTTTTTTTTTTTTTACTTTGGAAGAAGTTTAGCTTTTTGTATTTGTTCTATTTCATGTGATTTGAAGTTATTGTAATTTACATACATTAAGTTAACATGCCAAAACTGCAGTATCTTCCAGTCCAGGTGGTGAAATCTGTCTCACTTGACCTGAATGTGTTACTTTGTTGAATGACTGCTGTTAATACAGAACCAGCATACAGACAGATTACCTAACAACTATTTTTAACATTATTTTTTTCCCCCTCTTCCTTCCCCAGCCAAAGGCTCGTCCCTGACAGCGGTGCGTGGCTTCAGTGTGTGACACTGGCAGGCGGGGAATAGTCGGGAGCGGTCCGCATACCGCTCTGGACTGCACGAGGCCTTCAAAAATCAATCCCACATTATTCTCAGCTTCCCACAATCCTCAGGGTGGAGATGATCTGGACTGCCCAGTGAAGTAGATGTGGTCCTTACAATTTCTCCCAAAGCCATGTGTGTGTGTGGGGGTCGGTCGGGCGGGTGAGTGGGCGGGCAGGGGCGCTGAACGGGGGACTGCGTGGAGCATCAGGGGTCTAATGAGCGAGCCAAGGATCCCCCACGCGAGTGTAGTCCCGGTATTCTGAGAGGTCTTCCTGTCTTGGGTGGAAGTAGGACGAACAATTGCAACAGCCACGGGCCTCATTGGGTTCAGGTTAAGGGCTGCCACAACAAGCCGCCGTGACGCTGAGCAACTGGGGAGACAACAAGCCGATCTCTTCCGTGTTTGTTAGAGAATGAGTGTGTGAATGTGCGAGTGTGTGTGTGTACAAGTATTTTTCTCATGTCAGATTCTGCTGGACTACTGGAATTTCCAACTTAATTACACCCCCAGCGCCTGATCTCAGAAGCCTTGCAAGGAGAGCAGGAGGAGGAGCAAACTGTTACTTGCAACACCTTAAAACAACTACACAATCACCTTGTTGTGTCACGTTTTGTTAGTCTGACTCTCTCTGGCGACATGTGGCGAAACCTCACGGTTACACGCCGTAGCCTGAGACGAGCCCCGTAGGGATGAACCAGTCAATTCTTTTCTTACCTGGAATAATTATGCAAGTGTTACCTTTTTATGATTTCTTATGAGCTTTTTACACTGAACTACAAAGAGTCTTTGTAGACTTTGGTGAAGACGGTTGTGCTTTTAAATGTGAAAAGGACACCTGATGTGCCCATTCAATTAAATCTTTTGTTGAGAGAGAGCTTGGTCTTGAGGACACCTGTTCATTTTCTGAGTCTTTTTCATTGTGCAGAATGATAGCCACAGTAGACCTACCCCCAACTGTGAACAGCATTACCTTCTCCATTGGCACTGCTTAGTTGTCCACAAAGCTAGCCAAAAGCTGCTATCAGCTTTGCCAACTACTTTTTTTTTTGTTTGTTTTTTAAAGTACAAAGGTGGGCAGTCTTGCTCATGAAGCGGTGATGGTGCATTGTGGAGATGAAAGAAAATCTGTGCAAGCTGTATTGTTATAGCCACCACTTTCCTACTTTTTACCCATACAGCTGTGTGGAATCCACAGCTGCATGTGGGCAGATGTGAATTGTAATGTTTTAACTTTTATTATTTTCCTACGTAGGGAATCAGGTATGGTACGTCTTAACTGGAGCAAACTTGCACGTCACCTGTCTTCTGTGAGTATGATTGTCCCCGCTGTGTGTAACCACTACCCAAGCTCTGGATGTTCATAGTTTAAATGCTTCGCCGTAACACTATGTCGCTGTGTTGAGAAGAGATGTATGACAGTAGCCAGGCATTTTACTCTATTCCTTTGTCAAAATGGAGTCTTAAATCAGGCAATACTTGCCCATCTAGTTGGGATGTTTGCTTACTCAGAGTGGTCTCGGGTGAGTTTTATGGTGCGAGATTCATGGAGATGGCTTCACGGGATATATCTAAACTTTTGGCAAAACCTGTTGATGTGTGGAACCTCTACTGATGTCAGATAGTGTGGAAAAGTAGAGGAGACACTTTTTTTTTTTTTTTTTTAAAGAATCTTAATTTAGCTTCTTTTGTTCTCGTAGCTTATGTATCAAACAAGTATTGAAGTGTCCCCTATTTGAGAAATACTTATTTTGTTAACAAATTGTACATAGTAAAATATGTATTTTTGCACAGGCATTTTTCGTACACACAAAAAATTTTGGTACAATTTTAAAAATCATTATTTATTTAGTAAAAGAAAAAGATGAAAAGTCAGAGAACATGACTATTTGAAGTGGTTCACTGCCAGGTCTATATAATGCAATATGCCTATGTGTAGAAGCGGAAGCGTCTCATGAATCGTGTACTGAGATCCTTTAAGGAAGAAAGGTGAAGTGTTGCCACTGTAGCATGTGTCTGTATGACAGAGGATACCTTTATTCACTTTTCAAGGTCTCCCTCAATCACATGTGCTTTTACAAGACATTTATGTTGCCTATGAATTAACACAAGGAAAACGTTACTCAGTTAGCCTGTGGTTTCGTAATGTTGCGCAGGCTTTAAGCTGTGTCCGTCGGCTAAGCAGTTTCCACCGACTCTTCGGTCATTACGCTTTGTAAAACCACATTTCATTATCGAAACACTTTTGTTCTTTTGTAAAGGCTGAAGGGACTTAAGCAATCATTGCAAGGAAGGGGAACACTTCAAACAGTCCAACTGCTTGCATCATCGTTGCCAAACAAGTAATTAGATTCACAGCTTTTAAAGAATGAATTTAGCAGCTTTTAAAAGAAATATCAAATTAAGAAAGTGCCTGAATTTGTTTCACCCTGACTGTTTGAGGACAGTATTCTTCGGGTCGTTTTACCTTACTTGAATGTTCAAAGTATTTAGGGAGTTTGGTTTTAAATCTGCCTATGAACCCTAAAATGTGGTAAAACCAGAGCTTGTCAGCTGCCCAGCATGAAACACTTTGATGTTTTTTTTAATTTTCCTTTCCTTTATGGAGTTTTCCAGATGAGACGTTTGAGATTTTTTTTTAGCCTCAGTGTGTGTGGCTTAAGCCCCCTCTGGTTTACTGGGATTTGTATGTTTTAAAAAAAGAAAAAAAGAAAAAAAAAAACTTCAATCAAGTGTTTTGTTTACCCTCAAACTCCACTGACATCTTGACTTTGTTTCCAGTACACAGAAACATCGCAAGGATGTTTTCTTTATTAGCACCATAGACTTGGAATGTGAAAGTGAGAGAGTACAGCCCGTGTCTGGGAAGAAAAAAATAAATTCACCATTCATACTATGTAAAAGCGTGTATAGATTTTTTTTTTTTTTTGTATACATTATCAGAATCATTTTCAGCTGGACTTATGTATTGGCTGCTATGTAATTCATGAACAAAACATAGGTTAGAATTAATATTTAAAGAAAAGATTGTATAGTATATTTGTTTTGTAACAAGTTTCTGTAAATAAAATAATTTATACTGCTATTTATATGAAATCACGTCTCGGCCTCTTTCCTGAAATATAAAAACAACCTTGAAAAAGGAAACGTCAACAGTTAGACAGGTTTTATTATGTACACAATATAAGAGTGACTTTGTCAGACAAACGACAGGTTTGGAGATATCAAGAAGAAAAATGCAAGTTTCCCCTTTGCTGTCATGAAAAAAAGTTGGCCTCTGTGGTTACATGTTGATAACTCTTGACAACTTCTGGACTCGGTTGAGCAGCAAGTCGCCTTTCTTGATGGTTTCCTGGTACTGCCAGTTTTTGCTATCGGGTCTGCAAAGAGGAACAGGACATGTTTAGAGCTCTGTGTCATGTTGCCGAGTACTTTAACAGAAGTACTGAGATTTCATGAACAGAAGCATTACCTGTTGGTTTCCACAATCTCATTCACTTTATCAATTTTACAGTGGAGACGGCCAGCAGCTATGAATCGGGACAGCTCCCTGTGAAATGGAAGGAGATTTAGTTAAACCTGTAGTGTGGGACTTTCACATATTACACATTAGTCTGTTACATTTAAGCCAAATGAGTTCACACGATGCTGATGAAGCCTATCAAAGCCAGATAAATCTGTTATTTCACAGTACAGTTTTTTCTGGCGTCTCATCAATTGTTTAACTCTTTTAGACTTTCCAAATATTATCGGCTCAAATGTACAGAATGTAAACGCGGTGAATCAATACTTACTGGTCAATGAACTCTGTGCTGACACCAAAGGCCTCGGCCATGTAGCCGAGGGTGAGGGAGCGGTAGGACTCGAGCAGCTGGCTGTAGGCCTGGATCCTCATCTCCCTCACGTAGTAGCGGTAGTGGGGGGCGAAAAGCCAGTCCTTCTTCATCTCCTGCTCCACCATAGCTGTGGCACAAAGTTTCGCATTCATTGTTGACGCACAGAAGCATGGATTACATGTAATGGCTGCAGGTAAAATGTCATTTGGAAGCTGCAGTGTTTTTGAGGCAATAAAAGAACAGGCATTCTTACCCAGAGACTGGAAGAAGACAGAGTAACGGCACTCGTAGAGCGAGAAAAGATACTGGCGGACAGAAGGCAGACTGTGCAGCACCTCCAAGATCTCAGCTCCCTTTATTACCTGCCGAGAAACACGTCGAACATATTCAACAAACGGTATGCTGCCAATTTACACACAAGTATTACTATTCAGTCTGTTTCTTACCTTTTCACGGAGGTCGGGCCTTTTGAGGGCGATCATGCAGACGTAGACGGTGTAGGTAACGAAGGTCTTGTAGTCCATGAGTTCATACGAGGTGAAGGTTGAGACTGTGTCGAGGAAGAGCTCGGCAGCTTGCTTGAAGTCCCTGATGGCCACACAGTAGAGGCCCTGATAAACCTTCAGACGATTCCTCCTGTCCCAGTCTCCCCCCTCCTCGATAAGGCTGCGGAGAAAAAGAGATGCACAGACCGATGAGTGTTGAAAAGTTTCCGGAAACTGTTGATGTTTCACAACAAAGACACAAGTGCCTTCACCTCTTGGCTTTCTCAGAGTTGCGTGTGATGAGGTCGCTGTCCATGTAGAAGAGGCCGATCCTCAGCAGGTAGAAGACGATGTCCAGTCTGTGACCCAGAGCCACCGTCTTGTCATAGGTCTTCCTGAAAGCTGTTAAGGCGCCATCCTGTGGAGAAGTAAGAAATCGATGTCAATCGATATGCTATTTCTCAGATCCATGTACGACAACTTAGGTGTTTAACTGTCTTTCATAAGGTAACATGAGTAACATAATTTGTTGCCGCCATGCATTCATCGTATGGTAGATTGCAGCATTTTTTTTAAATCAGGTTGTTGAACAATTTAAACAGACACGACTCTTAAGGCACTCTTTGCTTGGCTTGTTCTTGGTCAACATCACTTGGCCTAAATCGTAGAATATTGTAACAACAAATGATTATCCTGTTCGAGGGACGCGCTCATCACCCTCTGCTCCAGGCTGAGTGATTTCTGTTGTACCTTCTGTTGGAGAGCAGACTCTCCATTGTATTCTGCTACAGACGCTTGTATTTAAGAAGGTAACTGCCGCCTGGTGGCTGGAGGACTGTCAGTGCAAGAAGCCTTTAATTGATGTGCAGCACAGCACGTCTTTTAAAAGAACGATAATGTTCATCCAGTTGTGGGAGGCCAAAAATCGTGATGGAGGTTAATATTTGATTAATTACGCAGACGTGCTGCACTTTAAAAGGACAAAGAATAACAGTGATTTCCACAGTATAGGGGATGTTAAGAAGCGGGTGTTGCAACGTAACTTCGATTACTTGCTCTTGAAAGTTATAGTTACTCCATGCACGTCAAGGTGCTGCGCACTGTTCACACGCAACAGGAGCAGTCTCTGAACTTTCTGATCCGGCCTCGACCAAATTCACGTTTTAGTGAACAGGAAAGGCAGCTGACCAGTGTTGATACCACACGCTGCGAGATCCTACCTTGTCGCCGATTCTGATGAGATACTCAGCTTTGGCCATCATGGCGTCTCGGATCTCGCTCTCTCCCAGGCTCTTCTCCGCGTCCTCCAGCACATCATCCAGACGTTTCAGCTCCTCTTCGTTGGCCTTCTTCATTTTACTCAACAGGTCGCTGTCCAGCTGCCACTTCAGCTCCTTACAAAGACCCTCGTAGTATGGCGCCATATCTACAACAGACAAATCAAGACTGTTTACCTTTTTGATCACCGAGTTCAAATCAACCAAATCAACCATCTTCTACGTTTCATAATAATGAGTCGGGAAACATGTTAAAGTGTTTCTCCTTTGCTAAAGATTATCGCTTAAAAACGTAACGTATTGTGAACTGAAATGCGATTGTTTACAAATCTAGTGAACCTTGTAAACATGAAGACTAAATTTATAATATTAGGCGAATTTAAAAAAAAAAAAAAAAAAACAGCTGCGGTTAGCCAGGTGACGTTTGCTAAAACCGTTAGCTGTCAAGCTAATATCCGCCAAAGCTAGTTTAGCACAAGTGACGTTTTTGTACTTCACCTGCATTTATATGGCGATCATGGAAGCAGGGTATTATTTATACCGAGTTACAGAAAACCCCGTTAAATGTGTGCGTGCAATGAGAAGTCATTTTCGGCGAAGTGAAATGCGAACTCACTGTTAGCTTTGATAGCGTCCATGAGCTCCGTCTTCACTTTAGCATCCTGTCGGTGGCTGAGCAGAAACTTCAGCTGTGCTATCCGCAGGTCGGGGTTTTTGGGCAGACCCTCTTCCTCCAGATTCTCCAGCGGCATTGTTTTTTTTTTTTAACTCTAAATATAAACTAAATACACAAAAGGAAGGCTTTCTTTGTGTAGACCAGGTCCACTACTCACTGTTACCAGCTAGACAACGATGACTACGGAAAACACGGGACTATGTTGCTTCCGGCGGATCGCGTTTCAGTGAGAGGAGAGAAGAGCGGTGGGGAGCCTTACATTTGATCAGCACGTTTTAATTACTGCCCTCTACTGGACACGAGTATGAACTACACCTCCGTTCAACGACTAGTTTGTCTGAGGCGTGTGTAAAAACTAGGCTATATACGTTCTAATCTTTATTGTATGTCGTTACTATGCCCGAAATGAAGATACAACATACGTTGTTGAATTGTAATAATTATTAATTATTAATAATGCATCCACTGGTACACTGGGCTTTTTTCTGGTGGCTATGTAGTCTCTTCTTCCCCCCCCCCCCCCCACCAGCCCGGGCCTAATGCATATGCAAATTTGGTACACGTTCCCGAGGGTTACGCCTGCGTTCTTTTCTGTCATCATCTTCATGTCTCTGGTCTTTATTGTGTTAGCGCATCAGAGCGATGTAAATAAAGGGCTCTTCGTGTTGCTCTCCTCTTCTGTAGCTTGGATGCATGCAATGATTTTTAAATGACAGTAAAGTAGTTTCATATTCTGATTGTGACTCTGAAATCCTGCCGATGTGTCCAAACGTGATATTAGAGCTGGTCTTGACACGACAGCTACCTGAGCTGTCAGTGCACACGAAATTGGTTTATTGAGAAACATTTGGAAAAAATAGTTTTACCATTTATTACATATGCTTGTATTTCATCAGGGGCCGAGTTTATACCGGTCATAAACAGCGGCATTGATATTGGAGTTGAGAAAGAGGTATTTACAGGAGCAGGGTCTTTTTTTCTGCCAGCAGGGGGCACTAGCCACATAAAGTAGTCATTCAGGCATACCAAAAGTCGAAGTGCCATCCATACCACTAGGAAACGGTACGTACCACTTTCCACAAAGTGACATACCAGCTCCCAATTTGGGATCTTGGCCCTTTTGGATATGTGGTTCTCACAGAGATGCTACAAATGATGTTCTTATAGAATATGATCATGGGCATAACCACTGACTTTTTGAAGGGGTCTTGTCTACCCCAATACTGAGAAAATACCAATTTGTCCCTCCAATATAGAGTAGAAAATATGTTAAGTACATTCTGCTTTTATGAACACCATCAAAAGTTCTGTCTCTTGTTATTTGCTGTTTATTTCCAATGTATTTCTCATACATCAGATATATACGTAGACGCCGCGTTGGCCTCTGGATCGTACGCCAACGTGGACGATATATTGGTCTTGCCAACTTGCCGCATCTCTCAGTAGACACAAATGGAGTGAGGATGCCGAAGTCGTGTGTTGCTTGGGATTTTTCAAATCGCCGCACTATTCAAATAAGCTCTCGGGGTATAACCTTTCACAGGTACGGCTGAGTGTTTGTAGCCATTATGTTTATAGCCAACTAATTGGCCACAAGAGTCAGACGTCATCACCCATTTAGACCAATAGGCACAACGCCCTGCTTTAATTAGTATAAATGAGTCATAAAATGACTTATTCTTGAGTTGAGCAAGTGTATCTCTCCCTTTCACCACAAACGTTGCCATGTCAAGTGACGTCAGACTTACTTAGTGCTCAAAATCTGAGTTTTTACAATCCTTATGACAATGAATCTTTTCCACCATATATGTAAATCACTTCATGTAATACACAGTCCTCTCTTGAGTGTCTTCAGATTATGGTATAACTCAGGATTCTAAGCAACTGGAGGGAAAACTTTATTTTGAACTCCACGTTGATAATAAACATTGTAATAGAACTAATTGAAGGCAGTTGGGAATTGGAAACGTTATACTGTTTTTTTTATCCGTAAAACTCCACCTCCCCCGTTCACCCGTGTCTGATGACTGCCCAGTCTAGCCCGGACCAATATGGCCGACGCGTTGGCGTATCGCAGCGTCTATGTATATATGTCTGTGGTGGCAGCGGCAGCTAGCTGGGGAACTTCCGGTGGCAGTCCTGCGGTGGCACCTGCCACAATTCAGACTAGCTGCCGCGGCTACTTCTGTAATGTAGGGCCGCTGCCGCAGACCTGCTGTGATTTGGGGCAACTGCCAATGCTGCAGAGATACCGAAGACTATAGGTTATTTCTATAGGCTACATATAGGCTATTTATAAAGCCTATACCTAAGCTATAGTTTGTTATAGTTATGATGTGAAAGGGTTGTGGGACTTTTTATATATTTCATAGCCATACAGTGATACACATGTCCACCGAATTTCGTGCATATAGGTAAATATAGCCTTTCATGAGTTTTGGAGTATGATAAAGTGCAGTTGTTTACGAATAATAATAATAATAATAATAATAATAATAATAATAATAATAATAATCGCTTGAATACCAATAGGGCTCTCGCACCATCGCTGCTTGGGCCCTAAGAAAGCCTGTTCACACCTCAGGGCAAATATGAACTCCACACAGAAAGGCCCAGGCCTGGATTCGACTTGGAACCTGATCACTGTGAGGTGACAATGCTAACCATAGAACAACTGTGCTGCCCACAACATGCACTGTATGACATTTTTATCATATCGTGGACGACACGCTATATTACGATTTTTGTATATAGTTTTGAGTAACATGCTCTACTATGATGTTTTTATGACATTTTGGTTAACATACTATAGAATGACATTTTTATCACATATTGGACGACATTTGAGTGATATTATCCCCAAAACATTATATAATAACAAAAGACGACAGCGATCATTTTACTACACCGTGAATCATTTTACTTTTGATACTAAGTACATTTTGAATTAAGTTTTTGAAAGGATTACACTTTTTAGTCAAGTATGTTTACAGTGTGGTGTTTCAACTTTTACTTATGCAGTGAACCTATGTACTTCTTCCACCCCTGATTATAATTGATTCATTATACATATTGCATTCTGCTTGTTTCCTTTGGTTTCGCCTTTCAACAGCACATGCATTGCTCATCATGCTCAGCAATGTTTTTTTTGTTTTGGAGTTTGTTCCTCTTCCCAATGTTTCTGTGTTCACAGTCCAAGACATGCAGTCTCAATCTAACTAAACTATAAATTCTAACATGGAGGTGTGATTCTCCATGTGACCCTAAAGAACAGGCATAGGCAAAAAGACAACAATTAGCTAAGCGCAAGCAGGAAACACAGATTTTAAAACCTCTGCAGCTTTGTACTAGTGTTATACTGTGCCATTATCTGTCTGAAATATGCCAATGCACTTACATCATTGAAACCCACAAATGTGGATGGATATATGAATCTTCAAGCTACCGCAGTATAAATTAATCCCTTTCATATTGATTTAGTCTTTGCAATTCGAGAAAAACGATCATTCAAATACCAAATAGTTATATCAGTTCAAATGTCCTACACAGTAACAGTGACTCAGAAGGGAGGTTATTGTCATGGTCGCAGGAGTTCTTTATTTCGAGTCTGAAAAGTTAATGATAACTAGCCTGAGATACTTAACAGAATCCCCACAGTCTGGACATATGTGCCGTACGGTCCATGCCAGTAAAGAGGGAATGGAAACTTTGCTTCAACAGCTGGTAGGCCTTGACTGATTTCTACTGAATATAACATAAATGTCAGAATAATTTCCGCATACATACATGTTAAAAGAATAGTTCAACCAATATCAAAAAATATGTTTGGGTCAAAATCTTTTAAAGTTGTGATTATCCTAACTCTAACTATTGTTACTCTAACAAGATTTTATTAACAATAAGAATGTGGGGGAAAAAAAAACTAATATAAGAAAACCTAACATGTTTGTCCGAGCTCAGCGAATCCTCAAAACCAGAGTTTCAGCTGACTCATTACACTTTGTCCATGTCTGAGTTATTGTTCAAACTTTCACTTTGATTAAAAAAAAATTGCGACACTGAACCCAACTAGCTCTGAGCAATCTAAAACAATGTCAACAAATGTATTATAACAGAAACATATGTTCAGTTCAAGTTGTTTTTAACTGACATCATAAAGAATGAATTTCTTCAAACACGATTGAAACTGAAAACTCTTTTTGAAATGATGATAGTATTAATTTTTTGCATAAAAACACTTTATTTTGAAATCCAGAACTATTCAAATAATGATTTTTGACGATATCATATTTTTTTTAAAGGATAATTTGTTTTATTTGTTTTTTCTTAAAAAAAAAAAAAGAGTAGCTATGTCTCCTCCCTCATTAAGAAATAAAGAATTTTAAAAAATACAAATATTTCTAATTTCAAAATTAGAAGATGAAAGTATTTTCTCAGTCTTTGTGTAGGCCTCAAGCTTATTGAATATACAAATGAACCGTCTTAAACTAAAACAAATAATCTTATAGAATTTTTTTAAAATTTTGAGGAAGGGGGGACTTCAATAATATGAACTAGATTACACAATTATAAAATAAAGGAAAACATAAAGTTATTTTTGGTGACAATAAAAACATCTGATTTGTGAGTCTTCTCTCTCTTCTTCACTGTGCTCTTTAGACCTGTGGGAATGCTCTGTTCCTCATCATTATTTTGGGAATTGGAGGAAGCTTTCAATGTGGCTACCATATCACTGGACTGAGTTCTCCGTCACCGGTAAGACACAGCACCTGCAACATGTCTTCTCCACTTTATCCTCCTTTTGTAATCATTTACAAACTGTTGTTTAAAACTTTCTCTGCAGTTCATTCAGCGCTTCATCAACAGCAGCTGGTATGACAGATACAAAGAGCCTCCATTGCCACAGACGGTCACAATGATATGGTCTCTTATTGTTTCCATGTATGCTGTTGGGGGTCTCTTCGGTGCTGTCAGTGTCAAATTCATCTCAGGCAGACTGGGAAGGTAAATATGAGACTTCACATAGTGCTCAGTCATACACCCTAAAAACACCTGAAGTAAACATGTGTTCCTTCATCAGAAAAAAGGTGGTGATTGCCAACAGTTTCATTGCCATCGTTGCATCATTGTTCATGCTGATAAGTAAAGGAGCTAATTCTTTTGAAATGATTATTGTGGCAAGGATCCTGTTGGGCTTCTCAGGAGGTAAATCAACATATTCTGCACACTTCTCAAAAATACATCTTGTGTTTATCTACACTTTCTAATCATACATACCTTACATGACCTGCAGGCTTGGGAACAAGCATCCATTTGATGTATTTGGGGGATATTTCACCCAGAAAAATAAGAGGCATGGTGACTCTGACCTCGGCCAACTTTACCTCACTCGGCAAACTGTCTGCACAATTATTTGGATTAAGGTATGCACTCATTGTAGATATGTGAGGAGACAATGAATGGTTGAGCACTGTGCAAAATGAACTTGTACATAAAGATGTAACTTACTACAGCAAAATAAATAATAAATGAAATTAAGCTAAAAACATTTCATTTTGTTATTTTCAGTGAGATGCTTGGTCGCGAGGACCTGTGGCACATTGTCCTCTGTCTTCCTGGGATTTTGTCAGTGTTTCAGGTCATGGTGTTGCCTTTTCTTCCTGAGGCTCCCAGATATTTATTCATAGAGAAAGGTGATAATAAGGCCTGCAAAAAAGGTTGGTATATTTCCTTATATTCATGCAGTTCCCAGCAAAACACTCTGAGTATCAAACATAACTGTAGTGATTTGGGGAAAAATGTAAACCAATAGTATCTTTTTAATGACTGTCCTCTAAAATGCCATTAATATCCAAACAGACATACCATCTGATTGTTAGAAGAAAAGGCGTTATTAAATCATGAAATCTACATTGTGGCATGTCCGTGTTTTTAGCAAAGACATTTTGTTTTAGCTTTGTTCCATCTTTATCTCTGGTTTGTCTCTGTCCAGCTCTCCAGACTCTGTGGGGTCCGGGTGACTATAAACAGGAAATGGATGAGATGCTGACTGAGCAGGCAGCCATTGAGGCAGCGCCACCAAAGAGCACTCTGCAGCTGCTGAGGGACAGGTCGAACCGATGGCAGCTCATCACCATGTTTGCCATCAACTGTTGCAATGGGCTGTCAGGCATGTCTGTGGTGAGAATAGCCTTTATTTCGGCATCTACAAAATGCAGAATCTTTTTCATTAAAAAATATATACGATAAGATGCGATACGATGCAATTCGTTGTGATATGATACTTGTATATTTGTTTTGAAAAGTGCTGTATAAACAAAGTTTATTATAATCATTATTACAGGATGTGACATAATACGATGTGATTCGATATGATACAATATGGCACAACATTATATGATGCCATACAAAACAATGCTATATGATACGATATGATATCATATGATGCAATGTGATACACAGTAATACAATGCTGCATGATACAAAACAATGCGATACGATTCGATATGATACTATATGACACGACATGATAGGATGCAATACAATGCAATGCCGTATGACACGATGAGATATAAACAATACGATATAATACAATGCAATCTGATATGATACGATGCTACATATGATATGACATAATATGATGGGATACGACGCGATACAATATGATACCACATGATATGATACAACACGACACAGAATGACAGGGAACAACAGAAGACAATAAGATGCTTGGTGATATAACACAACAGAATACGATACAATATTATACGCCATGATATGAGAAAGTACAATAGGATACAATACAACACGATACGACATGATACGATACGACACAACGACACGACACGATACAATGACACGACATGACACGATATGACACGATACGAAACGACAGTATTATACGACACAAAGCAATACGATACAATGCAAAACAATAAAATACAATCTGATATGCTAATGCTATATGATACCACGACACGATGCAATACAATATCGTATGGTAGGGTTGCAAGCAGTTGAACACACCGGACATTCTATAGACATGCATAACAGTTATAATAATCATGTATCACATTTAGCAGCACACTGGTCCTGGTTAAGCAAAGAGATGTGACACTATCGTCGTACTGTCGTACGATAAAGATTATACTGTAGTAGCCTCTTAATATCTAACAGTACTTTTCTTTTTCCCAGATTAGTGTCTTCTCTTTTGACATCTTCCTGAAGGCAGGCATACCAAAAGACAAGAGCCGCTACGTCACTCTTGGCCTTGGGATATCTGAAATCATCACTTCCATCTCCTGTGTGAGCAAATCCCTCATTCGGTACCTGAGCTTGCTTATGTTTATGAGTGATCTTCAGTGTATAGCTTTCATTCCCTGTTACTATCGTTCAACTTCTCCAACAGAGGGACATTTTTCTCATTTACAGCTAATACTAGAATAATTTGTAAATTCAATCTTTTTTTCTAACTTCTTCCCAATCAGGGTCTTCTGATTGAGCACACAGGGAGGAGGCCGTTGTTATGGGGAGGCTACAGTGTCATGTCTGCCTGCTGGGTGCTGATCACCATCACACTCAACCTGAAGGTAAACCTATCACGAGTGGTGGAAGAAGTACTCAGATCGTTATTATTAACAAAATCGACCTAAAGTAATTAAGGAAAAGTATCGTGCAGGAAAAGGTTCATCTGACAGTGTTGTATTATAAATACATATACTGGGCAGTTTCATCTGCTGAACTCCAGATCTCAAGCACACACTTCTGAATATGAGTTTTTACTTTTAGATCAATAATGAATAGAAAGCCTGTTTGCAGAAAAAAATTAGGCAGGTTGATGCACAAACTGCATTAATTAAAGTAAATAAGACACTTAAAGGAATTACAATCTAGTCTTTATAAGAAGGAGACCTTGTGCATCAAACAGTATATTTTTCATGTTTTATATGAAAATCCTCATACTGCAAACTAGTAACTAGAGAAGAGCTCCCAAGTAGTGAGTATAAAGTAGTATAAAAATAGAAAAAGTCAAGCAAAGTAAATGTACTTTAATGTGTATACAAAATACATAAATTAAATATCAGTTTACCTCTGTTGTATTCAAAAACCTCAGAAAATATATCTCTTAAGCTCATCAAATCAAAACTACAGCATGGTTTGGCAGGGTAAGAGAGTAAAAATGTTTTTATGGTACAATTAAAGTAACTATGAAAAAATACTGCCAACAAAACCGAAGCTGAGCTTGTTTACATGCAGACGAAATGTATCAAAGCTTTGACTGCTGCATTGAAACTTGTTCTAACAATCATCTATAAACAAAAATGTATTCATATAAAATGATCATTCATGCAGGATTCAGGCTACTGGGTTTCATACATTACCGTTGGTTTGATCATCCTCTTCATCATCTTCTTTTCTGGAGGCCCTGGTATGTGCTATGCAGTTTACACATGATGCTGAATGTTTAAAAAAAAAAAAGAAAGAAGGAATTTTAGTAAATTATACACTGAAATGGTAAGAGAAAAGATATCTGTATACATAGATAAGTAATTCAATCTCCTGTGTCCTCCCTCTGTTTCACAGCGGGAGCTACAGCTACAATCAACAGTGAGCTCTTCATCCAGTCTAATCGACCGGCAGCATTTGTCCTCATGGGGATGCAGCGCTGGCTTTTATTCGCATTGCAGGGCCTGATCTTTCCATTCCTTATTGTGAGCACAACCAACCTGAAGATAAGCAGCCCATTATGGCATGCACAGAGATGTGTATCAAACTGTGTAAAAACATGAATCTCATTCTGATGCTTTACTCTCCATTTCCTCTCACAGAATGCTCTCAACTCGTACTGCTTTGTGCCGTTTGCCTGTGTGACCCTGTTCGGTTGTCTATTCACCTTCGTCATTCTGCCTGAGACAAAAGACAAGACGCTGCTGGAGATCTCAGAGCTGTTTAAAGCCATCACTGTCTGTGGGAAATCCTTCTCAGAGGAAAAGAGAGCCGAGACCAAGTTGTGAGGAAGTCCACAGAGTGACACAGTTGAAATAACTGAAAAATGCACATCAAATTGCACTCAATGACTGAATGGAACATCCTTCTATTTATACCTGCTTTATCCTTAACTGCATAGAATAAAGCAGTATAGATAGTGGATGGAGGTAATAAACAGCTCAAATCTTTACACTTGATTAATAGATCAAGTCCAATTAAAAACAAAAAAACAAAACCAGATCATACCAAGTAACAAGAAACCTGGTCAGATTTTGTAGTATCACCAGTAGATTTAATAGAAGACTCTGGAGTTTAAGGACATTATCTTCATCTTCTTAAGGTTTACTTGAGGTTTTATGTGAACCTATTAAATCCCTTTGGGTTACATTAATGACTGTAAAAATTGTTGTCAGTTTTAAGGCTCTAAAAATGTAACTGAATGATGAATCAATGCATTTACAGCATATTAAAGTAATAAAGGGTCTCAATTAAATGTACAGTCTCAGATGTGTAGTGTAAATTGTCAGAGGTCTTTACTTCCTGGTTGGATGATGAGAAGAGGATGCTGCATTAATGCTTGTAAAGAAAAGGTTGGTAAAGTATGTTGACAAACAGATAAAACGAGGATTTCTTGGTACACATCATCTCTAAAGGTGTCAAGTGTAGATATATGCAATTGCAACCTGCTGGTATTGTTCTTTTATTTGGAAAGAATTTGTTTAATTTATATCACTTTCCTGTACACTGCAAGGTGTGTATCAAGCTAATTATTTTACTCAATATCCTCCATAATTCTTCAATTGTTACTCAAAGCAAAAAACTCCCAACAACACTCCCAGATCAATCCCACTTTGCTGTCATATACCATTCCTGGTACGACTGCACCTGCAGCTGCAATGTAAGAGGTCAGTAGTTTCCTTCCTCCTGCCTCCCAGCAATAAATCATTCACTGCTCCCTTTGGTCCCTTTGGACTCTACTGTCTGTTCTTGGAGCGCTGAAGGGGATTAAATTAATGGAAACTGTCCCACAAAGTCTACCAACATCATGGAGCACCATTCTCTTCCGTTTATTTTGACTTTCTCACGGCCTGTTGATTGGGCTCACGAGAAGGTGGGCATTTGTTTTAGAGGGTTCTTTGGAGGCATGTTGGTGACCTGGTTATTAATTTCTGTTACAGTCCTGCTAAGGTTTAACTGGTTTCCTTAGCCCTTTAGAATATACCAAATCATCAAAGAGTGACTGCATGTGAAACTTTAGCTGAACAGGCACTGCAGCTACAATTGATAGTATGGTGACATTTAGCTAAAAGTTATTTTTAAAACCCATTAAAGTTTGCTATACAACAATATTTCCCTAAAGTAAGAGTAAAAATATGTCATCCATCATCTCAAACATTACACAATCTCTCATCAAAGCTTTTCTGATATCTAACTACATGGACAGTCATGCCAGATTTTATGATATGTTGCATTCATGTTGTCTTTTTTTTTTTTTATGTTGTAAATAGGCTATTGAGCTCTATGCTGTTCTGCTTGCTTATACAATTTGCATTGTGCTAATACACCACACTGTCAGTATTTTACAACAAGAACACCAGAATCACAATACTGCACATTTTCAGCCTCAGGATAATTTTCACTTCTGTCCTTGTGCCTTCTTCTCCTTACTGCAAATCCTGCAAACCACAGTCACGTCCTGGCCTGGGAGTTTTCCTCACCTTCATTGGGCTCTGATAGTATGAATTTAAATCATTGAAGGTCTCCTCTTCCTTATCACGAGCCAGCAGCTGCTAACAGCCACAGGGTCTTCATTAGCCACCAGAGACACTCCACTCTCAGTTTAGCACTCTGGGGATGTGAGCTGTGATTGGCAGTGAGCTATACTGGCCTGATCACCCTGTACTGATATCCTGCTGTGCCTTGTTAACACTGCAGAAGGATTAACTGAACATTTAATTAGTGGAGCCACTGTGGATCTTTTACTCCAGTAGACCTGGCAAAATAATGAAAAAGTATAAATATTCAAACTATATTTGTTGTTTTTGAATTAATCTGTAATTAACATTCTTCAGAGCCACACTCAGTGAATAGAAATGTACCTATGTGTGGGAATGTGTATGTTTGAGGGTCGTCAACTGACTGACAGAGTTGTGTTGATATCAGCAGATGGCGCTGTTGACCTTCTGCTGAGCTGCAGTGGCACAACCAAGCTTTCACAGCATGCACACCAACACGTACCTGTAGCCCATAGCAACCAACACAAATAAATGTCCACAAAATGTGTGCTTTAAAATCAGTTCATAGGCTACTGATATGATGGTAGTAAAGGAAGGCAATATGAATTTAAAGTGTTGCGTTAATTATTTTTAGCGATGTATATTTCAGGATTTGATGTGGTTTCATTCACATTTTGATGCCTAATTTGATGCCAGAGAAGCCACTTTCAATCAGTATCTGTTTGAATCTTTTCTCAACTCACTCTCATTTCCTCCTCCTTTCATTGTTTTTACTACAGATGATTGAGCAGAGATAAAAACCTCAGTGATTTTGAGTGTTAAATGTGCTACTTATGTATTTACCTCTATTTAAGTAGCTTTACTTTACCATGCTTTCATATACATTCACAAGTGTACATACCAGCACTGACTTTCAGCACCTAATACTGTATCTGATGTAAAAACACACAAAAAAGAGTGGCTTCTCTGGCCGTTTCTATCTTTCACTGCATCTCAAACACGAAGTAAAATCCTCCGGAGGAGGTTAACCTATGCAAAGCAAAGAAAAGGTGAAATGAGGGCCATTATTCTCCTGTCTCTCCGCCTGGCAACACTGAGCTCACTGGCAGCGCCGCAAATCAGAGGAGAGTGCACACAATTGGATGTGTTACAGATTAAATGAGTCACTGTTTTATAAGTCTGAAGATTTCTGGACATGCAGTAAAGAGGCTGATTTCTCCAGTGAATAGGGTTACACATGCTTCTCTGTGTAAGCCAATGTGCTTACAAAATGACACAATGTCAGTCAGTCAGTGCTCAAGGCAGCACACAAATTCCACCTGATTAAAGCGTCCATTGTGTCTGAAGATTATCTACTTTGTGTAAGTGGAAGAGAATGAGGAGCAGATGTCAGGGGAATTAGCAGGTCATACTGACACTACTCAGAGGCTTTAGTGAAAGACAATTTCAGTTTGTGTCAATGAAACCTCCTCAGCAGTACTTCACTTTACAGCTTTTGTTCCGTTACAATCATAACACTCCTCATATCCAACCATTAACAATAAACAATATGTACAGTTTACACTTGAGGTTATCTGATACTAAAGCCATTTTGGTACCATTTAAATCACTTACCAAAATTTGAAATGTGGTCAGTCATGCAGAGGTCTGCCACCAGACGACACACATAGAGGAGAGTTTAGAAAAAAATAACATAATTTATGATGAGCCTATTTTGACTGGCTTCCATTTCATGGGCTCACCTTACAATAATCTGGAGGATGGAGTCAGGTCATCAGCCAGAATTTGGCTCACTGACTGCCACTGTGCAGATGAAACTAGCAATATTTGACTAAAAGGGGCTTTCCTCTCCTTAAACTGCTTTCTGCTATTTGTTTCCCAGCTGACTTTGGGCAAAGGTGGGCTACACCCATCTACCATAGAAAGACAGCCAACTATTCACACTTACATAAATCACGATGTAGAATCACCATCCAACTTAGTGTGCATGTTTTTGAACTATAGGAAGCAAGAGCGCCCGAAGACATGCAAACTCCCCACAGAAGGGCCCCAGCAGACCTACAGGTTCGAACCCAGACATTTCTTGCTGTGAGGTTACCAAGCTCAACCACTGCACCACTTTGCTGCCCCTTTTCTCCTTCAGTTAATTAAAGATAAACTGTTTTAGTTCCAAGATATGTGTGGCCTGTTCTTCTTGTTATTTCAATAGGATCATGACAAATAATTCCCCACTGTCTACTATAAAGGTCTGGGAAATTCAGTGTTGGCATGGAATTGAGGCTCATTAGTGAATATGAAACAGGAGGTGGATATGTTATAAACCTTAAAATAGTAGTGTTTTAATAATAATACGTGTATGATACACAATACAAGCTGTATATGCCTGTTGAAAATGGCATGTTTATCTCTATACATAGAAGTTTCATAAAAAAGACATAAGAGGACAGTCAATACACAGCAATACTGAATTAATGACTGAATGTTATCTTCTGCGTAAAGTGACATATACACCAGCTTTTGTCTTTGGTTTCCTGTGACATCTATGTGCAAATTGTATCTTGCGTTTAAAAGGCTGACTCTGCCACAAACAATGAAAACAATTATATAGAGGACATTGCAGAATGAAAATAGGCTACCATGTAAGAATTAGAGCCAAAAAATGCATATAATATAGTTCATCCATAACAACAACAAGACTGCACTGCAAATGTTGTAAGACCAAAAGGCCCATTTATCTCAATCACAGCATAACAATAATTTGTAGGTCTTGGAAAGTCTCTGTAAATGTGTCACTGCAAAGTCAACACCACAGACTTTCTCTGCCTCAGGTACAGCTGGAGGATTAATCAGTCCATCCATCATCTCTGCTAGACAGTGAGAGAAAAGGGGGCATAGAAAGAGAGGGAAGAAAAGGCAGGAAATGAGTGAATAGACACAACATGATCTTAAGTATTACGCTGAAGGGAAACACTGAGCCAAAAGTGAGCGGTGTCCTACATTAGATGTTGCTAGGAGTGGAGATTTCGTACAGGTGGCATGCAGATGGGACTCCTCCTGGGACTTAAGCTTGTTAATGAGTCACGTTGGTGTGCAGCGGCCTGATATCATGAACCAGACGGAACCCTCTGGCAGTGCAACATGGAGGTACCCAGCATGCCGTTCTCCTTTATGGCGAGGTGCCCCCTTGAGCTGTTGGATCTGCGGATTAACCCAAACCTGGCATGATTTCACTGTGCCACGTGTCAGACACAGCAAACACTGGAAATGAACGATTATTTTCTCTCACTCTTGCTGAAACACAACAACCAGGCCTAATGAGAGCCCCCATAGAGACTTATTATGAGCCCTAATTAACGGTGCAGAGTGCATCATGAGTCCTATTTACAGTCTTTAATTGCTTTTCAAAAACTTGGCGTCAAGTCTATTGATACAGGGGATTAGTTTGAGAGGTGAAGCCGAGTCAGATATAAGGTCTTGACCAGTCAAACTGGAGGCCAGTGGGAGGTCAAAGGTCATGCTTAAGTGGATGAGAATACATTTTGTGATTAGAGGGGTTAGTCAGGGTCTACAAGTCCAATACTTTGCTTAACTAGCCTACTTAATGTCTTTTACTATTTTAGCTTCGTTTACAGACAATTTGGAGCTGTGTGAATAAGAACATTTTGGGTGTGGTAGTCACCTTTTTGTTGGAGGAGAGGAGAGGAGAGGAGAGGGAAGGGGAGGGGAGGAGGGGAAGGGGGGAGGAGGGGAAGGGGGGGGGGCAGAGGGACAGCAGGGTTACTGTCTCATGATATTAAGACATCCACCTCAGGAGAGACTAAAAAGAGGGGATTGTGTGAGTGAACGATCAGGGAGGAAAATCCCTTTCTGCCCTCTTGACCTTTTATTCGGATTATGGGCCATACAGAGTGATTTATAGATATAATGTTGGCATATTGGGATTCACACCCCCAGGGAAAAGAGAAATGACTCCAAAACACTGAATCTCTGGTGAAACTGAAACACCGTGATAGCTGTGTTTGGGCATTCTTGGTAATTGAACACACATGATGAGGCTGTCGGAGGAGAGACGGCTGCTAAGGCTTCAGTCTGTCTTGTCACGCGTCTCCTATTCAGTTAAGTGTGTGTTTGTGTTGAACAAGAGAGTTTACATCTTCCGTGCCTACAACAGCAAGTTGGCTGTGTGTGCATGTGCGATAACACACCATTGGCATTCTTCATTTGTAAATAATTGAATCAGGCTATTTTAGTTTGCTCAGAGCGCAGCTGTAATTTGCAGCCGCTCTGTTCTTAAAGACCGGTAATTATGGCTTTTAGAGTCAGCTCAAACAACTCCACCGGCTTCAACTCATGACAGCTGTGGATCTGGGCCGTCACACATACTGTAAATGCACAAATATACTGTATTCGTGGGTGCGAAAAGTAAACTGCTGCATCTCTCCAACTGAGGTGGATTTTGACATACATGGTAGAAACATGATTTCTGAACCAAATGGAAATCTCCTTATCTACATTTACGGAAGATTAAACAGGGAGTTAAATAAATACATAATTTCTTTTTATCTTTGTGTTGTAATCTTTTGTGTTCATTTTCAAGTCATTTTAAAACACTGAACCTTATGCCTGTCTGGTTTCACATTGTCACCTGATTTTGCTTGTTGTTTATGCAGCGCAGACACATACCTCCAAGTTAATGAAAGCATGGCTGTCTGTTCTCCTGACACTGGCTTCTCTGTCAGAACATTAATGAAGCAGAGTGCGAAAGTAACACAAGACTCTTCAACTTGTTCTCATAATGTTGCAATGCGATCACAGGAAAACCTCGAAAAATCAGTCTAAAGCTGCTTTTCCAGCTGAAAATAAAAAATCAATAAGACAATTAAATTGGACCTGCAACTAATCAGACTGATTTTGTGCAACAGTTTTATTTTGCTTCAATCAGGTGTTTTAGGTGTAATTAATTCTTGTCATTAGACTTTTAGATTACGTTTTCCAAAGTAAGTAAGTATCATGTCAGCCTTTCATTATGCAATTGTTAGTATAAAAAAAGTATTATGTAAAAATACTGTTTGACTGGTAATGCGGTGGTAAAGTGAAATTAAGTAGAGGGAAGGTAAGAGAGAGTTTTGTAGTCATTCCAAAATGGTGCATTTGTGCTATATTTCATGTTATGACCAGAATTATTTTACATTATGAATAAGATAGACCTATTTTAAAAATACAATACAAAATACAAATGCTTTTCATCCACATGATCTTGAAAATGTTACTGTTCAAATGAAGATTAATAATAACAGTCACGATCAGAAAACAATAACAAAATCTCTTCTCACTGACACTAATTTGGACAGTGTCACCTAACTATAAGATCTTTGTGCAGCGAACGACCACTCGAGGCTCTAATTTGCTGGCTGACAATTTGACTGTCACAACTGGAAGCATCCACACAATTCGAGGATTATCTCCCCACCATCCGCTACCTTGAATATGGCACAGCCTGGCAAGCATATGGCTGCAATCTGTGGCACCCCTCACCAAACTGCCTCCATTTGCTTTTAATTAAACACATGGAGACACCCCACACATGCATGCATATGCATGCACGCACACACACACACACACACACACACACACACACACACACACACACACACACACACACACACACACACACACACACACACACACACACACACACACACACACACACACACACACAGGTAAGAGACTAATAAAGAAGCACACTAAACGATGATGTCAGGGAAGCTCATGTGTCAGGGGTAATAATACGCACATTACTGAAGACAAACTGAAGAGTGTGTCCTATTGTCTTATACCTGAAGACAAAGATCAGTGATACACAGCCCAGCTTTCAACTAATTTAACGAACAGGAAAATTCCAAATTAACAGACCAGGCCATCAGCAGTCTGACATAATGTAGCTCACATGTTGATGCAGCTGGTTTTTGACGTATCACGGCCAATGAAATCAGGTCTATTTTCATCCCAGTCTGCGAGTGTGACCCAGAGTATATATGAAAACTGGAACACACACACTTTGGGAAGTTGAGGTGAGGTGAAGTAAACACTAATTTGCGAATTATGTCAGAAGCATTAGAGCTTCAATGGCGCTTATCAAGAGATTGGCTTTCACACACCCTGTTCCAAACACGTTTGTGTGTATGTGTGGATTATGGGGGCTAGCAGCAGTAATCTCCTGACCACATGGGCGTCAGACGCAATCCAATTTACAGTACGACACTCCTTAACACTTAGCAATACAACGTGTGCAGTATATGCCAATAAATAAAGCTGTTTTTCTAACACTGTTAAATACTTTTGGTCTCTAAACACCCTTCTGCATGGTAAATTAAGGCATACAATAAAATTATATTACTAGTAACCTTTAACAATAACAAATATGCAAAAAATAGGTTTTGTCAGTTGTGAATTCAATTGTGTCCAAATACAGATAGATGAGGCATTGGACACATTTTTGGGAGAGAGAGAGAGAGAGAGAGAGAGAGAGAGAGAGAGAGAGAGAGAGAGAGAGAGAGAGAGAGAGAGAGAGAGAGAGAGAGAGAGAGAGAGAGAGAGAGAGAGAGAGAGAGAGAGAGAGAGAGAGGGAGAGGCGGGAAGACAGGGGTAGGGTGGGGGGGTTAGCTGTTATGATTCTGGATGATATAGAAGCTTTTAGGGCATCCATCATCATTTGAAACTTGTCTCTCCAGCTGTGGCCAAATTTGGACAAAAACTACATGTCAAGGCATATGAGGTTATGCCTCATGAGTCCTAATTTCCCATGGGACTGCAAACAGGAAATATTTTGTGTCACTCAGGCCACATATCAGATGAATCACTGTGACTTCATGCTCCAGTTCTGCCTTTAAACTGGGCAGGCGTGACGTGGAGGTCTAGAAGCAGGGCTTTAAACCAAAGTTTGAGTTAGACATCTAATATGCAACTGTTCCCCGTGCTGCAGCTCCCTTCTGCTCTGGTTGTGTTCATTGCTCACGGATGAGCTAAATTCAGAGGTGAACTTCCCGTGTTGCATGTAAAATGTTTTTACTGTGTGTCACATACTGGTAAATAAAATGTTTCTTCATCTAAAAATGATCTGATTTGATTTGGGTGGTGCAGTGGTTAGCACTGTCGCCTCACAGCAAAAAGGTTCTGGGTTCGAATCCGGTCCTGGGCCTTTCTGTGCGGAGTTTGCATGTTCTCCATGTGCTTGCGTGGGTTCTCTCCGGGTTCTCCGGCTTCCTCCCATCATCCAAAAACATGCACTTCAGGTCTAACAAAATCAAATGACAGGTCATCATTGTAAATGAGAATTGGTTCTCAATTGATTCTACCTGGTTAAATAAAGGTCAAATAAATAAAAATCTGATTTATAAATTGCACAAAACTGAATTCATCATCATCAGTAGCTGAAAGCAGATCTCCATTAATAGAGTTGTGGTTGTCGACCCCCCTCGAAGTATCAAAGAAAATTATGCTCTGAACTAATCGTGTAACCCAGTGGCAGCACCATCATCAAACTTTGACAATAAGCCAAATACATCTGTGAATTGTTAAAATAGTATGAGGACTAAAAAGGAGCTGGGTGCTTAAATGGAAAAAAATGAATTAATTACAGCTAATTCAGTTCCAGGTCGCTAATGACCCAATGTATGCATATGAGGGGTAAACAAAGGGCAAAGGTCGACCAGTTTATTACAAGAAGACAAGAGGAGCCATGGTAATGTCCAACTGAAGCAGTAATCAGTGCTTTGGCTGAAATGCCAGCGGCCGTAGTCAGATGCCTTCCCGGGGCCAGAGCGGGCTACATTGAATCTAACCTGAAACTGCTGGCTCAGGCTAATCGTAAATACAGTCAGATTGTAAAGTTAATGTTGAATCGGTGTGCAACTTTGCAAAAACAATGTCGGACTCCGTAGTTTTCTCTGGACCCCTTCCTAACCGGACCAGTGATGATATGTTTAGCCGTACGTCTTCACTTCACCGCTGATTGTCGAGGTGGTGTCCCGTTAACAATGTGGGCTTCGTTGACAATTGGAATACTTTCTGGGGAAAACCTATCTTGGAGATCTTATAGAACCATATAATCCTAGCAGAGCACTTCTCTCTCAGTACGCTGGTCTACTTGTGGTTCCTAGAGTTTCCAGAAGTAGAATGGGAGGCAGAGCCTTCAGTTTTCAGGCTCCTCTCCTGTGGAACCAGCTCCCAGTTTGTGTTCGAGGGGCAGAATCCCTCTCTAGCTTTAAGATTAGACTAAAAATGTTCCTTTTTGATAAAGCCTATAGTTAGGGCTGGCTCAGGTGGACCTGAACCAACCCTTAGTTATGCTGTTATAGGCCGAGGCTGCTGGGGGACCTTGTTACATGCTGAGCTCCTTTTCTTTCCTCCTACTCTTTAACTGACTCATACCTCACCATCTTTTTCTCTCCCATAGTTTCTTCTTATTATCTGTTGTCTCCATTCAGTTCCTTCGCTCGTGTAGTTTCTCTTCTTTCTTTTGCAGATGTCTCGACCATGGAGTTGCATGTCTCTGCTCTGTGATTGTCAGCCCCACAAACAGTTATTCTCTTATATCTCTATGCTGTCCTTTTCTCTCTCTCCTCTCACCCCAACCAGTCGAGGCAGATGGCCGCCCACCTCTGAGTCTGGTTCTGTCGGAGGTTTCTTCCTGTTAAGAGGGAGTTTTTCCTTCCCTCTGTTGGAGGTTTTTCTCCCTTAAAGAGGAGTTTTCCCACCCCCTCCTAGTTTATGTGGGAATTGTTGAATTGTTGGGTTTCTCTGTATAATATTGTAAAGTCTTACTGTAAGGACTTTAATGTGTTAAGTGACATGAAATAACCTATGTTGTGATTTGGCGCTATATAAATAAAGTTGAATTGAATTGAATTGAACATTAACAAAATACTCAGAATGACAATGCCAACAGGCTTTTAGCTTGTCTAATGTTTACCACGCTGAACATATTATTTCGGTGAGTTAACACTTGCCACTTAGAGCTGAAAATACAGCTTAGACTAAATTAAATTAGACAAAAACTAAAGTATTGGAAAAATGTAAAAAAAAAAAATTACAATTTGCTTAATTAAAAGTCAGGGCATCACCAAAGTCACAAAAGTTCATAATGAGAAAGAAGAGTATGATGGTTATGGAGGAATGTCTAAGCTATGTCATAGTATAAAGAAATATTTAAAGCATCACCAGATTTCAATAACTGCACCTCTAGACCTTGGTCAGCTGTTTGCAACTTGTAGAGGCTGATGCAATAAACTAGGACTTCAGTGGCATCTGTTCCTGGGACAATGAACCTCTGTGTGTTTGAATGTGACTGCACCCAATACCATCTAACAATCCTTGAATCAACCTCTACACCGCATTGTCATTCATTTATGCATTAAACAGATGGAGAAAGTGACTGTTTTGCACACTTGGTTACACATGTGTTGTCACTCTCTGGAGAGAAACACCAGCTGTCAATCACAAAACTCACTGAAGTACTCCTTTATTCCAAATGCGGGACCAGGTCAGCCAAATAACACATGCATACGCTGTTTTTGTCATGTTCTATCTCTACATTATAGATATTTAATACATAAATGATTCTATCCATACAAAATATAAAAATATGAGGCCTCATTTACAACCATATTTACACTGAGTTCCTTAACTTAAGTGAAATTATTAGTTCATTCATCTATGTACATACTATGAACTGAATTCAGAACAGTACAGTATATCCTATATTTAAATCACATTGCATGAAAAAGCAACTGTTTCAAACCGACCATGTTGTACACTTGTTTGCCACATGGGAAAGCAGTTATTATAAAAAAAAAAAAAATGCACATCAGCTTTTGATTAAAGTTGTGACCTGATAGAACTGCACATGTAACTGCTGGCCTTAATACTCAGGAGATATTCTGAAACATTAAAATGAACAAACATGCAAACATGGTTGCTTTTTCACTGTTTATCAACTGCAATTCATCACTGACTTTCAAATACATGATAATCAACACTCAACAACACTGAATCAATGGACTGGGTGTTTGAGTTTTGTTCCAGATGGAGGATGTTAGTGTACAAAAGCTGAACAAATTGTCATTTGCTGTGTTAAGAGATGATGCAGTTCTTGCTTTTTCGGCGTTTGCGGGTGTGTAACTGCCCGCTGCGGCCGGGTCCTCCCACCCCTGTGTTGTTGTACTTATGGACCAGCTCCTGGTTGCTGAGGTAGCGCAGCTGGATGGGCCTGGGGATGGGCTCACCCAGGAAGTAACCTTCGTCCTCTGATTCGGAGGATGAAGAGCAGGTGGAGCACCAGTCATCGTCGTCATAATCATCCCAGGAGTATTGGTTCAAGCCAGTACGTCTGCTGGCCCCGGGGTTCTGCAGCGTCAGGTCTGAAGTGGTCCTGGGGCACTGTCTAAAGAACTGGGGCTGGTATCTTCCTCCTGCTCCTCCTCCTCCTCCTCCCACTCCAAACTGGTCCCTGGCACTCCTTGGTGGTGGGAAGCGGTCGTAATCCTCTCGCACACGCATCTGTGGTCTCTCTTGAGGTCTTGCTCTTCGCTCTGCTACCAGGTGGAGAGCGTTCTCTGAACGAGAACGACGGGACCTCCGGGAGCGGTGATGGTGGTGTCGACGTCTCTGTGGAGTCTCTTCTGGAGTATCTATCCGGATACTTGCATCCCTTCCTCCACCTCCGCTTCCAACACCACCCACCCTGCGCTCACTAATGGGTGGCAGGCGGGCAGCATTGGCGCTGCTAACCAAGCTAATCCTATCCTCTTCCTGGAAGGTGAAGCCAGGTGGTAAATGAGCCATGCCCACACCCATGCCAGGAGGGTCACAGTACTGCACCTGGTACTGGGAGGATCTGGGAGGGTTCATTTCCATGTAGGACTGACTAGTGGTGAGACTGTGAATGGACTCAGAGCTACGAAACTGCCCTGAGGAATTGAGAGTTCCCATGTTACTTTTCTCTGACACATTCATTCCCGAGTCTTTGCTCAGATCAGGCATGGAAAAACGAGAAAGGTGCTCTTGACGCTTTCCTCTGCCATCTGCAGAGTTGCCTGTAGGGAAATAGAGATGCATTAGATTTGAACTTTGCCTTTGTCATTCCATTGTAAATAGACATGAAATCTTGATACCAAGCAGAAACAAGTCAAATCAAACGACTACTGCTACCCTACCCACCTGTAGCATTCGACAGAGCCAAAGACTCCATGGAACCTCTTGGCGTCTGCTCTATCGGGGTCAGTTGTTCTGTGAAGTTAAGTGCATTAATGGGGTTCCTGCTTCTTGCCACTTGGGTGGTTGCTGGAAGCCCGGCATCTCTGTCCCTATCCCTTTGAAAACCGTGCAAACTAATTGAGCGCTTGTCTGAGGAGAAGCCGTTGTGGTGCTGAGAGCAATGGGACACCTCTGTGAAGCTCTTTTGGGTTCTCAGTTTGGGTGGATAGTACTCCTCTGGAGCTGGCTGCTGGAACCACGCCTCATTCAGGGACTGGCCTTTCATTGTCGAGATAGGGGGTCTCTTTAAACCTCCGTTCTCCTTGATCCTGTGATCCTGCTGTTGATTATTCTGTCCAGAGCAGGTAGGGTTATACCCACTTCTGATGTTGCACTGGCTGAGGAGCTGGAGAGGAGTGGGGTTGGCAGTTGGGTCAGATTCATAATTATATACATCACCTGCTTGCTCGTGGTTCTGCCAGGACGGCGGCTCGCGAGTCAAACTTGGGGTTTGGCTGGAAAGACTCAGAAGATCCATTTGTAAAGACAGTGGGTCCACCTCCCCTGAAAATCTTTCAGCCTGCACTCCACCCCCCCCTCCTCCACTCTTTGTTGTCTTGGAGCTCCGTCTGGACTCTCTGGTGGAGCGAGCACTTTGGAAGGCCGAATCAGAGGAGTCAGAGCCATTGGGCTCTTCCCCCAGACTGCAGGAGCGTGAGCAGAAGATCTGACCCTGCTTGGGCAGGAAAGGCCGACCCAGCAGAGAGCGTTTACAGCGGGCACAGCAGAAGCAGCCCTCTGTGGCGTGCCAATGCTGCCCGTCATACGTCATCTGGCCTTGATCAATGCCTGCAGGAAAGACAAAAAACACATGAATCCACAGAGTGTAGGTAAAATGACTGATTGTGTTACAAATGTACAGTTAAAATTCAAAGCACGACGTCTTCATCAAAGGGCTCACAAATTTTATTTTAAATCTTGAAAATAGTAGCATATTGCAAATAGCTTGTTGAGTCAGAAAATGAAGCTTGAGGCGGTTACTGAGCTGTGCTTTGGGGCAAACTCATGGAGCTTGCCAAGCATTGTATAAACACATAGCATTTTGAGAATGTTTCCAGTTGTTGCAGGGGAAAGAAAACCAGCTATTTGCTAATGGCTGCCATCTGGTTGGAGGGTGTTTTCTGATGGTTTCAATTTATAATCAGTTGTATTTTTTTAGCCAAATACTTCTCGGTATCCTGTCTGACAAATAATTACAGAACAAATTTGTTGACAGATATATGCCAAAAATCACACCTGGGCATCCTGTTGGGGGATGGACATGGACACACACACACACCACATACACCACATACACACACGAGGTGGCATGAGGCCAAGAGGTGCAAATACGAAGTTTCCATCTGAATAATACCCTAGTTACCTCTCTCAGTGGGTTTGCCTCTAACATTAAGGGTTGTGGGATGTTTACATTTGTACTTAACTGACACTTGCATATGTCTGTAATAAAAACAGATCTTGAGGTTGAAGAGTCACTTGGTACAGTCATGTCTTTGCCCCAGGTTGGTTTCACACTGCATGATGTATTGTTCATATTTCTGTACTCTGTAAACTGGGGTCTCTGTGGGCCTCTCCTGTGGACCCTTACCTCAAATGCCTAACCATGGATGACATCGTTTGATGATAAACTGCAGAAAACTAGGACAGATCTTTTCTGCTCTTTTCTCGTCTGAGCTACTTTATGAAAAAAAATGAGGTCACCCTTTCATCTTCTTCTCTTTCCATGTATTTAGCATTATAAAATTAATTTAGTAAGGGTTTCTTTGCATGACCTGCTGGCGGTTAATGCAGTTGATCTAATGGGAGGCCTGATGGGGAAAGCAGCATACCAATATGTTCCCCGCAGGAGTCGCAGTATTCGGCGTAGAGGGACTCGAAGCAGGAGCAGCAGTATGGCCGTCCCTCCTTCATGATATAACGCTGGCCCCCCAGCACCGTCTCACACTCAAAACAGCAGAAGTGCTTCATGTGCCAGTGACGGCCCTCTGCCTCGGTGCACTCATCTGCAAAGATGATCTAAGAGGGGAGAGATAAGAAAGAGTATCGTTTATCACAGGTCCGCAGAGGTAAAACCTCCGTTGGATTATTGCTGCATGTTGAATGACAGGACAAAGACTTTGCTTGCCCTCCCTCCCCCTCCATGTGCACCAGTTACTCTTCTGCAGCTTAGTATTCTCTCTTTGTCACTGCCTTGTGTTGTGGGCTAATGTGTGTGGGGAAATCTAGATGGTGCATTTGCTTTTAATTATGCTGCTGTTGAACCACCGGGGTGCTTTTTAAGTACAATCAGTGTCCTTGCCCCCATTTGCAGAGTAAGAGAGTAAGTCAGTGTTAATGGTTGCGAGATAAGGCTATTGATAGGCGACCCTGTTAAACTGGAAAAAGCTCAGCACGCAATAAACTGTGACAAGTGTGTGTTGTGAGCCCATGAGCATCACATGACATCGATTTGGTGTGTATGCAGGCATGCATACTGTAGACTGCATGTGTGTAAAGACTTTATAAATAGCTCTACCGACACAGTTACAGGCACAGTATGTTCAAGGCTGACATGTATCTGTTTATACACGATCCTCCATCTGAAGGCATGTGAGTCTGCATGCGACTGCCGTCTACCTCATCGCAGGCGGTGCAGCGCGGCTTCAGCCTCTCGGCGTGGTGCCGACCGCAGAAGATCTTTCCATCTTGGTAGAAGTAGATGAGGTCCACCAGGAGCTCGTTGCACATGCTGCACACAAAGCAGGCAGGGTGCCAACAGACGCCATGACCCGCCCGGGATGTAAACACAGCGATGTCACCGCCATTTATCTGACCTCCGCACTAAAAAGAAATTGGAGAAGAACTTGATTTTTTAGAAACAGGTTGTTGAAACGCAACTTTTTTAGTATTTGTAACTGTTTAACTCTCACGTTCTTCTAATTCTGACACGTAAACTCAAGGCAGTGCAGATACCAATACAATTTGAGCCTGCTTTTTTCTTATTCAATTTAAAATCAGTCCAGCTCACGGTGTAGAACTGCTTGGAACCTTTCGATTTCTACACGAAAAATGCAGCAAAATTATTAATATACTTTTCTGAGCACCAAAAACACTCTGGAAAGATTTGTTTGATCACAATGTGAACCATTAAATCCAATAAAAAATAAAACTCTCCAAGACTGGTATGATTGATGTTTGCAAAGCCAACAAGGAGTCACCCAGCTCAGTCAGGGAATTTCCCTCACGTGCATGTCTGGAAAGCAACGCTCTTTGAAAAGAACAGACAGGGCGGCATTGATTCCTTAATATGAAGTAAATTCCTGTTACAACAGGTCATTGGGGCAGGACATAAGACAATGTAATCAAATGGGCTATCATGTATGGAGACCAAATTGCACTATACTTTGAAAGAACGTGTAGAATGGTGGAACTGGTCAGACTTGGTTTGTTGGATCTGTTTGTCACACTTTAGAGCAGCAGAAGATATTTGGTTCAACTAACAATCACTTCCATTATCCCCCCAAAAAACCTGACAGTTTGGTCTAAAAAATGTTGCAACCTAGAAAAGAAAATTTCTTTCAGAGTTTGCAAAAGCCTTACATTTGTAAATAGTTTTCTAAAACCCAAAGAGATTCTGTTTTCAATCACTTAAGACAAAGAAAAGCATTCTAACAACAAAGAATTTTCCAGAGAAAGTTCAAACAACAAACTAATTAATCAACTAATAATTTCAGCTCTACAGTAGATGCACTGTTCCCAAATAAGTAAGAGTTTTCAAAGAAGTCAAAGCTTCTCTAATAGGATCTTTAATAAAGTCCGTATCACAGCTGACAATGATCCAGTGTATCAGATTGGTGCTTCGCAGTCTGCAACACAATTTTGCATAAAGATTTCAGTCAACTGAGAGCACAAAGTTTGTGTGTTTATATGTGTGGCTGGGGAAGGCATGTACAGACCGAGAGGGGACAAACGAGATGAGTAAAAAAAGAGATATACGGGAGGATAAAAAAGGAGAGGGGGATACACGTCAAGGTTTAAAGGTAGAGAAGATGGAGAGATAAACAAGAGGGAGCACTACTGAGACAGGGGGAAAGGTCAGGTAGGTAAAGTACATTCAGCAGGGTGGGAAGGTGGAGACGGAGGTAGAGTTACAATCAGGTTATCCAAATGGCACAAAGCCTCTTGCTGCCGGGAGGCCAAAGGGGGATGGGGAATTCAATCAATACACACTCTCCATACAATCTGCTCCTGCATGTTTGCGTTTGTGTGTGTCTGTGTCTTCTAACTGGATGAGATGCACAAGCTGTAAAGCAGCTATACACCTGGGGCGCTAACACAACGGGGAGTAACTCCACCTGGGTATGAACCTGCTGTGCACACAATAACAAATAACTAGCGGATGCTGAAGTGTGCAAGTTAAAAGGACACTCCATTGCACTGTGTAGTCCCATAAGGCAACTACAAGAATACATGTAGCAACACATTTAATATTTGATGGGACACTCGGCACCAGTGTGAAATACTTTCAGGAAGATATAGGGCAGATTCAACTCGAACTTAGCTCCCTGACGTATTATGTAATGCTCTTTTTTTAAAGAAATAAATTCTGCGATTTTATGAGGCTGTCGGCTGGTGTGTCACAGGGAAATATTACGACAAAGCACACGCATACATACCGCCTCAAGATCCTTGTAAGAGCAAGACTCTGAGGTAGGATTGACAAGGTCACAACATTGTCGTAAAAGCAGGCAGTTGCTGCTTCTCTGCCCTTTATATGTCAACATGAAGCACCTCTCATACATCAAAATACCTGAAATGCCATCAGGCTGTTCGTTATGTCTATCACATGATTCATTGCTTTCATTTCACTGGCCGCATCACGCACCTTTGATCTTGTCACACTTAATCCACTCTTGTCATGGCACTCAGTGCAGAAATGACATTTAGGAGTGGAACCGTGCACCAATGTAAAAAGTGATGTTTCTGTCAGCTACCTGTTCGCAGATGGCCCCGGTCATCGTCACAGGGAATGGACGGACATTGCCGCGACCCAGGTTTTCCTGTTTCCGTTGGTTACTGAAGAGCTTCAGTTCTCGCTTCTCCTCATCGTCCAGACTGTTACAGTACCGTAGCTACAAGATACACATCACACCATATGCTAAACATACATTTTGACCCAATGTCATTTTTCTATAATGATTTCATTATTACCATAATTTTCCATTCTAAGAGACTGAAATATAAATTTTTACTGGAGGAATTAGAAGTAAAAGAAGAAAGAATCCCACCTCTCAACACATCTGATAATCCATTTTCCCACTGCATGGTGTAGCTTAACACAACTCATCTTTTTTTGGTTTTCCATTAGGCAAACCTTGTGTATAGTATCTGCTACTATTTTTTTTTTTTTTTTTGGTGTCACTTCAAGTTCCAAGGGAGCTGAGCCCATCCTAAAAAGTGATGTGAAAACACTGCAGACCACTGATTGGTCAGCGAGAATCGTCACTAGATTATACCTGCATCTCTATGTCATCATTGTGCGATACAGGGCATACTACACAAACCCACTATTGTTAAACAGCCAAATTATTATAGCGGCCACAATTTCATCTGCCACATACTGATGAAGAAGATAATGTCACAGCAGCCAAATGTAATGTCTCTTTGACCACCAGCTACAGTGGAAAACAAAATCTAATAAAGATTAAGAGTTGAGTAAAGTAGACTTGAGTTGAGTTGAGACATACTATGTGGAGGGACAGGAGCTATATTGTGTTTCTTGCATTTGCTCAGCTAGAGATTCAGTTGACCAATCAGATTAATAGTCAGATTAAGAAAGAAAATAGCTCCATAAGGTCACACTTTATAAGAAAGTAAAAATAAATGGCAACCCAGGCTGATTATTAGCCTACTGTAAGGTGTTGAAGTGTGCCAATCTTTTAAGGGATTGCACCGTGTCTATCAGTATCTCAAGATCAATTGTGGTAATGACCTATTAATGTAACGAACTTTAAATCGGCAGCTACACACACACAGGCACTTCACTATCTCCTCCTTGCCCATTAAGAAGACAGACACCATTTTTCCTGTGTCTGTCTCCTCCATGCTTCCCTCTTATCTCTGTATTGCCCTGAAGGAGAGGAGGGAGGGAGGAAGCGATAGATGGATGGACGGAGGCGGTGGGGGAGGGCGTCAGTTTGGACTCTCACCTCATTGTCGTGGGGCGGGAGCTGATGGAGCAGCTGTTTGATGCGGTATTTCTCTCCTGGGCTGTTCACATAGGGCACCTTGTCCTCAGGCAGGGAGCTGTAGTACTGATGAACCTGAGGAAGAGACAAGAGACGGTGAGGATGAGAATGATGAAGGACCGCAACATGCCTGACAAACCCCCAAAATACTAAAGCAGACGTGATTGTTTTGTCTATGAAACATCACAAAATAAAATGCGCATGTAGACTTCCCATAGCCCAACATGTTGTCTGCCAGTTGCATGTTTTCTCTGTGCCACTTTAAAAAAAAAAGGTAAAAGCATTCAGTTTATTATAAGGGATCGAAAAAATACAAATCCTCAAATTCAAGCAGCTTTATTTGAAATATTAGCTCAAATGATGAATTTATTATTAAAACGCTGTTGACTAGTATTTTCAGCAGCAAAATGACAACTGTACAAAAACTGGGACTCACCAAAACACACACACACACACACACACACACACACACACACACACACACACACACACACACACACACACACACACACACACACACACACACACACACACACACACACACACACACACACACACGGTTAAAATCACTTTGATTTATAGCCCACCAGCAGAGACTTAATGGAACCTCACCTCTCCATCTCTGCACACTGACATGGTAATGTATGACTGACCCATCAAATGAGCACACACTCATGCACACGCAAACAAAGTAGTGATTAACGTCGCAGCGTTCGTGCACTCGAACGCGGGCGGCAGCAGGATTAATGTTAATCTGGACATTCCAAAGTACTCGGATATTCTTTACATTACCGAGGCAGACAATGAGTGTCATCTCCATGTTATTTATTACAGTCTCTTTTTTTATTACACTGTAACAGGGGGCCGAGGTATAACAAAGGTCAGGCAGTCATATATGAATGTGACTGGAGGAGGGTGGAGCAAACTGAGAAAGTCAAAGGGTTTTAAAGGAAGATTTTAGGATAGAAAGGGAGAGAGAAGGAAGAGGAAGAGAAATTAATTCAAATGTTAAATGAAAAGTAAAAGTAGAAGAGTGAATCTTTCAATGAATGAAATAAATAGAAACAACAGAGCATAACACACACTGAGGACTTTTGGAGAGACAAGATCCATGATCGATACTTGCTGACTAGGTCATACCACTCGTATTGACCCACCGGTCACCTGAATGGATTTACTGACTAGAAGCTATCAGCTTTGTCCTTGGCAATAACACAGAGTCTGTCACACAAAAACAGATTAACCTGAATATTGCAGACATCTTGTGTTATGCTCTAATTTTGTAAAACCAAAATTAAATATTGTCTCAAAGCTGTGGCGTCATATTCAGCGTGTGCAGCATGAAGCCCCTTTAAGCAGCCTTTTACACAAGCATGCTTGTTGTTGGAATGAATTTCCAGCAACAGTCTCTTGTTTTTAAATGTAACCTAATTCCTTCGTATCTGCCTTTGTTGGCTTCCACTGGTGTTGGCGAGGGACCTGGGATCAGTGTCCTGTCGGCAAAACTCAGGACGGACGCCGGTGGGTGGGGTGAGGTGGAGTCTCAGGATAGCTCATGAAGGACACATACACATGCAAGCACGCATGATGTGCGCACACACACTGCTAATGATAAATTACGAAACATGCTTCTAACAACAACAGGGTTACAATCTGGAAGTGAAAGGCACACTGCCCTGAGGAAAAGATCGAAAGGCAGATACACACACACACACACACACACACACACACACACACACACACACACACACACACACACACACACACACACACACACACACACACACACACACTTGTATGTATACACACCACACAATGGACACAAAAAAGAGCCAGGAGAAGCTTGTGATAATAACTGTAATCGAAAGCAGACGAAACTAAAGACAGGGCAGCATTTCGAACTGTACCGAAGAGTGTTTTTAAAAGCTAAAGCAAATGGGAGGACTTTGCAAATGAGTGACAAGAGCGATTGCTTCCCACAGCTGGTTTCTATTGCTGTTAATGGCCAGGGAGGCCGAGGAAAAGACACCACCAGGCACCAGTTCTGACGTTCTCTCTACAAGCCACTTTGCGGTGGTTAGCAGACGTAGATATTATATTGGTGAGAAAACACTAGTAGTTACAGTCAAATATGGTGGGAAAGACAGCATGTTCATGGCATGAGAGAGAATTTAATAGCCGTTTTCTTTCTTCGTCCTTTTCCTTTCACATCTTTGCTGCGACGTGTGAATGCCCGCAGCTCAGCACTATTACTAGTTAACATGCAAGCCTTTTTTTTTTTTTTTAAATGCTAGATTTTTACCCATTTGCAGTTTAGGCCAAAGACTAACAGACCACCCAGCTGACACTTGCCTATACTGACCGTTTATCTCCCATTCACAGCTGTTGGCAGTAATCAGGTCAGCAGCTGGCAGTTTTGTTTGACCTTGATCTGTGATTGTCCTCAGGTCCATTTTGGAGCAGGTCAAGTTGCCCTTCCAGACCGGCTATTTGTTGTTTGAAAGTTAATTTATCCACTTCAGAGCTGCGGGTGCATTGCAGAACCTGGAAAGACCTCTGGTTTGCATGGATAACCTTGAACTGGATTTCTATTCAAATATCCCACATGCAAGTGTTTGCAAAAGCATACCTCATGTTTGACTGCAAAATAATATCAGATCTTTGTAGATGATGAGCAGATTCTGTTTAAGCCCTTGCTACATGACAGTAAAAAAAAAAAAAAAAATCACCACACACATTATTGGCCATGACAAACTGTAACCTGGCAACAACCAATAATTTTATTTTAAAAGACGAGAAGATCAGCTTAAATTTGAGGCATATAACTATAAGCTTTGTGTTACTAGAAACAGTCCCATATAAGTGCAAAGTTATCCCCCATAATCCCTCAGATATGTCTGATTGAATGCCTTAGTTCTGCTTAGAAATCTCTTGTTACAGACTGGTGATTTTACACCACTACTGGCTGAATAGCAGACTGACACAGAGCACCAGCTCCTGGTGGGGAAATCTAAACCCACCGCTTAGATCATGGAGCTTTAGCTTTAGCTTTGTGTTTACATCCGCTCCCCTATGAAAGGTCACACAACCAGTTTCCACAGCTTGAATGACTTTCGATGTCAGTTTCAGACACATTTAGTGCACTGTCAGTTGTTATAAATGAAAAAATGATCACTTTATAATTGTAATTTAATCCTTTTTCCGTTCGATTGTTTGTCAAAATGAAAAAGAAAATACTCGGTTATTTTCATGGCAGTTTAACTTGGATTGTGCTCTTGCTATAGTACCCAGCCCAGTTCCCATTATTGACTGACTGTTCCTGAGGTCATATCACCACAAGACGAGAACCTAATTGAGTTTGGGGTCAGAAGTGTGACCCTGGAGAGGAATGAAAAATAGCTGCTCTCAGTCCTTCGAGGTGAAAACAGGGGGCTGCGCCAACATTGTATTGACCAGCTCATTGCTCTCAGCTCATCAACAAAATGAAACCAGCTTCCATAAACGTATCTATTGTCCTATAAAACTGGCAACCTGCCCATCTGTGCACACCTACGCTTCAGTGGAGTATTGTAAAAGAGGATTTTCTTCAACAGACATGGGGCCATTTAATGGGTTTCTGTGTAATGCAGGCCCCGCTTAGCGGTAGTGAGGGCGATGAAACCTACTGTAAACATTTTTGCAGGCAGAATGAATTGGAGATTAATTTGACCACTGGAGCCACATAATCCTTGTTATCCATTAGCCTGCAGAAGGCACAGTCAGCATAACGGGCATGCTATCACATGGCGACATGCAGCTCCCAAGTAAACGGTTACAAAATACAGGCATGATGTGTAACAAAATACACAGTGCAGAGCTAAGGAATTTTTATTAGATTTACACCATGTTACATTTTATAACGAAAACCTGTCTGTGCATATCTGTAGAATCCTTCTCCCCTTCTCGTCGGCCTTTCACCCACACTGAGAAAATGTCTATTGGCCACCAATAACAAGACTAAAATGCTAGGTAGGAAAACTGCACTATACCGAACTTTGGAATAGATCTCAGTGGTTCAAGCGTCATCCAGTGTTAATATGATGTAGCGCAGATTAGAATAAGAGGGAACATGCCGATACCTGTTCGGGTTTGAGTCCTGGTGGCACCCAGGCGTACTCCTCCAGGGCACAGCCCGAGTCGTCATCGGAGGTCGAGTTCCTCTGGAAGTCGTACATTAGCTTGGTGACCGTCTTCTCCATCTCTACAGGCATGGCTGTCACTGCATGCTCCTCACGACGACACTTACAGTGCACACAGATCTTCCTGCCGACGACAAACAGACAAAAAACACCTGTCAAGCCAACGTCGTACGTACATGCATGCATATAGACATGAAACCAGCGCTTAAATCGGCCTTCTACATTATGCTGTGTGGTTTGTGCAGTTGTACATTTTACATCCAAGAATAGGCCATCATTAGTGTGAAAACAAGTACTCACTTTAATAATCTTAATGTAAATAGAACTACATTTAGATCCACTTTCAAGAGAAACAAGACTATTACACAGTGGCTGTTTGGGCTTCTAAAGTTCGCCCTTAATCTTGGAAAATGTAAAAAGATAATATAAAAAAAATTGTTGATGAATTGGAAAAACCATCATACAAACGGTGTGGCTGTAAACATATTAAAGCCCCCTGGTAAAGTTTGGTGAAACACTTTTCTGTGCATATTTGCAGACCTACAAACTCTTCAGTTAAAAGGCCAAGGCTTCCCACTGCGGCTCTCAGTAAAATTCTGGTGCCACAAACGCAACGCTCAACAATCCTTTGGGGTATGGAGAGTATGAAGATATAACCACAAATAGGCAATGGAAATTAGCAGTAAACAGCCAGTGACAGTGATGGAAAACAGTACTGTACAAACACACCAACACGCAAGCACTTTCCTTTGTACAAGGTTAGCAAGAAACACTAGCAGATGCTTTGCCAGGACAGTGCTCTACTCTCATCAGCCAAGCTGACCCACCCACCTATAAAATGGAAAAGTATCCATGTGTGAGTTTCCACAGCAAAAATGGTTGGGAGTGTTTGAAACACTCCTCCTCTTTGCTGCATGTTCACAGACTAATAACGAGATTTGTTATATTTCATAAACTGTAAAGGGATGTCTTCCAAAATACTGAGATCAACACCCATGAATTACTCCTGGGAGATGTCTCAGAAAAGAAGAACAGGATGTGGGTTAAATACTTGAGTGCATGGATTAAAATAAAAAAAAAAAAGACAGGCCACTTTCACCAGGTCTGTAGTCTAATACAAAGGGCGGAGACACCGCAAACATACAGATCCCTGTGTCCTTGACAGCTCTGAACTGTGCAAGTGGAAACTGGGTGGCCAGAAGGTCACATCCCACTAACCCTTGCAGCCCCTCAGGCAGCCAAATCAGGGAGACAATCCCATTACCTTCCCAGATGGATGCCGGCCTGCCTGACAGACAGAGGAGCTTAAGGACTCTCAGGACACTGTTTGACAGACTGACACCTTGGTTAGCTGAGGATCTGTTACAGTGTGTTCACACATTGGATACAGAGTAGTTGGCAATATCTGGCCACTTAAGAGTCTGTAGTTCTGGTGTTGTGTTGAGCATTTAACTGCTTGTTTTCATGTTGTACTGTTTGTTGCCTATATTTTTCCTTCCTTATGGTGATTGTTGGAACTGTTAATACCATGTCGGGCATTTCGGCCCTGCACATCGCCAGATCCATCCTATTGGCAAACACTGCATCACTGGATATTTCCAAATCGTTAAACCTTTCTCAACTTTCCCCTGTAATGATGATGATGAGCTCATCGGAGGAGCGTACGGCTTGCAACATCATGTCTCATTCACAATGAATTGCAGTTGGCGATGTCCCAGCTTTCTGAATTCGTACGTGTGGACTGCCCGTTAGTGTAAAGTGTGTGGAGCGCAGACCAAGGATGTGGAGAGCTGGCCAAGTCTCATCTTGTCTCTTTCTCAAAGGAGCACTTCTTGTCCAAGGGTTGATCCTTGGTTAACAAAGCACTTCAGTCTATTTGACTTGGCACTGATGGATTTTGATGATAGAATGGAGTCTTGAAATACATTAAGAAAGCTTTTACCTAGTGCAAGTAAAACATCCCACTGACATACCACAACTCGTCATATGACATGTAATCCCTAAAAGGAAAACATACAAATATATAGGTCAGATTGGATGAATTCTCCATCAGCACTTGAGATTCTCCACCATCCGGCAGAAGCCTAACAGGCTATTACTGTCAGCTCCAGCTTTCAACACTAACCTGTGCAGAGAGGCAGACCTCTGCAACTTCTGTTGTGACTATGGAGGACGGGCAAATCACAGACTTCACAAACCAGTCCCATAAATATTAACGAAATACACAAAGTGGCCAGATATCACTGCCATGGTTATTGATGGGTATGATAAACTGAGCAGCGATGCAGCACAGGCAGATAAAGTCATTAAAGAGCTGTCAAGCAGGCAGACTGGAAGAAGGGTGTTTAGCGAGTCCCAGTCCCCGCAGCAGGATGCTATAGCCCGGGGCAACACAGCTTGCCTCATTACAGCCCAGCACCTTCACCATCATTACTAATTTAAAGCCGATTTTCTGGCACACACAACACACACTCGCTGTGAGGATAGTGTTTGAAAGTGCAGGAGAGAGGCACCACATGTGAAGATACAACCGTTTCAGCCTGTGTGGACAATTCTGCTATTCTTCTGACATGTTGCCAGGTAAACAGAAGTTATTTCTGCCTTGGGCTGAAGAGGGACTCTCGGAGATAGGAGTATACAAATAGCCAGAAGGGGCTCCGTGGACCTGATGGAAAGCATTTCACACCACATTCCTCCTGAGAGGATAAAACATAACTGTCCTCGCTCCCACACTTTGCCTGTTACAGCCTCAGTGGAGTTCAACTCAGTCACAGAAGCTGGTGACCGTTAGAGAAACACGCCTCTCTGACACACTCTCTCAGTTCAGAATCGAAATTATGATTCCTCTCATAATCTTTCTGATCTCACAAAGTCAGCGTTGGCAGAGATGCTGTAGACCTTAGAGGGGCTGTTGCTCCTTCCTTCCCCTTTACCATGCTCATGATTTACAACATGCTTCATGAACATGCTTGGGATTTCCCCTCCTCTGTAACTTAATTCCAGAGCTTCCCCTTGTAAACTTCATGATTTCAATTAGATCGGATTTAGGGACTCGAGTAATACAAGTCAAGAACATCACTGATGCCTCAAAAATGACTATGAGGTAAAGAGAAGGAAGGACAAGAGGCTTGTTTTTTCAGTTACACGTGCCTGGCCTCTTTCATCTCCTGGGAGATGCAAATGCTGATGTGTCATTGGTGGGTTGGAGTGTGAGGTTTGCTCAGGACCTGGGGGGTATGTTTTCAGATTGAAATCACTGTGACCATGAAGTCAGTGGACAATGATTCACTGTTTCGAGTTAATTATCATCATCCTGTTCTCCCAGATTAGCGCTGTAACCCAGGTAATGGGTGGTTTTAATATGTAACTAGGGTCTGATAGGCCACTCTGACAGCTGCAGAGAGTTGGCTCAATTGTTGTAGCCCAGCATGGCAAGATTTTAAGCAAGCATAGCCTACAGTTAGAGCAAGCAGGTCTTAAAACTAAAATCGTATGTGCTTCAAACCGAAGCAAAGGTTGGTTTGTAGAAATTATCTTTGAAAATCAAAAATGGGGCAAAGGTAGTAATCCTAATTTGAAGATTAGGACTAGGAGAGTATTTAAAACAGACTTTAGAAGACCATCTGATTCAAGTGTGTCCAAGAGCCAGTCATAGAAGTATAGCTTTGGTGGGTTTGAAACTGACATCTCATTTAGCTTTAATTCCCAAGTAGCTCCCAAAACCGCTGCAGTTTTTCCATAGCATCACTCTAGATGGTCAGATTAAAATCTCATTTTTAAATGGCAGCTCTGCACAAAAGCAAAAGGTTGGAGGACTAGAGAGTAGAGAACAGCTGGGTGTAGGAGGCAGCCAAGTCAAGGCTTTTTTTTCCTGCCTCTGCTTTTGTTTTCTTTGGAAGAAGTGGGGGAAGAGGATGGACTCTTTTCTCTTTAACTGCCTTTTTTTTTTTTTTTTTTTTTTTTTTTTAGCAGATACAACGTTTCCGTTCAGTGCTTCTTCAGATTACTTTTCAGGGGCTTCAGAGACTAGCCCTCCTTGCACAAATTACCAAAATACACACAAACAAAGCCTTTGTATCCATGGGCTACATTTTGACTTTGGAGACATTTGGAGTTAATCACAGATAAACATGACTTGAGGTGTTCCTGACAAGAATCAGGCTTGAAAAAGACATTTTCCATTAGTGGCTAATTAGCCAGAGCGTCATGCAACGTGTTGCTGGGGACAGAGATTAGGACTGCATCCACCTGTCATAACCAATTACAGACAGCCAAAGCCCTTTCCAGCTAGCCTGTGGTCTCTATTCTAAAGAACAGCAACATGTAGGTACCTTTGTACTTCAACAACAATTAAAAAAAACAATTTTGTTACAATGACTGCTTGCACTAAGATCACTTTATTTGTGACAATAAGCCCTTCACAGCCTTCTGAAAACACTTCAATAATGTCTTTTAAAGCTTTGGACGGGGCATTCCAGAGTCTGAACACATAAACCTGGTGACATCATATGATAGACATTTTTCCAATTGCATCATAAGAAATGTAGGCTAGTATGATCTGCACTAAAGCAAATACTTCAGTCCTTCAAGATTTTATTTTGACTGTTCATTTATCTACTGGTCTCTCATGGGCCCAACTTTAATAAAAGCACAACACAAAACTGTTGTAGTTGTATCTTCAATGGTGCTCCTACGATTCATGGGATACATAGCTGTTAATTAAAAGCTAGTCACTGTTTGATCTTTGGTGAAATTAACGTTGTTGTCCAATGCAGTGGATCACCGTTTAAATTGAATGGAAAATGGTGTTTCATGTTAATGTTTTAGATTAAAAAAATGTGTCACAAAAAGAGTTTCTTAATAAATTCAAAATAATGTAGAGCCAAAATCAAAAATTGGGGAGGGACTTTCAACTGTATAATCCAACCGGTAGTATCTATTTGCAGATAGGTAATACACACACTAGACCATGTACAAACATGTCAGGGCTCAATGGTTAAACAATTTGTGTTTTTAAATTGTAGACTTGCAAGAGAGTGAGCTTTTTCTTCCATGTTACTCAGGTGATTGAAAAAGTAATTTTCTGTCTCTCTCTGAGCACTGAATGATACAGTATTTGTACAGGATAGGAGAAGCAAAAAAAAAAAAAAAAAGTTATTTATGTAACATCAGACTTTTCACTTTTCAGCTACACTATACATGAGACGGGATCACATTACTTAGTCATTGTGAGTTAACTTGCTCCATTAAGTGACTCTACTTTGGATGGGGGTTCGTGGAAGGAGCAGGCTTCCAAAACAACCTACAGACTTCAAACCATAATCAGATGGCAGAAAAGCGGTGACAGATCGTCCGTAAGTTTGTGAACCGACAACATGTATTAAATGGCTTTGGTCTACTCTGGTATATTTTGGAAAACGCATCTTCTTTTCTTTCAGTCCTTTTGTCCACAGGAAGTTGTGAATGTCAGAAATTATGTTAGTCTGGTGTTTTGGGCTCCTGTCAGTTCAATTAATGTTTGGGCTGATCTCAGACCTGAGGAGCCCAGTGAGCCCGCAGCCAGCTGCTGAAACCACATTATTCATTACTCGCCTGTCAGCCCATTCATGTGCAAATCGAGTGTCCCCTTTCACTGCTAAAAACGATGTAATAAGTGAACCATCTTAAAGGGTCAATTAGCCTTAATCGAGTCTTGGAACGTTTTCTCCAAAACAACTGCAACGGACCTGCGATTGTGCCACTTGTTTCGAGTGCAGCCAACTCCAGGAAATACTTGGGAGCATTTTAACCAAGAGGACTCAAACATTGGAAATATAATTAACTGGAAAAACATTCTAAAAACGGTTGTTGTGAAATTAGATTTTGTTTAAATCGACACCCAGAGGCCGATTTATTCATTATTTCAGACGAGACTATCCATATGGCACAGCGGCGCACGGTACACAGCACACATTAGACTGACCATTGCGCTACAGGGGGTGGAGTGGGGGTAGAAACCGGTGAGAACACGTCCACAGAGAGAAAGCTACAGTGCGAGTTCAACAACTCTGCAATAACATATTATAAATACGGAAAGCGACGATTTTCTCGCAGTGGAAGCCTCTTGAGTAATGCAAAAGTTTGTTTAAAATCCCACAGGCATCTGCAAAATGGGCGACTACTTTACGCATACATTTAAAAGAGAATGCTACAGAGGTTAAAATCAGACATGAACTGGAATAAATAAGCAGACACATTTGTGCCACTTACCATTACGCATTTAAAGCCCCGGAATTGGTCATCGCTTGCGCTTTCAATAGAGCCACGAAAACAAACGAGTTCATATTATCTCCTGCTTACCTTCTTATAAACTGCGGCGGAGAAAAGCCATAGTCCTGACCTCGGTGGTTGTGGTGTTGCGGGTTTTAGAATACGTGTTCCTCATCGCAGAATTTGTCACAACTCCAACGCCAAAGCTTTGCCACGAAAACACACCAGTCTCGCCCGCTGTGATCCGCACCCCCCTGCAGCATCTATCCCGTCCGTTTGTAAGCCTTCCTGTCAACCCCCTGCTCTCCGCTGATACACTCTGGAGTTCAGCAAACGGAGAGAAAGCGAAGACGAAGCAACAACTTAAAACGCGTAAAAACGGATTCCTCTTTGCGGTAACTCACAGGTCCAAACAAGAGCGCAGGTACAGCCAAAACAATTTCCAATCCCAAAGAATAAAAGAGAGATCTCCTTTGGTAGTAACTGCTGCCGAGTGGTAAGTGAAGATCAGCGACTTTCAGTGTGTAAAAGCACGGAGTGGTCGAAGAACTCCTCTTGCTGCTGGCCTACCCACTGAACAGCAGCGCTTTAAGCCTTAACTGAAGTCAAGCGCACATAAATAACTATACGGCTTCCGGTTTGCACTTTCAAAGTAGAAGTAGTGTCAAATGTCTGAATATGCTGTATTTGGTTTATAACTGAAGCTATCAAAATGAGCATGAATATGAATCTACACAGGCTATGTTATTGAACTTCACATATTAAACATGGTTATTCTTTTCTTTAGATACCAAATTAAAAAGACAGACTGAAGTTTACAGCAAAGCAAAATAACCATAAAAACTAAGAACAATTTTTATTTTGGATTTGGCTTCTATGAACTTCTGCACAGAGTGAAAACTAATAGTCCATCAAAACCCCTAATAACTTATCTGCTGAGGATGAATGACAAAAGGCAAGGAAAGTTCCAGAAAAAGTTCATTATTGGACCTCAAGTTAAAGTTTTAGTTATTTTAAATAAAGTATTGCTTTCAAGGTCAAAACTGAACATTCACACTTAACTCTAGAGAAATCCAGAGCAGGTAAGTTGGCTTCTAGTTAAGTCTCTCTCTCTCTCTCTCTCTTTTTTTGGTTTAATGACATGGTGATGAATGATTAAACCGTGAAAGATAAGACTACATTTATACCTTGACATTTCACCAGGATGCAAACTACAGACTGTATATAAAAGTCTATGGAGCTTTCGGGTCTGAAAAATGAGGCTAACGTGCCATAAACTGCAATACCACCAATGGCCACAAGGGGTTGTCTCCAAAAAGGCTCTGGCTCCACACGCTCCTATTTAGCTTCTCTTATGTGATACAAAGTCCGTAGTTTTCCCCCCAAAAGTCATTGGTGTCATTTACTAAAGCAGTTGTCAGGGAGTCCATCTGAAAATTATCCCATCATTAATTAGGCCTTAAAATGCATTTGGGGGCATGTCTATTAAATTGACAGACCTTGGGAGGTCACGGTTGGTTGTTGCTTGATGCAAACAGAAGGTAAATATCTGTTCTCTGAAAGCATCCATTTCAAACTAAATAACTAAGTAAACAAATGTATATTTCATTTGTATTTGGCTTCTTTCAATTTCTGTACAGAGAAAAAAATAAAGAGTCCATCAAAAACTTTGAAGCTTTTATTTGAAGGCAAACGTGTTAACTTCCTGTCTCATTCTGGGCCCTCTCTGGCTGGCTTCACACACACATCCACACACCCTTGCTCTCCCCTTCTGTCCTCCCTGCATGCTAATATCCTGGTGTGATGTCAGCAAGTCAGCATCCCAACACTGGTGTAATTAGCAGTAGAGAATGGCTGGTGTTCTGGCAGGATGTGCATGTGAATTAAACCACTTCCCTCAGTCAACTGGCTCGGGGCAAGAAGAGAGATGGGGGGGGGGGAAGCAGTGACCTGCACGGGGAGATGGAGAGGTGAGCCCCTGTAAGCAAAACAGTGCTCTTTAACATAAGAAACAGACATTAGCTAGAGAGAAGACAAAAGACTTAGACCAATGAAAATCCACAGAATCCAAAACAAATGAAAAGCCAAATTAGCAGGATCTTAACACTCCAGTAGCCTATTTCCTCAGTGCATCAGAGTACATTAGTATTTTAGCCTGATGTGTTTTATAGCAAATAATCACAACCACTTCTGCTTTTTTTTTTTTTTTTTACTACGCTATTAGAAACCTTTACAGTTTCTGCTGCAGTTTCAAGTCACGTGAATCATTTTGTCACTTTTGATTTAAAAAGTGCCATAACTGACTAAAATACAGTGAACCACAAGCAGGTAACTGCTAGATATGATCAACAGGTGGAAGTTAGCCCAACTATTAACATAAACAGCACAACAATTGTTTCCTAACAGACTGCCACCATCTCAGCTATTTTGGTTCCTTCTTAATCTCTCAAACACTTGGTTGGCTCTTACTTTTGAAGGGATATCAGCTCTAGTCTTCCTCCTACAATGAGTGTTAGTGTTTAACATTTTCCCATTGCCGATCCCCATTTGTTTATTTATGAAATGCACAATATGTCAAGAAAAAAAGAAAAGCGCCCATACATTTTCTGGCAATCCAAATTGAACAGATTTGTGGTGGATTTCAAAAGGCAACTTCAAGGATGGAAAGCACGGTAGAGAGTAATTAAATTAGGATTGTGTGTAAAGTGCCCGATGGCTGCTTGTTAGTTAAAAAAAAAAGAAAACGATTTGGAGAGGAAAATTAAAAAGCTTGCTTTGAAATAATGTCTGCCAAGTTGCATAAGGAAGGATTTTTTTTGCCGCTATTGCTGAAGTCAGTCGGCAGCTCTGAACGACCAAAGATAGCACTTTGGCCTCTTTTTGCCTTTCCAGAACTGTTCCTCTGGCTTTCCTAGAGTCAGAATAAAGTTCAGTTTTTCTTCTTAGCAAAAGTCGCCTTTCTGACCCTCAGTCTCCTCTCACACGTGGCGGGGCGACCGTCTCTATGTCTCATATAAAAGGGTTTAATTGCCAACTCTTTACAAACATAATATCAGTTACAACTCAGGCTGTTTTTTAGGTCACTGAAAGATTTTATAAAGAGCCCTAAGTGACAGTGTCCTGCACTCATAGCAACCACAGAGTGGGTCAGCTGGTTTGGGCCCAGCTACTTCCCTCAATAAGTCATTCCCTTTTCCCTAATAAACTGCTCCCAGACCTGCAGTGAGCAGTTTCAAATGCCAGGAGAGGACTGAATAAAAACATTGAGGCCAGCTTGGGGGACATACCACAGATAGCATTGCCTGCATGGGCTCTTGGCATGCACAGAGAGCCTCTGCTTGGTAATTTTAGACAGAGAGCCAAACAGGTTTACTCCCTTCCCAAGCATGCATAAGCATATTGTGGCTCTTGTCTTTATCAAAGCACAGGATGAGCGATACTGTAAATACATGTTCCCGGGGGCCTATCTGAAGTATGCAGGAAAGTTGTAATGACTAAAATGATTTTATCCTACAAGAACATTATTCACATTTTACCAAGGACGGAACTGATTTATTTTCTATCTGATACGGTCAGAAAAATCCTGCTGATAAATCAATGACTCTATCTCGATTTGAAATGTAGCCAAGCTCCCAACATGGCCTCTACATCTTTACTTCTCATCTGCTTTTTTTAGGAACACCAGTCTACTCTCCTTTCATGTGGCAAATGCTGATGGCTATCACTCTAGAGTCAACACACGAGGCAGCTGGGACTCACCCCAACAGCTGATAGCTCAGACATGTAGGCAGGCAGGGGGAGAGAACCAACTTCCCAAAGAGATTTTCTTCTCACTGCTGCAGAGGCTTTCTTCAGCACATTTCTAACAACTGTAAGGGCCAATTCATACTTTATGTGTCTGTGTGTGTACGAGGGCCAGTGTGGCAGATAATTTGGCAACTGCCCTCAACCGCAACAGTTTGTGTGGACCCCTGTGTGGATGTCCATGTGAAGCCAAAAACCTGAAGCTGTCCACCCTCCAAGCGTATACGTGCGCCACAAAAGTAAACTGGAATCTTATTGTGTGCATATTATGTATATACTTTACATTCTCTATCCTTATTTCCTGTCTTATCTGCTTATCATTCCCATTTATACTATTAATTATGTGCCCCCGCCCTCTTTTCATGGCCATGTTTATTACTGAATATTGACACTTTATATATGTTTCTATCCACTACTGAATATTAGAGGAGTTGGCTCATGGAGATGAATGGCTGGTGGTGCTATTTCCCTACTCAGGTGCCATGAAAGTAAGAAGATGCAACAAGAGGACGCAATAAAAAGAGTGCCAGTTGAATATCAAATAGTGGAAAATCATTTAGAGAATATGAATTGGAAATATGATTTTTCTGTTGGTTTCCTCATCACTCAAGACAGAGCTGATGTCTGCCGCCATCTTTAGGAAAGCAGAAGCTTCTGTTTAATTCATGCTTCTTGTTATTGTTTACTCTCAAAGTCTGTTATTGTTGCCCTTTATCACATCATACACTTTGTGACAGCTGACTTGTACCTTTGCTTTTGAGTGTGGCCGTTGGAACCAGGATGTGTTCTGGTGACACTTTGTTTGAACCAGCTAGTTCCATCATGACCTGTTCTAAAAGAAACTCTGAAGCTGTGTAGAATACATTTTTCTATGCAAGCAGACAAAGAACAAATTGAGTAACCAGGGTACAGCACTGAGTGAACAGCACTTTGGAGATGATGTGGAAGTTGTTGTCAAGCACTGCAGATAATCCTGCTAAGTTTCGGACTGATTGCGACCTTGATTGTTGTTTGCTTACAAGCTGCTGGTTAACTGCCCTTACGCTACATTGAGGGTGTAATGATTCATGTGAACCCTTCCATCCAGTTAAAAATAAGGAGGAACAAGCTGCCAGTGAGTATAAAGGTTTAGAATGATCTCCCTTTCACCATGACCTATCAGTACTTTGGACCAACTACTCTGCCCAGGAAGCAGATTTACTGAAACATAAGACCAAGACTGGAGGCTCACCACGGGTATTCTAACCCAGGAGCCCCTCTGTACCCATGTTCCCAGTAGATAAGTGGCCATTATTCATCCTGTGTTGAACATTAACTGGATTAATTCTGCACGGGTTGAGGGGTGAAATCGTATTTGTCCAAAGGGAGGGAAATGGCAAGGAAATGAGGAGAGTAGCCAGCTTGGCTGAAATTCTAATTAGCCCGGGGTTTCGTTAGCACGCAAATTATTCTTGCTGCAGAGGCCTTGCTGATATGAAGGCCTGTGTAAGCCATTAAGCCAAAAAATAGGGAGACAGAAAGAAAGAAAAAGTAAGAAGGAGGGAGAAAGAAAGAATGCGGACACTTCGTTTCACGCTTAAAGGCCCAGGGCAAGGAGGTGACCTTGCAGAGTGACTCCTCAAGGGGACTGGAAGCTATTTTTTGCCCCTCCTGGCCCACTTATACAAGGGCTCTTCAGCACAGAGGAAAAACACACTCCAACCCCTCCACCTCCATCTATCCATCAGACCATCCATCTCTCCACTGTAGACAGCACTCTCCAGGGTGATGCAGCTCAGTTTCCAGCTCACTGTGCCCAACAACGGCGGTTTGTCAATGAGCATTTTTCAGCCATGTGTACATGTGGATTTTGATTCAAAGCATAATTAGGTCAAGCTCTGGTTTAAAAAAAAATAAAAAAAAGGTAGTGGGAGAAACAGTTGTAGGGAGTAAAGAAATGACTGCAGTGGGAAATGGTGAATGGCAAACGAGCGATGATGAAAAATACTCAGTATTATTATTCCTGTGCCGGTGCTTTAGAAATAAATGGAGATTGTTCGGGTGACGAATATTAGTCTCTTTTTAAATGCGTAATGCGCAAACATCTTCTATTTCTCTCCCAGCAACACAGTCACAAACTGTGATACAGAATGAACTTGTGGCTCCATGAATGAACCACCCACATCTAAACCTCCCACATTCAGCGCCCTGCAGCCATTTCTCTGACTCAGCTCTCTCATTCAGCCTCCACTGATGTTCCCGCTCCTCACCTTGTCATCATGACCCAAATGAGAGACGTAGATGTCGATACCGTTTTGTTGACTCTCCCCCTCTCTCTCCGTCTAATGGTGTAGGCGTTTGTTTCATTCACTACATCGCCTTGTCAAGTAAAACCTCTTCAAACTTTTATTTCTGGTATCCTTCTGTAACAAATCCCCTTGCAGGCCTCACCCTTGGCCACAATCACATGCCGACTGACCAGATGTTCCATCATTAATAATTGATATTAGCATACTCATTAGCTGGACCACAAGTGCAGGGGGAGCAGCCACAAACTTGATATATGATCCCACCACTTGCTCTCAGAAAGCTACATAATGCCAAGCCAACACAAAAGCCTCAATGGAAGAATTGAGGGCTTGTACGCAATGTTCAAAGAAGACACGTAAAAGTGATACAACCAGTTGGGGTGAGAAATTGTAACAAAAGGAAGACAGGTTGAATGTGTATGAGGCTGGTGAGCCTTGGGAGCAGGCCTGACGCTCACTGGGTTTATGGCATTTCCATGACTTTGAACTCAAGAGATAGCATGGGATACAAATAAAAGAAATGAAAAGTCCTGTCAGGTATGAGCAAAGAATTGTGGAATAGAAGGTGGGGAGTAAGGAGACTACAAAATGTCTCAGTCCAAGTGCTCTAAACATCGTTTAATGTTTTCCAAGGAGGTGGTTTCTCCAGAGCTTTCCTGTGACGGCTCAAACCTTTTGTTAAATAAATCCCAACACTCAATTATGATATGTTTAAATATTTAGCTTTAGAGAACTTGTGGGTCGAGCAGCAACAGACAGGATCAGTCAATCAAATGGAGCTCAGCCTGAGGGCATTCGATTCACTCTGAAGCACATATGAAAAATATACACAAAGTGGGCACTGTGCTTATGTAAAACTACACCATAAGTTAGGTTTACAATTTGTTATCCACATAAATTCAACTAGATGGACAAAAAAAAAGGAGATTCTTTCAACACACTAACTGGACGTCTGAGTTTTCCCATCAGGACGCCAGTCTGTGTTTATGTGTGGTTTTGGGTAAAATAATTAATGAAAAAAAAAAACCTCAACAGGAAAGGCAAGTGGGAAATGACCTTCAGGTTTGATTTTCTGGCCTTAAAATATATCTACAGACCAACTACAAGCTGTAACATATTTGTGGTGGGAGGAGCAGCACTGCCATTGTTCAAAGCATTTTGGTCTTTCTATGAAGAAGATTTAATTAGCAACTGAAACTTGAAGGACGACATTGCTTACATACATACAAACGGCTCTATGATGGTAAACGCAGACAAAACCACACAATACACTCAAACCATGTTTAATGAATCAGTACAAGTGCTGGAAGGGCTATCGTTATGGGGCCTGGAAAAGACATTGGAAAGTACAGAAATAGAAGGTGTTTATTTTGTTGAAACACCTGAGATGCGCAGATCGTTGAAAACTTGTTTGAAATCTAACCAAATATTTGTGTTGATATTATCTTTGGTAGGATTGTGTGTGTGTGTGTGTGTGTGTGTGTGTGTGTGTGTGTGTGTGTGTGTGTGTGTGTGTGTGTGTGTGTGTGTGTGTGTGTGTGTGTGTACGATGGACATCGTCACCCAAGGTAAGTAAGCCTGGCTCTGCCTGCGGCTCACAGTTTCAGTCTTCTCTGTGGTTGTAGTCTGGAAACCTTGCTCATATATAAGTTTGCTCAGACACTCAAGGGAGGACCAATCAATGACCGGTGGGTGTGGGTAAGTGCGATGAAGTTCGAAGTAGTTTCAAATAATGATGGCAGTGAAAGACTTTTGGCGCACAACATACAGTAAATGGGGTCAGTGCTGATTGGTTGGGCTGCTACAATAGGTAGGTAGGTAGGTAGGTATTTACTTTATTAATCCCCGAGGGGAGTTCAAAGTTAACCCGAGGTCTGCGCCAACTAGGATGCAATGGCTGTAAACAATCCCCAATGGAGCATGGTCAGACCATATCTACTCATGCAATGAATTTGAGTCTAGTAATATCAGGCTAATGGTAAGTAGCTGATTGAGGGGAGGCTTTTTCAGAATTGTAACATTTTTGTATTAAAATGCCACTTTACTGAAGCCTTTGTGACCTTACATGTCACCATATTGTGGGTCACTGTCATATAGAGAAATACAAAAATATTCAGACTTGAACAGTTTAAATTGCCTCATGGCATCCCGATAATGCTGATCAAAAAGTTTCAATAGAAACAAAGAGATAATCTCAGGATGAGGTCATGTGGTTGTTTAAATAATGAGCAGATGGAACTGGAAGAAGGAATAAGAAGATTACACTCAGAACAAAAAACTGGAGTCACTCCAGCCAAATGAAATGCCACAACATACACTGACTGCCTATAGTCCTTTAATTCAGGTTTGGGCTATTTAATTCCCCTTCATTTTCACTTGTTACACTGTTTACCCTAACACATGCGGATGGATGAAGAGCAGATTTCACACACACAACACATCACGTCCCTGTCAATAAGGCCAGCGCAGCCCTCTCCCCTCAGGGTCCTGAGGGCCTATGGACATTGATGTGGAGAAATTGCCATTTCCAGGACGTGACAGACTAGCAGTGTGTTTCATTATGGGCCAATAGAAAGGATGAATTCTGAGCTTTATTGAGTGGTTGCTGCTAAGAGCTGAGACTGTAGGCAGCAAAGACACACACACACACACACACACACACACACACACACACACACACACACACACACACACACACACACACACTGCTGCAGAGAAGGCACAGGAGAAAGGATGAGTCATACACACATATACACACACGCACACAAATTCCATTAAACGACTTTTATCAAACCGAGGTCAAACTTTCTCATCTCCGAGCAAAGACAGACCTTCAATCCAGCACTTCTGATGGCTTTTAAAATGTACTGTGGGCATATTTTGAATACCAGGTCTGAGCAAATTTGTTAGTCACAAGGTAGTCACACTGCAGTCTCTACCCATCTGTAGCTTTTTCATCACCCACTTCATTCCCCTCTGTTCCCTATTTAAAGCATGGCCCATTAGGAAGAAGTGAAAGAGAGTGGTACCCTTAGAGAAAATCATCCTGGCCTGCTGCTGTTTACACCAGATCTGGCCTGCTGCTTGAGTCCCTGTTTATTTGAACTGTGAACCTCCATGTGTGTGAAAAGGAAAAGTGTAAGCGTGTGTGTGGCGAAGGGGAGGGAACGGTTCCACACAAAACCCAGTGTCTCGCCCTCCGATTTTCTTTCACACCTCTCTTAACACAGTTTTCAAAGCGGATTTATTCGCCCCACGGGCTCCTGGTGCTCCTCGGGTTCTCCAGGCCACAGACGGGCCTCTGTGTAGCCCATTCAGGGCTGCGCTGCTCAGGCAACAAGGAAGCCAAAAACAGACCTCTTACACCCCCCGTGGAGCTCCAGACACAATAATAGTAATGTCCCTCTGCTGACCCACATATGACATCACAGCCTGGTTCTCACACATTCACATATGCTCACACACACGTTCACAGAAAGCACACAGACGCTCCTGCTACAAAGCATTCACACATTTATACGAGCAAGAATGCACACAATTGTATGCATGTACAGAGATTTCCATTTAAAGGTGATTTTAGACAACCACACACACACAAACTGTGGAACAGTAGGGTTAGTGTGGGATTGGTTAAAAGTGTCCAAGGCAGGAGCAAAGGATGGGAAGACTTAGGAATCAATGAAGTCCCTGTTTGAAAGGTGCACACTGACTGGAAGAACGACGAGGAATATGAAAGGCTGCCAAATATTCAGGCATGAAAAAAAAGGGCACACACTAAGGGAACACATTTATACACATGAAATAAGATCACGTGCACAAACATACATGCACAGAGAAGGGCATATATCATTTCTCTGTGAATGTACTGAAAACACTTTGCTTTTACCTGTTGGTGGTGCGTTTTTCAAGAGACAGTCAGTTGCTCTTTTAGCCCTATTTATGTGTATGTGGCACTGCATATGCAGCATAAACATGAAGTGAAAACCCTGATTCTAACATGTGTCGAGCACCAACATGTAAAGGACATCAGGATAGATAGATAGATAGATAGATAGATAGATAGATAGATAGATAGATAGATAGATAGATAGATAGATAGATAGATAGATAGATAGATAGATAGATAGATAGATAGATAGATACTTTAATAAACCAAACAGATAAAAATGTCCAGCTCACACATAGAAATCTGGATCAAAAATAAAATAAATAAACAATTAAAAGTCAATTGTGGTCCAAAAACAAAAATAATTACCAAAAAAAAAAAATCAACCAATCAATAAATCAATAGATGCATCAAATAAAAAGTACACGAAGTAGAGACACAGTCCCTTAATATCCTCAAAATCCTGACTTAATGTACAATTTAATAGAATGTGGAGAGAGAGCAGAGGCAGGAGAAGGAAGGGGACAAGCAACAGTCCGGGTGAGCCACTGCCCCTGGCTGAGGTGTTGTAAAGCCTGATGGCTGAGGGTAAAAAAGATTATCTGAACCTTCCAGTCTTGGTGCTAAGTATCTCACAGCTGCTCTGTGAAGCATGGAGCAGGTAATCACTGTATACCATTCTTCATTCCACTGCTGCTGGGCTCAACATGTGTCGCTGGCGATGGCTGCACATAAACACATATCTTGGCCAGACAAAAACATGACAGTGAAACATGATGCTGCACCATCACGCACTGGTCATGTGTGTGACAAAAAGCACGTTCCCTGTCTAATAAACAGATGCAAACTCACAACCAAGTAAACAATCGTTTGAGTGCCTTTACATGATACCGTTTTCTGCAAAATTCATGGAAACTGATTAGCCATGGGTAGTGTAACAGAGAGTGACATACTAATCTGTTGAAAGGCACATTCACTATCCGCCATGTCTAATCACATCACAGCACTGTAGCTCAAGTGTGTTCGGTGCCTATTCTGGCTTCTCTCTGGTATCTGGGGCGGCATACCAGCCAGCAGAATAAACTCCGGTCAGGATAGGCTGCTGTGTGTGTGTGTGTGTGTGTGTGTGTGTGTGTGTGTGTGTGTGTGTGTGTGTGTGTGTGTGTGTGTGTGTGTGCGTGTGTGCGTGCGTGTGTGCGTGCGTGTGTCCGAGTGTGCGCATGTGTCAGTATGTGTTGCAGTTGCGTGCCAAGACAGTGCCAGCCACAAGACTGATGCTGGCGTCAGACTGAATCATGTTCAGTCTGCTATTCCATCCCGGCAACACACCAAGCGGTTCCCTAAGAGAGAAAGGCAGAAACGGAGTGAGAGAGAAATCATAAAAGCAACATCAATGGGTGATAGACCGAGCGACAGAGGGAAACATAAAAGGGAGTGTGAAAAGCAGGAGGCCTTGTGAGACAAAGCTTGAGAGGGAAACACATTGAGGAAGAAAACACACACACACACACACACACACACACACACACACACACACACACACACACACACACACACACACACACACACACACACACACACACACACACACACACACACACAACGGGGAGGGCAAGCACATGGTGTCACCAAGCCCATCCATCTGCAGACAAGCCACATGCCAATACATGCATGCATTCTACAGATTTAACCTATGGATTTGTCTCATTGTTGGTTGACCCAACATTGTATGCAAACCTTACAATGGCAATGAAGAAGACATTGTTTAGTAGATTCCCTACTGGCGTGATTCACTCTACTGGCTACTGTGATGACATCAGTCAATATATGGGCAGAATATAGAAACTTTCTGCAGTCCTATCTTTGCCCATCAGCCTGCTGTCATCAGCATTTAAAGCAGCAATTTGCATCAAGATCTGTTTCATTTATTTGCTGTGATCAGTAGAGTTCCTTGCAGAGGCAAAATAAATGAGAAAATCTTTTCGCTCTACTACATTCTGATATGACTAGGCCATAGACTACATTAAACTGGTAAAAGAAAAATTGTGACCACACCGTGTTTGAGCTTATTCTGGCAAATACTTCTGTCCACATCAAAAACGGGTTATTCTACTTCTCCTGGTCATGCCTGGAGGGCCCATGAGCCAGCAAGCCACAGAAAACCACCAAATAAGAAGGTTGAATTTGGTCAGAAGTTTATTTTTCCTGTTTAAAGGGAGTTTTACTTCCTTACTGTCACCCATGTGGGAAATGTTGAATTGTTTCTTTCTATAATGTTGCAAGATCTCGACCTTAGTAATCCTGCCGAGCGATGATTTATGTTGTCATTTGGGACGACATTAATAAAATGGAAATTAACTGAAATCTTAAGGTTTTGTTAGATTACATTTTGCGTTATGGCTTTGTCACAGAGCGACTGGAAGTTCAACTTCTTTTAAGAGTTGCCAGCGATTATGAAGTCGGCAGAACATTGTTGTCATTTTGTTTCTTCTTTTTCTTCAATTTTCTGCTAGTTCAAAAGAAAAGAAAACAATGACATGTCCTGCTACAGCTATGAAATCTCAGTTTTCCCTGTACACATTCTGCCAAGCTGCTGTTTTCAGATTTACACACTGTGGAGCTTGTTTTGGAAATGCTCTGCATTTGTGGTTGAAAAAAGCTATTTCAATCTGGACGGAGAGTCAAAATGGAGAGAAAAGATGCATTTACAAATCCATCTTAGCGTGGACACGGTCTTCAGTCAATACGACCATTCGCGGGCTTCCAGCCTCAACACCAAAACCTGGCACTGATCTCTATTGATCAGAAGCTATTTTTCATTTGTGCGGCTGACCTGGCGGCTTGTCCATCTGATCCTCCAAAGGCCTCCAACAGTTCAGGGTGCTGCCTCACCATTGTGAATTTTATTGATTGCAAATAAAAATCAAGAATGAGAGTATTTCAACTGATACCACTGGGATGGACTTTCATTTTCTCAAACAATGTCCGATCAATACATTGGATGAGTCAGCAGGGTTTACTGAGAATAATCACAAGCTAGCCTGGATCTTAATTGGAAAATGAATATAGATCTGTAGAAATAAACAATTGGTTATAAAAATGTCTCCCATGTTGGGATGCAGATATGAGACAGCACCATTTTTGATGACACTGCACAGATCTCCGAGTGCAGACAGCACAGCCTGAACAATACATGAACCCCTCACATCTGGGACATATTTAATGCCCATGTGCAATGTATTACATATTTCTGGAAACGAAGCCACGCTCGAGTCTGTAATCTGTTGATGGGATTTTTATTCCTGTTATTCATGGTTTGGTCTCTTGTGACTTTAGCGTTGTACGCAAAGTTTCTTTGGGAGGAACTGACAGAGAAAGATTGAGGGGTGACAGAAGAGGGGAGATGAAGAAGCTATAAAAAAATGTAGAGACTGTCAGACTATCAAATATTTTAAATCAACTACGTAACACAAGTCAATGTAGCTCTTTCAACACTGAGCTTTTCACACTGTCAGAATTCTCAGCTCCAAATGACTATTTTAGAGCACAGAGGTGAAATTCGTCACCCTAATGGTCGGCAGGCTCTGCAAACTTTAGAGTTCCTGTGTCGGCCTGCGAACTCTAATCATCAACTTGAGGAGTTGAGGCTAACTTGGCAGTGAGGTGGCTGCAGCCTGGAGCACAGGAGGAAGACAACGAGATTAAAAACTGCTCTATTTCTTCAATTTGGTAAAATTCTTGCTGACAGTTTGATGAGAGGATCAAGACCACACTCATGTGTGTTTGTTAAATATGAAAGCTACCGTCTTTTGTAACAGATTAACAAAGACAGAGTGGAGGAAACAGAGTGCTGGTCTAAAGATGAAAACAAAACAAAAAACTATTCACTCTAGCTCTAATACAACAGGAATATAATACTAGTTTTCCATTACAACATCAAAATTGGAGATTGTATTAAATCTTACATTAAACCGATAACTTTCCCTGTGCTGCATGAATAAGAGACCATACAAAATTGATGCTCAGTGTTTCTTGATTGGTAAATACGAAGTGGGAAATCTACCATGAGGCGAATTTCTGTTTCTATTTTATACTAGATAAAGTAAAGAAGACAACGAGTGCTTACAAGGGGTAGTGGAATTTCAGGCATAAAAGTCATTACATTATGCAGTCAAACTGCATCAGTAATTCATTATGCCTCTGCTGGAAAAATCCACAATTTCCCTACAAAATATTACTGAGTACATTACGATTCAGTGCTGTTAATAATGAGCAAAAACAGCATGAATCCAAGACAGCCTGGTTCTGCCACTGACCCAATACCACAGTAAATCCTAAGAGGCAGCACACAAACCAACAGACATAAGGATGTGGCTTTGATAAACCTAGTTAACATGCAGCTTTAAGACGGCCCGCCCAGCCCCTAAACATTACTAAAACACCTCCTCTGTTTAGAGTCAGCACCCCACTGCTGGCCCGCTACCGTGACCAGTGGCTTTTAGGCAGAATGCTAAGCAGCTGAGCGGCGGTGAGGCTACAGGCCAAGCAGATCACTTGTCAGGTCTGTGGGGTTTAGACAGCCACATCTGGTCTGCCTGCACCCACTTCGAGCTCCACCATGGTCGCTGTTGAGCCAAACCTCAGAGGTCAGTGACACAACCAGGGGCTGGGTGTGTCTATTCCAGTGTGTGCGTGCGTGCATGCGCATGTCCCCGTGTGTACACCCCTAACCCTCCTATGCATCCCACAGAAATAGAAACTGGATGTAAATCTGAAGCAGTTGTGCTCTGCCATAAATAAATATAAGGTTCTCCTTTAAATGCCAGATTAAACATAGCTACTTATCTCTTTTTTGGAAGGACTGACATTTATGTGGGCTTGGTTGAGGTAGAGGAGAATAAAAAGGAACAGACAGGCACTGATGTAGAACCAAAAAATAAACAGACACTCTGTTGCACTGATGGAGATAAGATATTCACAATCCTGTCCTTGAGCTTTATTGCCCTGAAGCACAAACTTGAAACCATAAATTTACTGTAAAGACACCAGTGAGCAATAGCTTCACATTCACAACTAGAAATTATGATAGAGTCTTATCACCAATAAAAACCTGCAGCTTGAATCAGAAGCCGACTCTGATCAGTGCTAACAGTAATTAGCATGTGTCTGTGCATTCAAGTGACTAATACATTTTCTGATCCTGCATGATACAAGCATAGCTATGATTAAAACTTCATATTATATCATGGCAATAACAAAAACCCAATGTATCACTATGTTTGTGGTGTCCACCAACAGCCACAACTTGAAAAATATGTGGTGCCACATTTATGATTGTGGATATTGATTTAACTTGTTTACAGATATTCTACTCATAACTGCAGAGCTTATGGAGGCCAAAGAACGCAAATGACAAAGAGACTGACTGATAGACCGACAACAAAAGCTGACGTGTTTTATGAAGTGCAGAAAAATTAAACACACTGAACACCTGAAACAAACCAAAGGAAGAGAGAGAGACAGAATCCCACAGATGATGCTGGTATATGAGAAACGGTATGAAGCAAGCTTTTTGCTGTGTCCCACTTCCATACTACTTATTGATTTCATAGGGAGTGCAAACAAACTAACTGTCATAGTTTGATTAAAGTTACAGTTTAAGTCCTGGGAAAAACAACACACATCTTATCAAGCTGAAACCTGCAATTATAGCGTTGTAATATACATGCTGACCCTTTTTAGATAGCATTAGATAAGTCACTTTTCCAGGGTAATAAACCTGTAAATCAACTAGGTCAATATCAGATCATTGTCATAATCAGTAATGGCACTTAGCTAATCTGTATATACTATATGTTGGCTGGTAGTTAGTAAGAAAGTCCAGAAGTGTGCAAGAAATGCTTGAGGTCATTAAGAAATATTGGTACTATAAAAGAAAGGATATATTCGAGGGAAATTGATAGTGGATGTGGATTTCGTTTTTACCAAAGTTTGTGTCCGTGTACAGGTACGTCTTCACATAAGCTTGTCAGACTCATGAAAAATATGTAATATGTAATTAGCACTCAGGAATCGCATGCAGTGTAGAATTTGGACACGGTCTTAGTCATCTGGAAGATTGTGGCAGGGAACCAATGTATCATCATAAAAAATAACACCATTAAAATGTTGTATTCTGGTCTTTTGCTGCAGTTCATTGGGCTAATGATCAGCACATACAGTGTCTGAACTGCACTGTGCCGGGATGCTGTCACATTCATCTTACCCGAGATGTGCTGAAAAGGACAACACTGATGCAGACTGTACAGAACATCAGGTTTACTGTGTGAAAAAGGATAATTTTTAGAATGATGAGAAAGACAGCAACCAGAATTGGACTGTAACGCTGCACAGATTGTGAACAATTAAGCTGTGAAGCAGGTGGTCACGAATGTTTCATAGACAAACATGAAATCTGGCATCAGAAAATAGAAAAGCAGAGTATGACATGTGCTAATGTGTTTCCTGTTTTAAAATCCATAAAACAGTTAATAGGAAGTATGCAAACCAGTGGCAGTGAAGGGCAATGATTCAACAAGTAGCAGTGCAGGATTGTTTGTCACAGCGGGGTATCTGGTGAAGGTGATGTCAGGTCTTGGTTTTGTTTTTGTTTTTTTCCAATTGAAAAAAGCTCCAGGTGGTCGCATCTTTGTTTAGTGTGGAGTGTGGCTGATTTGGGTTTAATAAGCTTGGCAGAAAGATATGTGCCAGTTAGAGCCCATGTTTGTGGCTGCAGGTGTGTGTGAGAGAAAAGGCTTCAGCTTGATGGTGAGTGGATTTGTGAAAATTGCAAGAGAGAGAGATAGCGAGCGCAGGACAAAATTGAGAAACAGATATTCAAATCCAAGTGGCTCCATCTTAACACCTATGATGACCAAAGACAACCCACCTGCCAAGTAACACACACACACACACACACACACACACACACACACACACACACACACACACACACACACACACACACACACACACACACACACACACAGAGAGAGAGAGAGAGAGAGAGAGAGATAAACACATACATTAAAGAGCGAGGGAGGACATAACTGCTGATAAATAGAGGAAGCTTTAGAGATATGCAGCAAGTATACTTCCAACATATCGACTTGAGTGCCGTGCATGAAAGTGTGTGTTCTGCGGGAGCCGTGCAAGGGGTTCAACCAGAGTGTCGTGTCTTCTTTTTTTGTCTTTTAACATCGATTTTCTCTGTTGGAGCTGTATGGCCTGCTGCAATATTCCTCCAATAACTAGGGACACATAACTGACAAGTTCAACGAATAGCAGAGGAACTGACTGTGTGAGTGTGTCTCGAGGGGGGGAGGCACTTAGTGTGCCAGATACCAGAGCATCTAACTGTATTATGTAGATTAATTAATAGCCTGAATCTGTTTCCTATTTTGTTTGTAAGCTTGTTGCTGGGGGTCTTCAGCCACATGCTGCGCTGTGTGGGGGGCTGCGGTCTGCTCCGATTAAATCAGCTGAGGCCATGAGGGATCATTTTCTCTCTCCATGATGCCCCTATAGCCAGCAGTAATTACTCATTGAAAATCAACAGGCTGCAAAATAAAAATGAGGAAAAAACCCAAGTGACTAGTTATTTCTCCTGAACAGATCTTTTTACACTGAGTCAGCAATCAACACAGTGCATCCAGGATGTGTCTCCTTTTACAGGAGAGGGATGTAGTGGAAGTGTGTGTGTGTGTGTGTGTGTGTGTATGAATATAGAGGAAGAGAGTCAGCAGAAACCAACAAGTTGGAGGTCATTGTCCAACTTCAAAGGCCCCAGCCATCCCCCCAAAACTCCTCTGACTTTACACGCTGCTTTACGATGCAAAGGCAGACAGACACCGTTGAGCTTCTGGCAGCATTTGAGTGTGTGTGTGTTTGTGTGTCTGTTTCATGGTGTTGGGCAAGCTCCTGCATGGATGGATGGACGGAGGGAGGAGTGGGGGATGGGCACTAGAGCAGGGGAAACCAAACTTTCTCTACTAACTAGCATTGACCTGCAGCAAACAGTGGGGCCCTTTTTTGACTTCTGGCTGGGGGTTAAAGGCAGTGACCGCTGTAACACCTTGATGTCACCAGCATATGTATATATATATATGTGTGTGTGTGTGTGTGTGTGTGTGTGTGTGTGTGTGTGTGTGTGTGTGAGAGGGGCAGAGGTACAACTATAAAAGAACTTTGCAACTGTGAGAAATTGCAGGCAGAAAGAGGAGGAAGAGGAAAGCGACACCGCTGAGAGCGGCAACGGTTTGAGCTTTATTTTGAAAATGGGACAGTTTTTGTCACACAGTAGTGGGTGTATGAAGATAAGAGACTGGGGCTATCTTATCTGCAGCGAGGACTTCTGTTAGAGACTGAGAAAATTCAGGGGTGATCTGAAAATTTGGGTTTTCTAGAGAGTGAAATCTGCCGTCAGACGTAATAATGGTGCTCACAAGGCAACAATTGGTAAAGGTCACTAATAGACTGGGCTGCTATTCTGGTGGGAGATAATTCATAAAAGTGCCTTTATAAACACACTTTAAATATGTACATACCAAATGCCAACACTAAATACCAGACATTTTGTTTTATAGCATGTACAAACCAGAGACATTTATTAACTGGTTTAGTATTTTATTTACATATGTAAACTCAATATGTAGCCGCCAAATATCTCCACATGGCCAATGCTTCATCCCAAACCTACACACATTTCCATTTCATACGGGAGTCATCAAAATACACCTTCTTGCACACTGTCAACAATTTTAGCCCAGTTAGTATGCATCTTTGTGGGTTTTTTTTTTTACAGCATTTGCACTCGCATGTTTATTGTCTTGGAGTGTGTATGTTCATGTCTGTGTGTGGATATATAACTTTGCTTGAACCCGCAGTATCCTAGCCAGGTCTACACAGAGCATTTATGTGCTAATTAAGGTCTGGCCATGCTGGAAGGCTGGTGATAAGGCCTGTCTCCGGCCCTCTCATTAACGTTACATGCTCCGCTGGGGTTGCGCGCACGCACACGCACACACACACACACACACACACACACACACACACACACACACACACACACACACACACACACACACACACACACACACACACACACACACACACACACACACACACACACACACACACACACACACACACACACACAGGAAATGTCTGCCCCCTAGCAGCATTCACTAATTTTTAAGCAGGCTTCGACTTTTGATTTTGCCATTGAGAGCCAGACAGAGGATTCTTCATGAGTGACATAAACTGAATAAGGAAATGGAAAGGAAGTGATATTGTCACAGACTGTTCCACTAAACACTAAAACTGGTGGCTAAATTCTGTGTGACTAATATAAAGTGTGGTTCTCCTTTAGTCTCTTTATACACCTGTAAGGAGTTGTGGACATGAGGTTGCACAATAACCGTGTCAAAACAATCTTTGAGTAGAAACTGTGTGCACATGACATCGCAGAGGATTACTATTAAAAATGTTTTCACACACACAAAACACATTTTCAGCAGTTGCACCAAAAAGCACCTTTTGCCATCTCCCTTTTTCTCCCCTCCACTAAACTTTATCACTCACACTCTTCAGCTCATTCCTCTGCTCTACATTCCTCTGTGTTTATCGCTCAGTCCATCATTCTTTAAATAGAAATCTACATGCAAACTCATTCTTGTAGAGAAACCCCACAAAACCTCAACAGACTGACTGAGTGTTTATGTATTAATTTGTGTGTATAACTGAGGAACTGAAAGAGTGTGAATTTGTGTTTTAGGATTCATATATGTCTGTCTCTCTGTGTGTGTGTGTGTGTGTGTGTGTGTGTGTGTGTGTGTGTGTGTGTGTGTGTGTGTGTGTGTGTGTGTGTGTGTGTGTGTGTGAGCACATACTTTGGTTACAGTGACTGCAGTACCAGCCAATTTGATAAGCAGCTTCCACCTTGCCAAAATGGCATAGTGGTGGGTGTCAGGGGGCTAGATAAGGTCTCAGGGGGTGCTGTTCAAGGTGGTGATGAATGAGTGGGCACTGGACTGGTCTACATATTGGGTGGGTACATATTATTTGTGTGCAACATCTAGGACACATTAATTCAGGTCATTCTGCAATGGGACACGTGTTAATGTCAAATATTTATACTGCGGAGGCCTCTGATTCCAATTCAGGGTACAAAATTCCCTGTGCGAATGAGAGGCATTGGATACTATGCCTTAAAATGCGAGAACAGGCACATAGAAGAGATTCTGTGGATAGCCATACACAAAGAGAGGAGAGTGAGAAAGAGATCCATCGTCCCTGTCCTACTTTCCACAACAGTTCTCCTTCTCTTTCCCGGCTCTAGTCTTTTGGGAGGGATCAGTAAAAAACAGCCTGTCAGCAAAGTTCAGTCTATACTGTACATCCAGTGCTTTTTCCTCCTAATTCAAAGATTCCCCTCTGTAACACTGCCAACGGAGGGGAGCAGAAATTTATTTCGCACTGCAGAGGAAACTTCACAAGACTTCGACTGGCACTAAACAGCATCTAAATCCATGTGCAAATATACATGCAAGTGTAAGGAGAACATATATCCTCCGCAAAAGATTTCAGTCATTTTCAGAGGAAGAGATTCTTTATAAGTCAAGAATGAAGAACACCATACTGTATCAAATGTACAGTTCAATAGAAGTTTTTGTTTCTTACAGAAACACATGTCATATTATAATTACATTTGTGGGGTGAATGAGAGAATTCAACTGCCTACACCTAGCACAATCAAGGAGGCAGGTAACCACACGCAGATACTGGTAGAAAGGACAATTTCAGATTCTTCTTTTTGTTGACATTAACCTGCATGTACATCTTTGTGGGTGAAACGCACCACAAACCACAGCGTGAAAGCATTCTCTCACTCTCACACTCACTCTCAAAGCTTTTTCTTAATTTCAAATATCTGTCTTGTCTCTAGGTGGGCATTTGTCGGTTGCCTCATTGCAAGGCAGCACAAGAAAAAAATATGCAGGGACATATGAGGAGTGATCAAAATATTCAGAGACTGCTCCTGTTGTGCATGAATGGAGTGCAGCATCTTGACATGCAGAGAGCAGTGGGAAGCTCTAAACTTTGTCAGTGAGTATTACAAGTTAAGTTGCTTAACCAATGTCAACCCTTGACCTACATGCATTTTTGTGACCACTGGTTTTGGGAAACACCTGCAATTTCACGATAGACATGAGCAGAGAGTGGACATTGAATTTTGTGTTAAACTCAAGAAATTGGAAACGGAGACCTTCGACAGAAAGCCTACAGCAGTGAAGCAATGAACCAAACGAGATGTTTTGAGTGACATATGAAGAGGGGCAGAACATCACTGTCCAAGACTAAAAAAGTGTGCATCAGGTGATGAGTGCAGCCAGGTGGGTTTTCAACAACATTCGCAGGGTTTTGCACCTTGAATTAATTCACCAGAGTCAAAACTCTCATCAAGAAATTCAAATTTAATATAATGAGATGTCAGAAGGAAAACATTTGCCACTCTGGTTCTCCAACATGACAACGTGCCTGCTCACAGTGAGTTCGTTTCTTACCCGCAGCAACACAATCATATCTAAAAACTCAACATGTTCGATGTGCACTTTCTGCTCAAGTTTCAGGTTTGTGGAGAAATGGTTAAAAAAAACAAACAGATGAGCCCACACTGGGGGTCACAAAAACATGCCTAACTTGGATGCTGGTGTTCATCAAGCAACATAACTTGGAGTACTTATTCACAAAGGTTACAGCTTCCCACTGTTCTGGGCACATCACAGTGCTGTGCACCATTCACGAACAATAGAAGAGTTCTCTGAACTTTTTGATCAAGCGTCGTACAGAATAAGACCCAAAGAGCTTTTACACTGCACATACACACCAATTCACACACACCCAGGTCATATGCACATTCCTCATTCTCATCTGTCAGATCTTCACCCACTGACACTAATGTTTGGATTTTTCATTTGGCCTTTGTGGCTTGGCCTCACCGCTGTCAGCTGACATCTGGGCCAGCAAGACGTCTGCACTTCAGAGAATGTTTTCAGAATTTTCTTTGGATCTTGTTGACTTAATTGTCATGGTCAGTTAGCTCACAGAA